>NW_019392667.1:1282500-1882500 GCF_000648675.2 Cimex lectularius
AAAATAAAAAGCAATAGAATTTAATGATATATCGGTATATTAAAAATATAATATGAAATTGCTCACATGTACCTGTAAAAAGACATATATCGGAAAAACAATTCAATTTTTACAAAATCGATTATACAGATTGTGATTACACGGTATTTCAATATTAGCGACGAAAGAAGAAAATTTAAATAGGTGTAGGTTGAGTTGATGATTTGGTGTCTTGGGTACTAAGTCACGATAGCTCAAGTGGTAGAGCGCCAAGGTACTAATGAGGATGTCTTGGGTTCGAATCCGCTCGTGGCACTAACATTTCATTCTAACATCATTTTGTATCAAAATAATTAATCAGTGTCTTAGTTTCATTCAAAACGGAATTAGCAATAAAAAGATGCAATTGCACGGCAATCCGGTATTTAGTCATGATGCTTTAAAAAAATCAATGTATATGCGCTTGGGGATGGTATACCATCTCTTACCAGAAATAATAAAAATAATTTTCATTTCGATTCAGGTGACCACAAAATCGCCATAAGTGGCCAATTCTAATATTTTCAAATTTTCAATCGTTTGTCTTTTGTACAGTTCTTCTATGAAAAGTAAATCAATCTTTCATCAGTTTCCCAGTTATACTGAGCTCGAGGGTCAAAAATAATCGGTGTCTTTGTTTTGGGCTGCAGCCCCTATTACGGACATGTGAGTGACAGTGTTGAATTAGTGAAGATTCCGAAGTCCTGGGGTTCGGGATCACATTAGCTCTACTGTCACTTAGCGAGAGATTCTTAACCTCATCACTCCCTCAGTCAACTCACTCCTCGCTGAGATTTCAAACTGTAAGTGGTAGATCAACCCCCTCTGCGCCACAACCTCTTTATTTATTTATGACTCAACTAGTCGAAGCATATCCGCTCAAACCACGTCCAATCGGGCCGTTTCAAAAAATAAAAATCGCGTTAGGCCATCTTACTCGCCAACTCTTTCAAAGAAAATGACAAAATAAACAAACAACGTCAATATCTATGAGCTGGGTTATCGACCTGCTGGAACATGAAATTTTTTCGGAAGATCTACGGAAGAGGTCGATACAGAGAAAAACTTCCTTTCGGTTTTCGCCGAGCTTTCGACAGTTTTTATACTGTCATCTTCAGGGCCTGTTTTATTATCATATAAAAAACATATAAAAAACAACAATTAAAAACATGAAAAAACAATTGCACAAAAATTGAAATTTTTTTTTATACATCTTTCTTAAACATTAATGGGGAAATAAAAATACAAATTTAATAAGTTAATAATTTAAAAAAAATAAAAAATTACAATTATAGGTACAAGTGAAAACGTTGTCGAGAAAAGGTTACCTCGTAAAAGTCTAAAAAACTAGTAAAATATCCTTTTTTCCAGGTACATGTGATCACAGTGTGTTTCTCTTATATATATATATATATATATATATATATATATATATATATATTTAACTTTTTTTACATTTAAAAATATTCTACATTAAGATCACAGATTAAGTCGCCATCATTTGGTCGGGGTTATTTCTCAGAGCCTTTGTTTCCTCTCGTCGAAGAGGGTTTGTTTTTTAATCTGTGAAATGTAGAATATTTTTAAATGTAAAAAAAGTTAAATATNAGAAACACACTGTGATCACATGTACCTGGAAAAAAAGGATATTTTACTAGTTTTTTAGACTTTTACGAGGTAACCTTTTCTCGACCAAGTTTTCACTTGTACCTATAATTGTAATTTTTAAATTTTTTTAAATTATTGAGCACTAAAAAACGTAATGTACTTCTGTGCCCACGACACCATGTCTTTTTATTTCCCCATTAAGGTGTAAGATATATATAAAAAATTTCAATTTTTGTGCAATTGTTTTTTCATGTTTTCAATTGTTGTTTTTTATACGATAATAAAACAGGCCCTGAAGATGAGAGTATAAAAACTGTCGAAAGGTCAGCGAAAACCGAAAGGAAGTTTTTTTCTGTGTTGACCTCTTCCGTAGATCCTCCGAAAAAACTTAACGTCAATATCTCACGAGAGACTCACAATCTTTGTTTTGGAAAAAAATAAAAGCTATTGTATCAAATAGCCAAATATTTAGGAAATTTTCATTGCTGAAAAAAATTATCCTTATTAACCGTAATCAATTTGTACTATGTCACAATTTCTAGCTTAAATACAACACAAAACAAGATTGAATGTATATAAGTAAAAAATTACTGTTTTATCTCTCTGATCTCATTATGTATGTCCATAGGTTAAACAATCATCATACGTTCTAAAACGCATCATGTTTTAATTTATGAAATCAAACATACTTTAAAACTACAAACAAGTAATGTCAACATAACACGAGAAATTAGTACAGATGTTTTTATATCGATAAAATTGTCAATCTGCCTGGTGAAAAGCCCTATCCGAACGTTTCGAGGGTCGCCCGTTGATTCCTCGGTAATCGTGTTAGAAAGGGGAGATTATGAACCCCCAGTCGTTGTGTTTTGGTCCGGTGTAGTGTTCCTCTGGGCTGGTAATTGAATAAGAGCCTGTTCAAAGGCCACTTATCTCTTTTCCATCTAATAACAACATACGAGGTCAGACCCCCCCCCATGGAACCAGCTTTTTAGATCCATATACGATAAATCTCCACCATCCACCTGCTCAGAGGATCACACGGCGCGAATCTATACCGGATTACGTAAATCCACTTGACGGTGAAAAACTGATTTATGGAGCCGTTCTGTTCAGTCTTCTTAGATTTTGTTCAGTTCAAAACATTCCGTGCCAGCCACAAACTAGGAGTAAAACTCTCTCTATCCATCTGTTTTTCTATCTATCTATTTGTCAGGATCTATTCTCGATTCAACAAGACGGGCCCAACTCTGAATCCTTTTTATGAGAAGCAGAGCCCCAGAGGTCTTGATCGAACCTGAATACAGCCGATCAGGTGCCTTTTTAAAATAAAATGTAATTAAAGTTTGAAAACAATTTATTAAACACACAAGAAAATAATAAATTTCCTTTTAAATTCCAAACAAACAATTAAAACTTTTTATAAATTTAAATAAACAGTAATTTCCTATAAAGCGTTTGCCAGAACGTTTACAACAAGGGTGGATATGTACCCACTATTTCCAGTCAATTCGCAGTGGACCGAAGGACTTTTAGGGAATACAACACTTTTGAGGATCGCACACCTCTCTTGTCTCTCATCTACACGGAATCTTGTTCACCTCCCTGACTCGATTGTCTCTTCCCTATTCTCTTTTTTTTTTTTTACTCTAGACCTAATAACGAAATCTAAATCATAACATTGTCACTTTGAAATGAATTGAAATGTGACACTATTCATCTATCTATGTAACTATCTACCTATCTTTCCGCCTTTCTCTCACACACACTCGTCTCTTTCACGCATTAAGAATAATATATGAAGGCGCAATTGTACCCGTACTTACCTATGCGGTCCAAGCTTGGCGAGGAGCCTTAAAAAAGAAAAAAAAATATTCAACGAATAAAGCAAGTTCAACGTTAAATACTGTTAAGAGTTCTAAAAGACTATAAAACGATTTCCCATGAATCCACAAATGTAATTTCTAGCTGCGTTCCTATTCTCTTAAAAATAGATACAATTATAAAAACATACACAGCGATTAAGAATGATTTCTGCCCCATAGGACCCAGATATAACATTTGTCAGAATTAACTAGTAATTGTTTTTAAGGAAGTGCAGGGCCCAACCTAGACTTTGTCTAGGTCCCAGAGGAAATCCCTCGATCGGTCTGACTATAATTTTTCAAATTTGCCAGATACATTTTTTTATTGATTTTACCTTTAACAATAAAATTGACCTTTATTTGTTACAATGGATGAATTTTGAGATGTTACAATTAAAAGAAATGAAAAACACAAAATTAAAATTTTATATCATTAGAAAATTATTTTAATAGTTTAAATATTACAAAATAAAAGTGAGACTTTTAAACAAGATATAATAAAGAGGAAGGTTTATGGGCCAACAAACAGCTGAGGTCATCGCCGGCCCTCCGCGTGTATTCCTTCTCTTTCCTGTCTTTCTCTCGTATTTTGTATTGAACTGCAGCCATTTGAGTATCTTGATCTGGTTACTGACTCTCTGTTTTTACTTGTATATTACGTCGTTATTTTAAAAACCTAGCCTCTTGTTAGTACCTCAGGTTGTCAATTTAAGAATAGATACACAACATACAATACATAACATATATATCGCCACAAACATAGAAGTCTGGTCACATTCACTCCCCCAGAGTACTCGATATTCCTTAGGGCGGGGTTGAACCTACTCCATTCGCGCTAATAACTTACTTTTACTCTCCAGACGTCACACACTCACCCCAGAGTACTCGATATTCCTCGGGGCGGGGTAAATAACCCCTTCCTTTCACCCAAATAAATTACATTCATCCTAATGTATTAACATAAACACCACACAAACACGACACAAACACTTCAGACACAACACACGCACAGCACAAACACACATAAACTATATACATTTGAAGATCGCTATAGCCCGGAGGTACCGGTACAGCGATTTGTGCCCGCTGCCGTGCCCCAAGATTACGCACAGGTCCGATGATATTCCAAAATATTGTCTATAAACGTCGAGCCTTCTACAATCGAAAAGGTGCTCGACTGTTACTCTATCTTTGCATAATGGGCACCTTTGCGGTCGATTTCCTGCTAGAAGGTGCCCGTGTGTAATCCTTGTATGACCTGTGCGTAGTCTTGCCAGTATGACCTTTTCCCTTTTTGACCCATTTTCCGTGAACCAGGGACCGACGTCTTTCTTAACCTGCCACACAAAAACAAAATTAAATAAAATATCAAAAAATAGCAATTTAACCCACTGGTTTTTCCTTTTTTAATCTTAAAATAAGTTTTTTTTGTTTGTGGCTTTGCTTATATGCATACGGCCAGTGTCCCGTGTTGCCAGCGACACCATTGATAAGATAAGTATGAAATTAAAATTTAACGACAGTTGAAGGAATAGTATTTTGTTTTACTCACAGGACCAGTTATTAAACGGAGCGTCTTACTCGGGCGGAGGTCTTTCTCTCACTGGCTTAAATCCCAAAGTGAGTAAACAAAACAATATTAAGGGAATTGTCTCACACAGTGTGACACATTGATACAACAATACCACTAAATAAGACTTCTCGCCCTGCAGAGATATTACAAATCTGCGACAAACACTTCGAAGAGACAACATTCTCTGGATACAGAGACAGCAGGAAAATAAATGGCCTGGTAGGTTGCAGCAGCGTTATACATGAGGAAAATGGGATTTCACCTCAATTTTTCCTGCAATTCAAATTAGCCGATGGTGTTCTAATAACCAGGCGGAGATGCTAGAATCTATGAAAGTTTAAAATGGTTATGCAACCAAGAACCTAGCGAGATAGAGAAAACTGCGACAGTTTCATTTCACTATTTTACAAAGCAACAAAAATTGTAGAGTAACGGCCATGGCAATTCAACGTCATGTACATTTGTTATAAGACAGAGGATGGAAAATAACATTTTCTTGGATAAAAGCGCACGCAGGGCATTGGGGAAACGAAGAAACAGACAAACGAGCTAAGGAAGCTGCTGCAAGCCAAGACTTGGACATTCCTTTTACAAAAATTCCCATCACCTGCATACAACGAAAACGCAAAGAACAGACCGTCCATAATTGAGAAAAAATGTGGGAACTTCATCCAAAGCTCTTCGGACTAAGGATTATTTTCCTACTACAAGGAGTAGACTAGCCACCCCAATTACACTCAACTAAAAAATAACAATGATCGTAAGCGGTTACGGGAAACATCGTGACATATCTTGCTCGGTTTAACATCGTCGAGTCAGACAACTGTCCATGCGGAGCCGAGATTCAAGACTGGGATCACATCGTTTTCTCCTGATCCCAATGTATGACATCGAGAGAAGCATCCTAATTCGAAAAAACACCCTTGAATCAGAGGGATCTTGGCCTCTGAAGAAGAATCAACTGGTTGAAAAAAAAATATCTGAAGTATTCTTGCAAATTTCTCAACAATATAGACTTTAATTTACTATAAATTCGCCATCTTGTTTTGTCAGAGAAAGAAATGTATATAAATCCCTAATAGAAATATATAAATATATATATGTAAAAGAAAGTCGACGTTACATGTTAACCTCATACTTCTTTTAATCACATTTACATTTGTTTAAACTAATTTTGAAATTTGCCGCGCACACCTCTAATCGATTTTTAAGAGGGAGGTTAACAAAACAAACAAAATATACAAAATAATGGAGATGCGGATATCCTAAGCAAACCTAGGAATGAAATAAATAAGGAATATAAAATCAATTTTAACGAACACATAGAAGTAGCCAATTTTAATGTTTTCGTCAATCATCTAGACATTCAGCAACGATCGGAAATAGATAAATTAATATACAAATATAAATCACTGTTTGCTAAGGATAAATATGACGTAGGCATGGTGAAGGGTTATGAAGCACATATTGATCTATTGATAGATAAATATTGTAGTAAAAAATATATATATATATATATAATTTTCTAGAAGAAATATATGTAATCACTGAAATGGAAGCGTGTAAATAAATTAACAATAAACTCCCTCATTCCAGGGATACTGGCATAAGGAAAAAATCACACTCTCTCTCACACTCTCTCTCTCTCTCTCCCTCTCTCTATCTATCTATCTATCTATCTATCTATCTCTATCAATCTCTATCTATCTATCTATCTTTCTTTCTTTCTGTCTATCTTTCTGTCTTTCTTTCTTTCGTTCTTTCTTTCTTTTTTCTTTTTTTCTTTCTTTCTCTTTCTCTTACTAAATCACTCAATAGCACAACCCTAAAGCAATTGCACCTTTACCAGATATTATATCATTCACATTTCTAAAACTCTGTCATACTACAAATAAAATAGACCCTATATTGTGCCATATTTTTAATGAATTGCTCAAAAAGTTTACCCATATCGGTACCAAAAAAAAGCCTCAATCTGAAAAACTCGACTCTTACCGCCCAATTAATATACTTATTGCGGTAGGTAAAATATTTTACAAAATTTTATTTAAACCAATTAAGAATTCCATTAATAAAAAGTAAAAAACACACAGCTACTATTAAATTTGTAGATTATATGAGAAAACATCAATTATTCTTTCTATATAACGCCTTGGTAGAAATAAAAAAACTTATATTTATTACTTTTATTATTATCTTTTTTGTTATATGCTTTAAGGTTAAAAATCATTTTATTAGTATTTTATTTCATTTTTAAATCGTAAAAATATGTTCCAGTTCTATAAAGTTCTAATCTAGTGTTAAGAAACTTACGATAAATCTTTTACGAAAAAACCAATCCAATTTGGTTACTCAATAAAAGTATGCTCTGTATAAAAATATAATTTATAAGTTTATCTTACTCTCACTATATTCATTTACTTCACTGTTTGTTTTAAAATATTATGGTATTTCTATTTTATGTCTGTTGGGACTATAAACAAATATTGTTTACGCCAATGTAAACATTTTTATTTATTAATGGTTGGTTGGGAAATCTTGTCATTTGTTATCTTAAATTTATCATGTTGAAAAATTGTGAAAAAGGAAAATTTGTAAGGATCAAGACGCTGGAAGGAGAAACAGGTCAATTTTCAGACGTCGCAAAAAGAGTGAGTCACTGCCTGGTCTTCGACCTGCACGTACGAACGTACATCAGCTATCTTCAGCCAGTCGCTCTCTGGTTTCCGACGGGTACAAACGAACGCACCTTTGACTTCGTCCGGCGAGTGGCTCCCAGACTCCAATTTCAAGCTCCCAGATAAGCCCCCAACTTCTCGTTTGATCTTCCCTGTCGTGAGTTGACAACAAGTTGTACGAACGTCCTTAGTCATTTCTTCTCAACATTGTCATTCTGTATATCAACTAATCTCTCTCTATATAGCTTATTTCTTCTCGTTAACTTTGTTTGTTTTCTGGCCAGATTCTAGTTTCCGTATTTATGTCATAAATTGTGAATTAATAAATTTAATTATCAAACGAATTATTAAACTATTTTTTATCCATCAAATTCATTACGCAACAGCCGGCAACTATCCCTGGTAGCGCCGGACTTGAAGGGTAGGTATCCAATACTTACTCCCGCTGGCGTCTACGAAACAAATATTATAATTGTAATTACACGTTAAGTATAAGATAAGGTTCTAGGAACCTAACTTTTGCGTTTATTTTAATAAATAAATTGTTACCAAATCTCTTTTTCTCTCCCTCCCACTCACTCTCTCTCCCTTTCTTTCTTTATTTCTTTCTTTTTTTCTTTATGTATCACGCTGAATATCTCTCTTTTTCTCCAATTATTTCCCCATCGCACCGTAATCTCTTACTCCCTCTATAACAATCCCTCTTTCATCACCTTCAATCTTTTCCGCCCGTTCGGCACCTCCCGTCTAACCGTCGTTTCAATTAATGGCCCACAGTCATTACTTTGCTAAATAATATGATGTAAATATTAAGTAGGCCGTATTTCGGCGAGTTTTACAAAAAGAAGGCAACCCCTTCACAACCGTCCGACTACCGGCTTAAATAATTCCCAAGCACGAAAGTGGCCACAAAACCCTTGTTGTTAATCGTAAGCTAATTACAGTTCACACTCGAGCCGAGTCCAACTGCGGCCACATTCCTGTACAAAGTGAATAATTAGTGACCCCTTGAAGCTCAAATTTGTCGGACTCTTCTTTTTGTTCCATATCGATTTAACCACTAAAAAAACACTTATTGAGGCCTTTATGCAAAATGAAACGGCGTATTCTCAATCAATAGGACAACACAAACACAATTTCTTGGTTTTTCTTATTTTTTATATAAATGTTAATTATGACTATTATTAGAAGAAGGATTTCAAACTCAACCTACTGTTTTTTGTACATGAAAATACCTGATGACCATTAGCTTCAGTTTGTTTTAAGCTGATGCTACTCATAAAAAATCAAAATCAACAGTTTCTTCAAAGAAATCATGGAAAAAATATCGTCGTTTTGAATCTTGATTCCAGTGTGACTGAAAAAATAAAGTTGTCATTTTGCTGTACTATCATCACTACAACCATTTTTTTCCTTCTTTTGTACGTTTTTATTAGTTTAGGGTTACAACTTCTGATACTAAGTACAATATGCCATAAGGCTTGGGAAATAACAAGCCCTCAACTTACTAGTACCGACTTATCGTCATCATCATATGTGGAGCTATTCTAAAGAATCATGATTTATTTAACGTCCTATGGACAGTATTTGATTTATTTCAGGTTGCATAAAAAACAGAGTGAAAAATGTTTCTACTTGGTTTAACGGCGCAAATTATGCTAAACCTGCACGACCGCCCGGTCGTGAGGGTAGTGAAGACCAGCGCCTTTATTTTTCCGTGATAATTATTTTAATATGTATTAATCTTAACCAAAGAACATCTTCATTATTATATTATTACGAATTAATGAAGGTCGTATTTGGTCGTTCAACACACCCAGTTGTTAATACAGATTTTTCACTACGCGTACGACAAAAATCGCCATTTACGTATGAAATCCAAAAAAATGTTCGTATGAACCATGGTCCTATTCTCAACCCTTTTGCAGATATTCAACATTTCATTCAATATTTATTTAGATATCGTGAGATGCGGTCGGGTGTGATGTAGGTTTCAGAAAAACATTTTTTTTATCCTGCCAACGTTTCGATCTTTTATTGAGATCATCTTCAGGGCCTGGGATTTACAAACAATGTTTACATTTAACAAATACATTTGGGATGTGGAAAAGTGAATATAAAATATATTTTGCATTGTATAAATTCACATTTCCTTTCATTTCATTCAATGTTTTTTCAACTATCTCGGTTTTCGTCATAAAAATTACGATGAATTTTCTTTTTTGTGCTTTATTATTAAGTTAAAAACGTCTGTATTTTTTGTCTGTGTTTAGTAAAGAAATTTTATCCTCTTTTTTCTGCTTTTGATGTTCACTATGTTTATTTTCACTTTTTTATGTGTTTTGTTTCATTTTTTCTTTCTTTTTTTGTCCTTTTTTTATTAAGTTAAAGCTAAGAAAGAAATTTTTCCAAAGATTCCTTAATTAACTCTTTCTCACGCTGTTGCCACTTCTTTCCAATTAGCATAAAATTTCTTCATTTTGGTTCAGTTGAATTCAAAAAATGCGGATACTTTGAAAAAGCTTTTTTTTTAAACCCTTGGTGTTTTTGAAAAAAAGCCCCCCATTTGCAAGCATGTCGGATTCGAATGCAGGGCCGCTGGATTCGAACCTAGGACATTTACCTTGCTTGCCAGGACTAGGACATGCCAAAATCGTTGCGGCCGCCGACGCCCCCTAAAAAGCTTATTAAATTTGCAAAGCCGTTTATTTTTCTATCAAGGTTGCACATTAATTTTTTTATTAATTTTAAATTTTGCAGTTTTTAAAAGGTTTAGTGTGTTTTTTTCACAATTAAATTCAAACCTGTAGAAGGGCTTTTTCTTAAAACAAATTTAACGTTCTTTTTATTTATTTTTTTTTGTTCAAAAAATGAATACGTCACGGATTATGAGTAGATTTTTGACGAAACCGTATATAGCTGAAAAAACGTTGAATATCTGCAAAAGAGTTTAAGATCGAATCGTGGTACATACGAACTATTTTAATGCATTTGAGGTGTACAATAAAAGCACTTGACAAACTTTCTCGTACGAGTAGCAAATCACCCTTAAGTTCACTTTCATACTGAAATATACAAAATTGTAAAATAAAAAATTGAGCTTATTAAAGGGAAAATAAAGAATTTTAAAAATAAATTTCTTGCGGTACCAGTGACTACAAATAAAAATGTATTATCCAATTCCAACGATTTTCTTATCGTATATTCTTCAAAAAAATTCCCGAATTTTCGTTCGAAAAGTAATTAAAGCTTAAAATAAACTTTTGAAATTACAAAGAGAAGACAACTGCTTTTGGATTTAAAAGGATTAGAAATGTATATTGGTTGTCCTGAGCGTAATGTGACTATAATACAATTTTCAACGAAATGAACCCAGTTCACTAGTCGCAAAAGAAAATAGACCGATAGTAATTATCGGAGATCGTTTGCATTAAATAATGTAAACTGTTCTAATGGAAGCCCCGTTGTGAAATTGGGATGCGTTTCACTAATACATAGTAAATTGAAATTGAAAACGAGGGATGTCCGAACGATGTTAATAGGACTAGCGAGTTGGACGTTTAGGCCGGTTTTAACGATACTGACAGTAAATGACTAATGCAACGAGCCCAGCCCTGGAAACTACTCCGAAAGATGGCCAGCTCTTGAATAACTGGGAAATTTGCAAACTGTCCGGCGGGAGAACGGTGGAAAGTAGGCGTTTAACCCGTTCGCCTCGGATCTCTTTCCATCCCACGTTCGCCATTGTTGCAAGTCCATTATGCAAAAGACTCGGACAACTACCGCCGTCATTCGAACTGATTAAAGTTGAATGATGGAAACTGATGGTCAACAGAAGCAAACGAGCCAAATGCGATTGGTGAAAGTTCCAGCATTTTAAACTACTCAAACATTTTTAACGGTTTAAACATATTTCAAATTCTAAAAGTATTCCTTCAATATTGCAATAAGGACCTTCGATAAAAATAATTTTGTATAAATCAGTGATAAATTTAAAAACGTAACAATTTCGTTATATAGTTTAAACTTAAATATATGTATATAAAATTAGTTTTTTTATGTTCGTCTTCTGAAGTTATAAAGTCATAAAAATTTAATTTATAGGTAGTAGCTTAAGAAGTGACTGTTTTCAATTTTAAATAAAATAAAAAATACATCAGATTTATTTATTTATGATCATACGAGTCCTTTTAAAAGTTTGTAAAATATAAATTATGAAAGAAGTCTGTTTAGCCAATAGAACATTAGTACATGTGTATATAGTTCTTACTTCATTTATTTTATTTTTAATTTTTTTTATTTATTTATCGCATTTATTTTCGTTTATTTTTTCTTTTTTTATTGTATTGAATTGTTCTTTTAAAAACGTTTTTCTCTATTTTCAAGCGTCCCAATCAGACGATTAAACAAGCCTTAAAAATATTTTTTCAAGAAAGGAAAAACCTTGTAGGGAAAGTTGGTTTAGGTGATATATACTTTTGGCCAGAAAAAACCTGGCAAAACATGCAGATAATTTTATTAACAGAATAAAAGTATTGTTAATTGTTAGTATTAATTGAGCAAACTTATAATAGACAAAATAGCAAACTATTGATTATGGTGAAATGCTAAAACCTGTCTAGCTAAACCATCAAGGATAGGCCGATGAAGACTGTCTAGGCCGTTTTATTTTATCATTTTCCTTGAAAAAAAGTGATCAAATAACGAAGCAGTTACATTACTGTACTATCATTAATTTAAAAAAATTTTGTATCCCGGATTTTGCCAAATTTGCGCCTTTTTAGCATCATCTTTCTTCAAGTATCCAGGAAGCGCAAAATTGTATTATATAGCATTTTTTTCAACTTCACTCTCAAATGTTCACTTGTTGATCATTCATATTGAAAAACAACAACATAAGCAATTTCAGTCACGAGTGGCTCCGCAGTCGAGTTACCTGTCACTGATTAATCAGTGGATCATTGCGGTCTGATAAGAAACTCGAGTAACTGATAACTTTTCTGTTATTTACTTAGTTACTGATCGAAGGCTTTTTTTACCCCGTTTAATTGAAAAAATTATCCAACAAGAAAAACACAAGTCCTTAATTATTTTTATCTTTAGTCGATTTTAAGCTCTATAAGTTTACTTTTAGGGTAAGATAAACAGAGTTTTTAAAGGGAAATCTTCTAGTTTTGTAAGTAGAAAATGAAGAATTAAAATAAAAATTGAAAATACAAAGATTATCCGGATGGTACAAACGACTATCAATGAAAAATGGATTATCTAATTGTAGGGATTTTCTTATGTCGCTTTCCAATAATTACAATATTTTCGTTTGAAAGGTAATAAAAGAATAAAAGAAAGTTGTGCAACCACAAAGATCAGTTCTGATCAATTTCTTTTGAATATTTTTGTGCGTAGATGGCCTAATATTGCACAACAATCGCACGATGGAAGTGTATATCTAGAATCATGGTTGAAAACTGAAAATTTAGTTTGTGACGAGCCGATATACTCATTTTTAGCACTTTGAAAAGAAAAAAAATTGAAATAAAAAAAGATAATTATGAATTAAATTCACTAATTTCGTGGTCCGCTTGACCAATTAATACATTACATTTAATTAAGGTTTTTAGTTGAGATGAAAAAAAGTTAATGGCACCAGCGGGATTCGAACCCACGATCTTCGGCTAGATACGCCGCTGCTCTACCACCTGAGCTATCGTGACTTCGATCCACTCGGACATCAACTTCCTATCTCAACCCCACCTTATGAGTTTTCCCTCCGTTTTGGCATTTTTCAATCGAGAATCCAATACGAATACACGACATTTGAAAAATGGCAAAGAGGAAGGAAAACTCATAAGGTGGGGTTGAGGTAGGAAGTTGATGTCCGAGTGGATCGAGGTCACGATAGCTCAGGTGGTAGAGCAGCGGCGTATCTAGCCGAAGATCATGGGTTCGAATCCCGCTCGTGCCATTAACGTTTTTTCATCTCAACTAAAAACCTTAATTAATTGAAATGTATTAATTGGTCAAGCGGACCACGAAATTAGTGTATTTAGTGAATTTAAATGAAGTACACTTCACTAAAGCTCTTCGTGGCCATTTTATTTGTCGTCGAGAATCCAATCCGATTACGCGACATTTGAAAAATGGCAAAAAGGAGGGAAAACTCATAAGGTGGGGTTGAGATAGGAAGTTGGTGTCCGAGTTGATCGAGGACACGATAGCTCAAGTGGTAGAGCAGCGGCGTTTTTAGCCGAAGGTCTTGGGGTTCGAATCCCGCTCGTGACACTGACTTTTTTATTTTAACCAATACCATACATAAAGATTAATTAATTAAAAGAATTTATTTGGTCAATCGGACCATGAAATCTAATGGATTATTAAGAAGGCTTTTATGTTTAAACTCACTCTATTTCCAAAATCAAAAATATATCTAACAAGTAAACCACACGTGCTTAATGGGTTTTTTACCTTTAGTCTATCTTAAACTATATAAGTTCGCTTTTAAGATAAAATATACAGAAACCTTTTCAGTCTGAATGGCAAATATTCTAGCTATTTAAGAAAATAGAAAGTGAAAATAAAAGGACTTACTAAAAGAATAGCTTAACTGGTTACATACACTGACATTTAGCAGCTTTTTTATTCAGAAACAGTAAAACACAGAAAAATTGTAAATCGGCATTTTTATATATTTTCAGTCTCTCATTTTCATTCTTTTTGAAGAAAAAATATTCATTTATAAACAATCAAATATAATTAAACAAAAAAAATTTGTCAGACAATTGAACAAATTTAAATGGACAGGTTTAAAAAAAAATGAGTCGGTGTCTCTAAACATGTTTTGTTCAACAAAACATCAACCTACACAAAACTTATACATCTGCGTTTACTATATTTGTCCTGAGTCGGTCAAAAAATGATTCATACACGTTTTCTTCGCATTTTTTTGTAGCAATAGATCTAACTAGAGATGATAAGGCTTGATGGTTTTTTCCTTGATCCCATGACTTATGTTTTTTTTTTTTTTTTTTTTTTTTTAAACTGGGGCATCCGACATCTAGGTCATTTCAGCCCCCAACTAAGTTCATATTCTATTTACCCTTTCAAACACTACATTCATACAAATAAATACATTCATACACATAATACACATAAATACATCCATACAGTGCACACATTCCGTTTGGTCGGTGGACTACTTGATATTCCTCCACCGACCCTATACTCAAACTAATCTTGATTGGGGTCGATGGAGTACTTTTATAAATATTCCGCCATCGACCCCGAACACACACTCTTACGCTCTCATCGTTCGAGGGGTGATGATGACGTTATATTTCACCCTCACCCCTCGCCATTCACGCCAATAAATACATGCACTCAGACAAAATATATAGACACAAATACCCAAAAAAAACCCAATCTCCCCCAAAAAGCGGAACAGGGGACTCTGAAACTCGCTACCGTGCTTGAGAACTCTTCTTAAATCCGGCGGCATGCTTACACGCTCTCTGTATGGAGCCAAGGCATGACACGCCTCTATTATGTGGGACACATCGAACAACCTTTCTCTGCATAAGGGGCACTTGTGCGGGACTTATGTTGTTATAGGTTATCATGAAACCATCGTGTGCATCCCATATTAACATATTCATTTTGCCAATTGATTAAAAGTTGAATATTATCGACATCATATCTCAGCGAGTGTTTCTACACACTGGTCGACGATTTTATTATAGTTTATTATAGTCAGTTAAATATTATGATTGGTGATATTCTACGAGTAGGTGTGCACAGTGCACGGTTGAATAACTCAACCCGCGAGTAAAGACGGACCCAAATAGGGCCAAACCTAGTCCCATTAACTATGCTATTACAATGCTTGTTAATATCGATAGATCGAAAAATAATCAACTTAAATTATTTTTAACTACGATAAATCAATTTAATTAAACATGTTTAATTAATACGACTATTATGGTTGTTGTACGGAGCAATTATTAGTCATATTAAATGAAAAAGTCATTATGATGCTTTTATAAAAGTTCCTTTGCAATTAGATGTCTTTTAAAATATTTAATAATCTTAATTAAAGATAATTGGTAATTTTGAATATTTAAAAACACAAATTTTGCAATTTAGTGTATAAACGATCATATTTGACATAAATAATTTATGTAATAAAACAGTGTCCTTTTTTTTAACTTCTCCTTGGTTTCAATCAAATATTTCGACCTTCTTATAGTGGGGTCATTTGTCATTTTTTTACGAGTGTACAACGTCTTTGATTTATTGTGGAATAAGCATTTTTTTGTCAATAGTGATCATTGTGCTGACGTATAAAATGACCTGGTTGATAAAGTAACACAAAAACCAATAATGTAAACACTGTAGATGACGAGAAGCCTAAATGCGTAGGAAAACAAAACAGTGATAACAAGATGATCATTATGATCATAACCAATCATTCTTCTGGTGTATCAACCTACAGACAGCAAAATTATAACTAGAGCTAATAGAGGAAATAGAAATATTGTTTGCCTTAGAATAAAATATTCAGAACTTTACTGAACCTAAGCTATTTTTTAAAAAATATTTTAAATGTATTGAGAATCATACGTCATTTCGGACACTAGATGACAATTTGTTAACTATTTGCATTACTTCCAACTTAACAATATGTGTTATGCTTCTTGAAAGGCCGGAAACTTCGTGTCCGCTCTGGACTTAATCCGTGAATAAATTATATTTGTTCCATTTAAGCAGGCCTTGGTAAGGTCGGAAGAAGACGAGGAGTCCGTAAAACCCGGGCCGACACTCTTGCCCGCGGGTCTCTAGAGGTAGCCCCAGGAACTGGCTTGAATCATTGAGACGGCCCTTTCAGGAGGATTGGCCTCGACGTCGGCCCGACTGAAACATTCACAAGAGCCCTTCCTCCGTCTTCTTCTTCTTGAGAATTATACATGGCTTGCAAGAGAATGTCTAAAGGATGCCTACCCACCTCGACCGGATCCTCCTGCCGGCGCTCCGATCAGTTATTCATCCTGGGGATCGTAGACGAAGAAACAAGAAAGAGCATAACTAACCGAAGACGACGTCTACCAGAAGCGACGGGAATAAAACAGGACATACTCCTTGGCCACCGGAGACATTAGAAAGTACGAATTATATTTCTACAAAGAGCTGGCATAACATTTTTTCCCATTTATCTGCTCTAATGATTACAATCCCTAATCAAAGTGAAAAATTTTTGACAAGTTTATAAAAAAAATTATCTCTCGCTTCTCTATCGATATTTATTTGTTTACACACCTTCACGTGTATCAATCAGTAAATTCTCTCTCTCTCTCTCTCTCTCTCTCTCTCTCTCTCTCTCTCTCTTTCTCTCTCTCTCTCTGGATAACCTGTTTGTTTTTCCATCTATCTCAATATTTCATCTGTGTACCTAACACCAACCTCTCTCTCTCTTTCTGTCTTTATATCACCATATCAATATATCTAACTATCCATTGTTATTTTTATTTATTTACATATTTATTGAGCTATCTGGTTGTCATATTTTTCGTCTAGTAGTTTAGTTATCAAAAAATCTATTAATTTATTATTTTTCTTCCGTCCTAGTAATTTTTCTATTCAGTTTAGTTACCTGTCTAAGTGTATATTTTCCCCTCTCTGTCTCGTTATTGCTTGCTCTTACAAGCTGTCTTTCTTCTTCTTTCTTCTTTTTGTACTTCATTTCTGTTACTTTCTCACTCTCTTTATATCTATTTATTTATCTGTACACACCTTTTTTCTCGCTCGCTTTCTGATCATATGATTGTAATTTCTTTATCTCTCTATCTCTCTCTCTCTCTCTCTCTCTCTCTCTCTCTCACTCTCTCTCTCTCTATCTATCTATCTATCTATCTATCTATCTATCTATCTTTCTATGTATCTATGTATCTCTCTCTCTCTTCTCCCGCTTTCACGTTCTCTCTTCTCTCTTCTTTCATCTCATCGTATTAAACATCTTCTTTACTCACACATACTCTCTCTCTACTACTGCTCTGTTTCTTTATTTATTTTTAGCCAAGATTTACTTATTTCTTTAATTGGGTAAGCGACTTTCCTAAATATTGAAATGTCGCAATAGTTTTATTTGGAAAAGCCTGAGTTTCGTTAAAAGTTGAAAACGGACATTCCAAAAGTTTTTAAACGTTGTCTGAAAAAAGACCCAACCTCTATACTTTTCTCAGGTTATTTAAATCATAATCCGATATTTAGTACATATCGTAATTGTATACTCAACTCGTACACTTAAAATTAAAAAACAGCTTCAGATGGCATCTAGATAGAATGGTTCCAGCAAACTGATTATTCGTCTAAGAACTAAAATACTCTCCTTCTCCCTCCAAAAAAAAATAATCGGAAACCATCCACTAGCTTTATTTGCCTTGCGCTGTTTTTACCCGCATTACAGAAACGAGAGAGGTCATAACTTGGACCAAGCGGGACATAAATCCCAGACGTTATTAAGTTAGAACCCCCTCCCATCCACCAACACAGCGCACTAAACCAGCTCGGCCCACTTAATTAGTTTTGTTAATTAGAGAAAGGGAAGAGAAGGACTCGGCTATTTATTGTCGAATTATTTATTTGAGGTCAGGTGGTCCGAGGTCGGGGGAGGCCGAGCCCCTTTTACTGTCATTGATTACGCCTAGAAGGAAAATTTAATTATCAGACAGTTTTGGATAGTATGACTGGCTCCAGTATGATGTTTATGATTATATATATAAAGCCAAGGTTTTTCTATGTAAAATTATTTTTTAATACGCGTGTGGGAAATTAAGGTCTTTTAAATTTCTAGTTGTCAGTTGCACAGCGTTGATTATTTTATGCTTCGGCAGACACCGTATTCCGTAATTCGCTTAAGGAATAAATAGACACTTCCAGCAATATACGAAACGGAACAAGCAATTTGTCTGCCTCTGGTATGATGTATTGCTGTTAGCTGTCTGGCTGATTGGATTGGAATGCCATGGGGCGTGGAACATTCATCTTATGATGATTGTTCTCGAAACGCTTACTACCCACGGCCAGATGTAATCCGTTAACCATGTTTTAAAAGTTATCTTAATAGTTTAAAAAAAAAAAAAATAAAAATCTACCCCTATGTAATAAACTAATTTCTGTTCAAAAGACAACCAATATAAAGTAAAACCATCAATAAAATACACTTTTTTTCAATTTAGTGCACCATCATAGTCTCAAATTGTCCAATGTAACAATCAATACAACGTTAAAGGGTATGTATGCCCGTTGGTATGAATATTTATACCTGCAACCGTGAAAATAACTCAGACAGGGAAGGTGAATGGATGCATTTGCAATCCTTTGACATGTATGAGGCAGTGTGAGGTCAACCGAAGGAAGGGGTTATCTGGTGTCCATTTTCACACGGTCCTACCCATGCAAATAAAGATGACATGCCTTTTAAACAAACAAAAACTTTCAATGCCTAGAAATCGAATTAAAATTTTAAATCGAATATTGATAGATTTACTTGTTTTATATTTTCAAGATAACGTAGATCGTTCTCTTCTCACCCCTCTCTCTCTCTCTCACTCACACTCTCTCTCTCTCACTCTCTCTCTCTCTCTCTCTTTTCCCACACTACTTCATAAATTATCTTCCTTAGTTACTCTCACTGTTTCTATTTTATGGTCTCTTTCTTCCTCTCCCCTTCTCTCTCACTCTCTTCTCTATTCTTCTCATCTTAATAGCCATTTTCTTTATTCACACACACGCTTTCTACTACTGCTCACTCTATTTATTTATTTCTGTCTCTATCTCTTTCTCAATCTGTTAACTTAATAAACCTATCTACTTTACTTCCTCTGTCTTTCTTTTTTGCTATTTTCTTATTACCTAACAGTTTTTCATTCTTATAATCTTAATCTCTCTCATTCTCTCTGTCTTTTCCTACTCTGTATATTTCTTAAATTACCTTCTTTAGTTACTCTCTCTGTCTCTATTTTAAATGTCTCTTTCTTTCTCGCAAATTTACTCTCTATTTCTTTATATCATTCTCTCTCTCTCTCCTTTCACTATTTTAACTTTCTTAGCTTTCTGCTTAACTTGCTCTGTCTTCTTCTCTTTCTGTTCGTCTCGTTCTTGCTTTCCTCACAAGCTCTCGTTCTTCTTCTTTTATTTTCTCACGCTCTTTATATCGATTTATTTATCTGTATAACGTTTTCTCGCTCGCTTTCTCAACGCATAATTGTAATATTCTTTATTTCTCTCTCTCCTCTCCCACTTTCACTTTCTCTCTTCTCTCATTCTTCTTCTTAACTCACACACTCTCGTTTAACTACTGCTCTCTCTTTTTTATTTATTTCTATCTCCATCTCTTAAATTAATTAATCTCTCTACTTTACTTCCTCTGTCTTTCCTTTTTGCCATTTTCTTCCTATACATTGCTGTTTTTCATTCTTATACTCTTTCTCTCTTTCTTTCTCACTCTTTCTCTCACTCTGTATTTTCCATTTATAAACTTACTTACGTACATCATAAATTATCTGATTTAGTTACTCTCTTTCCCTCGCCCTCTCTTTCTCTTTCTCTCTCTCCCTCTCTCTCTTTCTCCGTCTCTCTCTGTCTTTTCCTATTTATATACTTACTTGCATACTTCATAAACTATCTGCTTCAGTTGCTCTCTCTCTCTCACTCTCTCTCCCTCTATTTTATCGTCTCTTTCTTCCTCCAAAATTTGCTCTCTATCTCTTTCTCTCTCTCTTTCTTTCTGTCTTGCTCCCTAGCTGTCTCTCTTTCTTCATCACCCACACTTTTTACTTTTCTCCATCATTCCTTATGTTTCACGTTCTCACCAACGTGTTAGTTGTTAATTTGGTAGTACAAAATCAAGGTTGTTTACTTCTTACAAATGAAAAACAGATTAAGGTTGTAAGTAAAGAAAATATGTATAAAATAACTGTAGTAAGTATAAAGTAAAAAGTAAGTTCATAAATAGTCAATTGAAATATATTTGGAGTTCAAAATTATAAACATGAGACCTTATACTTTATCATGTAATATTTGTTTGTAATTTGTTTATTACATTTTTTTAATATCAAATACTTTTATTTATTCGTTTCCTTTGAAACTAACGAAAATAAAACATTCATTGCATAAAAAAGTATCACAGTTAATGTAAGACAAACAATGGATAATCATTCACTACAATTTTTACAGCGGAGAAAGCATTTCCAAAAGGGTTTGGTAATTAGTTTAGTTTTTAAATGCAGTCCCTCCTTCATCTGCATTATGATGACATCGTGACTCCTCGGGGACGAGTTTGCCCTTTACTGCCTCGACGAAGTTGCCCCTTTGTGGCTCTTTTTACTACAAACTCTAACAAGTCGTTTAGGAGTACTACATCACCCAAAAAAAAACCCGCCCTGGAAATAATTTTCATGAGATCATTAGAGAATGTCTTTATTACTTTTTCGTTGTTAGATACTCAACTATTAAATAAATTAGTATTAACCATTTCTTACCCAGTGTTTTCTCAGGATAACAACAAATTTAGCAATCGAGTATCATGTAAACTTCAACAAATTATAAAACGTATAAACAATTTTATTATATTTCTACATATGTAATATTTTTTATTGGAGAATATCTCAAACAAAACAACTTGCACATTTAACGTTAACGTTCACGCTAACGATATGCAAAATCTCACTCATATCGTTTTTGAAACGTTGCTCAAGTTTTTTTATTACCATCAGCAGCAGCAATTTTAAATATTACATAGTTAACAACATAGTCGATCAATTTAGCGTAAATTACGGATTATTAATTCGTAGATATTTTATTAAACGTTATTTAGATTGTCGTAGAATAACGATTCTCCTTACAATCAATAATACATATCAAATATACAAGAAACAATTTTCATTTTTGATTATGTAATTATTTAAGAGATCAACTGAACAGTTTTTAATAACCACTCTTTTTCTAAATAAATATTTGATGTACAGTAGTTATAAGTGATTGTAATATTTTTAATCCATCACATTTTGTAAAGAAATTTTAAAGTATACATATATACAAAATTAAATTTAAATATTTATAAAACTAATTAATAATGACTTATATATTCTCTGTGTAGTAGATTTATGATATTTATAGTTAATAGCATAAACGATGACAGATAAAACTCATAATTAATGCAAAAAATTAGATTTTTACAATCTTTCACGGCTCAGAGAGTATGCTAAACCTTCACGACCGGGGGTTCTTGCAAAATTAATGAAATATGCGCCGTGTGGTCTAGCAGTACTCAACTCTTTATACACGTAATTTCAATATTAAATTTATTCGTTATTTGACATGTTTGTCAGTTTTATTATATTACTGATTACAATATATATTTATATTTAAATTCACTAGTTTTAGTAGTCCGCTTGATCAATTAATATATTTTAATTAATTAACGTTTTTAGTTGAGATAAAAAATTGAAAAATGGCAAAAAGGAAGGAAAATTCAAAAGGTGGGGTTGAGATTGGGAAGTTAGTGTCCGAGTGGATCGAGGTCATGATAGCTCAAATGGTAGAGCAGCGGCGTATCGAGCCGAAGGTCGTGGGTTCGAATCCCGCTCGTGACACTGACTTTTTTATCTCAACTAAAAACCTTAATTAATTGTTCTAAATCTTTCTAGCCATCATTTTTAAAAAGATTTACAGTTTTGCCATAATAAATAAACTCGTAAAATTATTAAAATTAAAACAATTTTGGTATGCATTAAATTCAAGGAGGGAAAAATTAAAAAGGTGGGGTTGAGATGGGAAGTTAGTGTCGGAGTGGATCGAGGTCATGATAGCTCAAGTGGTAGAGCAGAGGAGTATCAAGCCGAAGGTCGTGGGTTCGAATCCCGCTCGTGACACTGACTTTTTTATCTCAACTAATAACCGTGATTAATTGATTTATATTTAAAAAGGTGGCCCGTTTCCTTCAGGAGAATTGACAGTTCAAATATTTATCCGGGTCTTTCAAACAGGGAACATTTAAAGGTATATAATCCCAGGTTTGATCCACGATTTTAAAACATCGATTATGTTAAAGATGTAGGTACGATTTGTACCATGTTCATTCAAAATTTCTGAGCTATTTAATCTCTATTTGCATTGGATTGGCACCTGTTGGAAATAATATTGTATCCTTTGGTCGTTTTCTCTATTCGTTCTCCAAATTTTCACGATTTCCTGTTTTGTTCTAGCTTGGGTACAACTTACTTTGAACTTGTAGAAACTAATTTCGTCTAATATGCACTAGGGACAAGAAGTTCGCTTCTTCAATTCCCATATTTTCACAGTGTGCTTTTATCCATTTTATAATTAGTTTCAATTCATTTGCAGTTGCTAGCTGGCTAGCCAGTTACCTTTTGTTCAACGAAAAATAGAAAATTTTAGTGAATTGTTAACAACGATTCCATTCTATATATCCATACAGTGCCTTATATATTGACAAAGCAAATCAGTTGTTTTCCATTAACCACCTGAACTTATGATAATGACCAAAATCTCTGCCTAATTATATGAAAGCCAATTTGCTACTTTTCTTCTTTTCCTGGTAAATTTTTGTAGTGTCTTTACAAATAATGACAAACCAAATAACAAGGCCATTCTTATTCTATCATTTTCTTCTATTAAATGCTGACATTTGTTTTCTAAAATCAGACCTGGTACTTTAATAATCTAGAATAATCGTTTGAAAATTGTACTTATGCATTTTTGTTTCGTCTCTTGTTAGTTTTTAAGGAAAAAAAGGAAGGGTGTAACACGCAGGAAAATACGCCAAGCCAGTTTATTGTGCTCGTGTGAGAATGGAAGAGGCTATTGAAACCCCCGGTTTTGGATGCACAACGACCCCAAGCAGCCCTGCCTTACAAGTCGTCATATATCTCGTTTATAGTCTCTACCAGGAACCCCTAAACGCATTGTACCTGAGCTACTGCCTTCCTCCTGGTTAAATCAAGGAAAATTATTTTAGCGACTTTCTGCCAATTGACAAGATAGTTTAAACTGAAGGCTTTATTACAGAACAATTATTAATTTTATAAAGCATGTTTTACCATTTATATTACTAATTTTTCCCTACTAACCCTATTCTAACAGTCTTAAAACCCTACATTCCTACCTTTTGATTTAATTTATTTTAATGGTTGAAATATTACAGTATAGGAAAATAGTTATGACACATTATAGCAATGTGGTGTAAAAGAGATTACCATCAAAGATATTCCAGGTGTCCTATTGATCCAGAACTTGGTGACAACGCTCACGGAGTGCGTAAAATCTTTTTATAGACCTCATACATTCTAGAGTTACACAGTACACAATAAAATAATTAAGAAATTGTACTCCTTTCCTCAATCATACATAAATAAAGTAATAAAATTTATGTATTTCACTTCTTTTCAAACAGGCAAACAGCAAATAATAATAAAACAGCGTAATAATAGTTAATCTGTCTTAACATAACAAAAATTGTTGTAAATTCAGTAGTTTTCGGGGTCCGCTTTACCAATTAATAATATCTTTCAATTAAGGTTTTAGTTGAGATAAAAAAGTCATTGTCAAGAGCGGGATTCGAACCCACGACCTTCGGGTAGACACGCCGCTGCTCTACCACTAGCTATCGTGACTTCGATCCACTCAGATATCAACTTCCCATCTCAACCCCACCTTTTGAATTTTCCCTCCTTTTTGCCATTTTCAATTGCCGTGTAATCATCTATTTGATCACGAGCGGGATTCGAACTTACGACCTTTGGCTGTTAGAAGATATTAATTGGTCAAGCACACCACGAAAACTAGTGAATTTAATAAGTTAAAAGATTTCCGTTGTCATTTCATTTGTCGCCGAGAATCAAATAGATTTCACGACATTTCAAAAAGGCAAAAAGGAGGGAAAATTCGTAAGGTGGGGTTGAGATGAAAAGTTGGTGTCCGAGAGGATCGAGGTCACGATAGCTCAAGTGATTAGAGCAGCGGCGTATTGAGCCGAAGGTCGTGGGTTCGAATCCCGCTCCTGACACTAACTTCTTCAATTCAACCAATACGTGTCATATACAGATTAATTAATTGATAAAACAATTTATAAAGTTTTCCTTAAATATTAAATTTCTGTGTAGGGCGCATCGGTGGCCGCAACCGCTTTCTTTAACAAGTATTCATCTCTGAGAGGTAAAGATCCAGCAATCAATTTCATCGACCCTGCAACCGAAACCGCAATGTAAGATATACTTTCTTGTTAAAGCAGCGGCTTATCTAGCCGAAGATCGTGGGTTCGAATCCCGCTCGTGACACTGACTTTTTAATCTAAACTAAAAACCTTAATTAATTGACACATATTAATTGGTCACGCGTACCACGAAAACTAGTGAATTATATAAATGGTTGTGGTCAGAAAATTTTGGCACCAACGCTGAGCTTTCGACGATATCTCGTCTTCTTCAGAGTGTACAGAGAACATTCTTACATTAATTTTCATCCATATACATAAACATATCATAAATGCTTGACATTACAGGTACTAAGTCAAAATGTTAAATTATTAAACAGGTTTGTCAAATAATAACAAATTCCATCTTCAAACTATACCGGTTATAAAATTTTCTTTCTTCTTCTTCTAGACCATTTGATCCGGAGTGTTCGTAAGTGAAAAAATGGTCGATACATCTAATACTAAAAACAAATAATAAACACAGAAAAACTTAATTGGGGTATTCTTAATTCACGCTAAAAAAGTATATTCACTCATTAGACTTCATTCATACTGACCCAGAGTACTCGAAATTCCTCATGTAATTTGGTAAGTAAATAACTACATTCCTCTCAATAAATAATATAAATCACATACATGAAGGTACAATAAAAAATATTTAGTTGAAAATAGTTAATGTTACGAGAAAAAAATAAGGCTAATTGGAACATTTTCTTTGGAAAGACTTAAATTAGAAATTTTGTATACATTCCTTAATTTTTTTTTTAACTCGGTGACCCTCGCCGCCCCAATAAGGCTACTGTGTCGCCCCTACAATAATATTTATAAGGGCGGGTTGTAAAATCACCCGTTGATCCGGCAGGCGTTTCCCTTTGAAGGGCGCCGCCGGACCCGGCAAATTGTTTACAGATAGGTTAGTAATTGTATAACGGGGCTAATCTGAAGTGTGTCTGCAGCCGGTGGGGAGAGCTACAAATTGATATTATCCCCGTATCATAGATCACGAATGACAGGACGAGGGAGGTTTGAAACGAGGGGTTGGCAATCATATTATCAACAAGACGAGTGGGGACCTCCCCGCCTTCGCCCACATATGCTAAATTGTTACAATCCTTTTTTTTAAATAATTTTATAAAATATTTATTTATTAACATATTTTATACGTGCCAAAGTATTTGAATTTGATTTGCAAAAGTGCAAAATTAATTAGCAAAACAATGTAATTTATTGGTAAAAAAATTTACTTTGCAAAATACAATTCGGAAAAGGGTGGATTTGATTTGTAAAATAGGGAATTTATCAGTAAATTTTATTTGTAAAAGAATGAGTGTAATTTGCAAAACTCTACTCATATATTATATATAATTCAATTTGAAGAAAACGAATTTTATTTTGAAAAATGCAAATTTGATTTCCAAAAAGTTGATCTTGATTCGTAAAAAGGTAAAATTATTTGCAATAAAGTTAATTTAAATTTAAAATGAATTTAATCTGCCAAAGCCTGAATATGATTTGCAAAATGATGAGTTTGATTAGCAAATGTGTGAATTTGATTTGCAAAAGGGAAAATGTAATATGGAGTAGGGTTAATTTGATTTGAAAACTATGGGATTTAATTTGTCATAGCGTAAATTTGATTAGCAAAATGGTGAATTTGATTTGCAAAAATTTGAATTTGATTTGCAAAAGAGTAAATATAATTTACTATAGGGTTAATTTGATTTGGAAAAGGGTGAATTTACTTCGCAAAATTTAACCTGGAAAAGGGTGGATTTGATTTGTAAAATATGGAATTTAAGAGTAAATTTTATTTGTAAAAGAATGAGTGTAGTTCGCAAAAGGGGAAATTCAATTTGCAGAAAAGGTAAGTTTATTTTCAAAAATGCGAATTTGATTTTCAAAAGGTTTATCTTGATTCGTAAAAAATTGAAATTATTTGAACTAGAGATAATTTGAATTGAAAACAAATTTATTCTGCCAAAGCCTGAATTTGATTTGCAAAAGTGTGAATTTGATTTACAAAAGGGCAAATGTAATATGCAGTAGGGTTAATTTGATTTGAAAACTATGGAATTTAATTTGTCATAGCGTGAATTTGATTTGCAAAAGTTTGAATTTGATTTGCAAAAGAGTAAATATAATTTACGATAGGGTTAATTTGATTTCGAAATGGGTAAACTTACTTTACAAAATTCAATTTGGAAAAGGGTGGGTTTGATTTGTAAAATAGGGAATTTTGGAATAAATTTTGTTTGTAAAAATATGAGTATCATGCAAAAGTGGAAATTCAGTTTGTATAAAAAGGAATTTTATTTGATTTACAAAAGGTTGATCTTAATTCGTAAAAAGGTGAAATTATTTAGAATAGAGTTACTTTGATTTGAAAACGAATTTAATCTGCCAAACCCAGAATTTGATTTGCAAAAGTGTGAATATGATTTGCAAAGGGCAAATGTAATTTGTAATAGGGTTAATTTGATTTCAAAACTTTGGAATTTAATTTGCCATAACTTGAATTTGATTAGCAAAATGGTGAATTTGATTTGCAAAAGAGTAAATGATATTGGCGAAAGGGTTAATTTGATTTAGAATTGGGTGGATTTGATTTGTAAAATAGAAGATGTAATTTTACAAAAGAGAAAATTTAATTTGCACAAAGGTAAATTTGATTTCCAAAACGTTGAACATGATTCGTAAAATAATGAATTATATGCAATAGGGTTAAATTGAATTTGAAAACGATGGGACCTGAATTTTTTATTTGCAAAAGTGTGAATTTGATTTGCAAAAGAACAAATGTAATATGAAATAGGGTTAATTTGATGTGAAAACTATGGAATTTAATTTGCCATAGCGTGAATCTGATTAGCACAATGGTGAACTTGATTTGCAAAAAGGCAAATGTAATTTGCAATAAGGTCAATTTGATTTGGAAATGAGTGGATTTGATTTGTAAAAGAGGAGATTTAATTTGGGAAAAGGTGAATTTTATTTCTAAAAGGTTGAACGTGTTTCGTAAAAGGGTGAATTTATAAGCAATAGGGTTAATTTGATTTGGAAACGATAAAATTTAATTTGCCAAAGCCTGAATTTGATTTCCAAATTATGGGTTTGATTTGCAAAAGGGAGAATTTGATACACAAAAGGGCAAATGTAATTTACAATAAGGTTAATTTGATTTGGAAAAGGGTGGATTTGATTTGTAAAATAGGGGATGTAATTTTAGAAAAGAGGGAATTTAATTTGCCAAAAAGGTGAATATGACTTCCAAAACGTTGAACGCCATTTGTAAAATAATAAATTTATATGCAATGGGATTAATTTGATTTGGAAAATAGTGGATTCGATTTGGAAAATAGGGAATGAGCAAATTTAATATGGAATAGGGTTAATTTGATTTTCAAAATGATGAATTTCATTTGCAAAAGTGCGAATTTGATTTACAAAAAGTAAATTTAATTTGCGATTGGGGTTAATTTAATTTGAAAAAAGAGAATTATAGTCGAAAAAAGTGAATTTTATTCGGAAAGAATGAATTTGTAAGCTTTATAACTGGCCTTAATAGTTTACTAAATTTGTAATTGTTAACATCCATCCACGTACCCGTAAATAAAGGTAACCCCAACCCGATGTGTTTGCCTTTAGGGAATAGTGAGGATTTTCGGGACAATTATATGCAAGTTATTATGTCCGGTTTGCCGGCAGTATATCAGACAAACAAAAGCGGCAAACAAAGCAGCGGCCGTTGTTTGACTATGGAAAGTTCCTCTACGAGCGAACGGCAGATCAAAAACAAACATGACCAGGAGTGAGACAGAGGTCGGCGTGTACTCGGCAACTTGCTTCCCATTAGTATTTCATGTGAGCCCATCACCGACTCGATATCTCAGGTCTAAAAAACAAAGTCAAACACCGCAGGAAAGAGGGGAAAAGGGGCCGAAGTGGTTAAACTCTTTCCGGGATTTCAACCGCTTATTTCAATACAGGCTACAGTTGATTTTTTTATGATTGTACACGTTGAAAACCGCCTCAGCGCCGATTTCGTACACAAACGGAAAACTGACATTTTTAAATATTCAAACGAAACCCGGGTTTACTCTCCGGTAACCACTATTAACGGAAATTAGTGCAAATATACTCCAGTTAACTTAAACAGATTTTGAACCTTTAGTGTTTGCCCCTTGTCTATGAATTCTTTAAAAAAGTAACTAGCTCAAACTTTCCTCAAAAATTAATTACAAAAGTAAATTATACTTCGATAATGGTTTTATGGCGGACATGCTAGCAATATATAAATCTACCTTTTCAATATTTTTCAACGATTTTGAAGTACAGGAAATCTTCTGGCTGGCAAGCTTAAAATGAACAAACCCCCTTCCTTCCACGCTAATAAGTACATTCATTCCAATAAATTAACATAAAGTCAAAACAGTTCCAAACAGACAAAACATAACCACTAAATACATTATTATTTGGAGAAAGGTGAGATGGGGTCTGGTAGTAGGTTTAGAAAAACATTTTCTTTATCGTGCCAACGTTTCGAACTTTATTGAGATCATCTTCTGTGCATGGAATTTATAAACATTGTTTAAATTATAAAAATACATGTAGGATGTGAAAAAATTAATTTATACAGTGATAGAAATTTTGATTCAATCAAAGAATTTGTACTGACTCCAAGTGTTTGCTTTCTGTGTAGGTGTGTCAATG
Organism: Cimex lectularius; assembly: GCF_000648675.2. Lineage (NCBI taxonomy): Eukaryota > Metazoa > Arthropoda > Insecta > Hemiptera > Cimicidae > Cimex > Cimex lectularius. Next base: position 1,312,216 of record NW_019392667.1, read on the forward strand.
TCGTATGTCATGTTAGTGAGATATTAATGTTTTTTGTTTACATATGTTGATTTTAAAAGAGAGGGAAAGGAAGTAGAGATATAAATTTCGATTAGATAGACAGGGATAATAGGGAAAGGAAAGACAAATTGTAGAAGAATTAGACTATGTAGAAATGCTTGATGTGTGGAACGTAATGACTGTTTTATATGTTGTATTAGAGGTTTTATGTGTTATGTGTATGTTATTGATGTTGATTATGATATTAACGTAGCTGTGACTGAGTCTGTTCTGTAATTGATGTTTTTCTCTGTTGGCGCATACCATTTCTAAAAAGTTACGAATGTTTGTTTTGTTTCATTCTTCAAATATTTGTCTTTTCTTTTTGCTAATTATCCCCGTTGTTATCTGTTCTCTCTTTCGGCTCTCACCACACTAAAAAACATTTTCTCCCTAAACCCAGACAAATTTAATATTCTTGCAAAGTTAAAGTAATTTCAAGACGTAGGTGCAGAAGTATTATTCAAATGGATTCCAGGCCATGCTGGAATAACTGAAAATGAGAAGGCGGGCGGGAGAGGCAACCATGGTTGGTACTCCTCACAGAGGGGTTCCCTTCAGTGACCTCTGCTTTCACTTTAGCCGGCTCGTCTGGGAGGAATGGAAGTGTGAATACGGTGACTGCTCCTCGCAATAAAGAAAGATGTTAAGAAATGGGAATCCTCTTCCAGACCTTCCCGACAAGAAGAAACCCTCCTAACCAGGCTTTGAATTGGCCACTCCCGACTCACGCATGGTTTCCTCCTTGGAAAAACCCCTAAACCTATATGTCCACTCTGTAAAACTACTCACAATATTGCACATACTTAAAGACTGTCCCATATACACCTCTACAAGAACCCTTCACCAAATCCCCAAAGACCTCCAATCTTTACTAAGCAACAACTCAACGTCAATAAACAAAATTTTTAATTTCTTAACAGACATCAAACTAATAGATAAAATTTAATATTCCATCCCCTCAACTCTTGTTTTCATTTGCCGGTTCCCCGTTTAGGCAGTGTGGCACGGCTGACTTCGGGTGCTGGCCAGTCTTGGGCTGGATTTAAGGGTGCCTCCCCGGACTCTGAGATCAAGGAATTGCCAGCGAGCTTGGAGGAGGTGTCGATGGTGACTAGACATCGACCCCTCCTCGATAAAGCCCTGCGCACAATATTAAGATTAAAAGCATCAGCTGCGAGAGATACGTGGGGTTCCGTTCTTTCCGATCCTGGGGCTGCCACTGCTCCGGAATTTGCGGGGGCTTCGCTCTGATGGGGCCGGGCTGCACCGTTGACTAGTATAGACTCGAGACTTAATGACCAATAAGGTCGCAGCCTTTATTTAAAGAAAAAAAATCGTCAATGATTTTTTTCGTGTTTTAAAAAAATGCAAATTATAATTTTTTTCAGCCTAAATTGCGAAAAAAAACTGGGTTATGAATTTTGAAAGTTTTAACATTTCACATGTGTTTCGATCATTTTATATATTAAATCGTAAATGATATTTTTCGGGCTTTTAAAAAATGCAAATTATGATTTTTATTCAGCCTAATTTGCGGAAAAAACTGGGTTATGAATTTTGGAAATTTTCATCTACTATTCGGTTGTTTTGAACTCATAAATCATTAGTGGCACGTTTGATGATAGTCTTTCGATATTCCTTCAGAATTTAATTAAAAATTAGATTAAACTTGTTGGAAATAACTTCAAATTAAACTAAATAAGAATTTTTACTTTAGGAATGTTTTTTTCATAGCAATTTACGATCAGCTGATTATTATGATAAAAGAAACATATGTAAAAAAAGTAGTAGGATTCATATCTTGGCAATATTTTGTGTACAAAGTTTTATTTAGTTGAATGTAGAAAATTTTACTACCTTTACCGAGTGCATAGATAAATATGTCCGTTCAGTTTTTGTTCTGCGCCTTATTGACTGTTGCGGCGGGAAATGACCTAGTACCCGGAGATGGTATCTCCGAGGATGTTCAAAGCTTCTCTGCTGCCGTCAAGTATCCGTTTATGGTAAGCTTGAATTATTACAAAACGGGAGGTCACTTTTGCTCTGGTTCCGTCCTGTCGTCGCGACACGTCTTTACCACCTGCCAGTGCGTCGTGCGCATCTCCGGCGGGACGGCCCGGATCTTGGATACAGACATGTTCTACCTGACGATAAAATCCGATAGAGGGAAAGACGATGTAAGGACGCCTGTCAAGGTGATCGTCCACAGAGGCTGCAGAAAGCAAATGTACGGCTGGGAGTTCGATTTCGCAGTCGTCAGGATCAACGCGCCGATCAACGTCAGTTACTCGGTCCCTCCTGCCATCCCGAACGACGAAAAAGAAATGAACGAGTTTTACAAAGGGGCGAACGAGTGTAAACTCGTCGACTGGACGGTCAATTTCGACAGCATGGCCTACTTCACAGATTACGCGCTACGTCTCATGGGGAACGACGAGTGTGAAAAACATCTGTGCTCCCGATACAGTATAAAATGCAGGATCAAAGATTTCAGGGACAACTATGTCTGCTTCGACGGAGAAAGGGTTTGTCCAGGGAACGGAGGAGGCCACCTCTTCTGCAGAAACAAGTTCGCCGGCATCGTCAACTGGACTCCGAATTGCAATTCCGGAGATCCTCTCGTTTTCTCAAAGCTCGCTAACATTTTCTCCTTCTACAAGAGCTACAGAGAAGAACAGATCAACGACTACAGGAACCTCCTAGGACAAGTTATCAGGGCATTCATTTTCGTCTGCGTTTCTTTCTGCCTCTTCTGCGGTATCATCCTGGTAATTTTCTTCTACTTTTACATCATCTTTGCCAGACGAAGAGGAAATTCTTTGTTCAATCAAATGTAATTTGTTAAATATAATGTGTTTAGATCATCTTTTGTTTATGATTTCATTTTTTTTATTTTTATATATATCTACAACTGTACATGATTATACACAAATATTGGATTTAATTTTGACATATGACATTAATCCGCGTTATAGAGGAAGCCACTCCAGCAGTCTCTGTGGATAAATGATTTAAGAAGTCGCGTATCCATATTCTTTGATAAATCTACGATGGACTAAATATATTTGTGTGTTTGTGTGATCTTGCAACTTAGTGCGAAAACGCTTATTTTCGTTCTTTAATGGGTTTTTGATTATGAAAAAACAGTCGGTATGTGAAGATCGCAAATTTTGTTGTTGTTTACAGAAGAATAAAGCAAAACATTTCAATCTTTGAATATTTGAATATTTGACCGATCCAAAAACTTAGCACCCGTACATCAAAATAGATTTGACTAAGTATGTCATGTTTAGATTTAAATCATCCCTTGATTAAAGAGTTTTTGTAAAAAGAAAATAATTGGTGTGCACACAAATCAAGTGAGTCAATTTTAAAATTTGACTAAAAGCAGATATTTTTATAAACAGACGAAAAAGGCTAATTGACTCAGATGTCGCTGCAACTTCTTACTATGCCGCTGAACTTTAAGCGGTGGCGCAATTGGAGGGTTTGGACAAATTGCAAATCAGGTATTATAAAGAGCTGTCCCATCTGTCTCGCAACAAGCCTGATCATTACATAAAAATTGAGTTCGATCTTGGATTTCTTAGCTCCAAAATTTTGATTAGGGCCATACACTAGCTAAGTAAAGTGCTAGCTTCAGACAAAAAATCGCATCTGAAGAGATCGTTTGAATCTGTTTTGTCCGCAACGAACATTTTTTCACCTCGTAAAAAATATTGCAGATATGGCTTGTTCATTTACATCATATATTGGCTCGTTTGGGTTTCGAACCTTCCTTTTTTTTTCTTTTTTTTTTTTTTTAAATATTCAGCAAGTGTACGGACCTTTGAAATATCAAATTCCATTTTTCAACATGACTAGAAATTCATAAAGCAGTAAATAAATAACAAGTAACGAGAGCAATAAAGATTGATCGACACTATAAATACTAAGAATAAAAAAATTCGGTGCGAAAACAACAACTGCAACAACAACAAAGAATAACAACAACATGAATAAATAAACGAGCAGACCTACCAAATAACAAATTACATTTTGACAAAACTAACAATTTGAAGACGCAAACTAATAAATAAATAAAAAGTAACAGATGCAATAATTTCTACAATTCAACTAACTGCAATACTCCCATTTTTTCGTGATGTAAGTGTGGTGGCGAAGCACAAAAGAGATATGAAGCATTGGAAGAGTAATCTTTATTCAATTAACATCGACCGATGCATTGGCTCCGTTTTCAACCCCTTCTTCAGGCGAATTTCCTCTCTTTATTTATGCAAAAATTATTTACTTCGAAATGTTTCCATTGGCCAAGCAGAGAATTATAGTGCAACTTAGACTATAAGGCACCGCAGCAATGAGGCTGTTTTGCATTACATACTCCATTGACTGGACACAATTATGCACAATCTGCAATTTCAAGTTCAACGAAACTTTGCAGCACATAATATGGGAGCGCCCAATATATTCATCGTTAAGGAAAAAATATATTTTGCATTGTATAAATTCACTTTTTTCCACATCCTACATTTATTTGTTAAATGTAAACAATGTTTGTAAATCCCAGGCCCTGAAGATGATCTCAATAAAGATCGAAACGTTGGCACGATAAAGAAAATGTTTTTCTGAAACCTACATCACACCAGACCGCATCTCACGATCTCTGAATAATCATCGATTAATGGTCACTAATCACCACACCCTTATAAAGAAAAATAAAATAAATAACATTTGATTTTTAAATTTGTGATAAAAAATTATTTTTTATAATTCAATTTTTTTTAAATTTTTAACTTTAATTTTCTTTATAAAATGAATTAAATTTGACTTTAAAATTGATCAATTTTGTAGATTTTTAAAATAGATTGTATCACAAAATATAAAAAGGTTCTTTAAATAAAACAAAATAATAAAAATAATTGTAATTTTATATGAAATAAATTGTAATTGAAGATTCCTAATTTAAAAAAATAATAATTTTATTTTTCTTTATAAAATGAATTAAATTTGATTTTAAAATTGATAAATTTTGTAGTTTTTGTAGTTTTGAAGAATTATCGATGGACAAAAACATTCTCAAACCTGCAACTGTGTTACTAAAAAAATTTAAAAAAATTTTCGAGATTTAACTTATATAAAAATCATTATTTGCTTGTTTTAAAAATACGTTTGTAACAAAAGTTCTATCTTTTAGAAATTCTTTCAGGGAAATTGCTCTGTCTATCGATGTAATCTGTAATAAACAGTAACTCGGCCAGTTCGTGTTTGGTTATTAAAGGCAGTTGTTAAAGTAGCTGAAGAAAAATAAACAACAGTAGAAAGAAAAGTCAAGAAACCCTTCGATTTAAGAACAGCAATTGTAGAGGAGGCGGAGGGAGGCAAGTTCCACAGAAACTAGTTAAATATGTGAGTGGTTACTTGTCAAGATTTACACTCTACGGGTGAGGGGAGCCGGAACGGGATAAAGGGGCATAGCGGCCTCCATCCCCCGGCCTAGAGAAAAGGGCTATAAAGTGAAATATACGCGTAAAGGAGGGCGATAATATTTAGGACTCTTGTTACCCGTTATTCCCCTTGTTTTACTGCTACTTCTCTTTATCGCGAGACGTAGGAAGGAGGACGACTCGTGGAATGAAATGTAAAACCACCGGCTTACTGCTCTCACGGTTTCTTTTATTCGCTCGAGTTACGCCAGCAAGGCCTATTATTTTCCACAGGGTTACGCCCCATAGGATGAATAAAGTCAGCTTCAGAGCGATGTCGGCGCAATGACTTCATTTGTACTTCTGTGAAAACTGGAAGAACGGGGATATTTAGTCTACCAGCTTTTGAGCCATAAAATCAATTTAGAACTAAACTATTTTATATAATAAAATTTATCGTCTTGCACTTCATTTTTCTTCATTTCATTCACTTGCAAATCATTTTTTAATCCAGTTTTTTAACTTCTCAATGCTATTTGATCACCATATTTTGGATAAGATCCAGTTATGTTAAGGTTAGAGATTTTATTAAACAAAGCACACAATGATAGAAATAATACTGATATAGGTGTTTTAGTTGGTCCTTTTAACTAGAGTAATTATTTGAAGTTTTTTTTTATGTTTACAGGGATCTTCACACGCCAACAGTTTTATCATCCATAACGTCATATTAAAGACATTTTTATAGTAAATTACAAAATCACAAATATGATTACTCCATTCCGTACAAGTACCTCGTAAGCGACTGAAAATAATACGGATAAGAGATCTCTTAAATAATTGATATAATTTTATTAATCTAGAGCGCTGCCAATCGGTAGCTTTCTCTATAACGCCCGTAATTGGTACAATCATAAATTGAAATCCATTCTGCTGGTTGTATATAATACATGTACAGTTGTAAACGAAAATAAAGAAAAAAAGTTGTTTAGAAGCAATTCACGGCGGAGGGTTGCTTTAGTTGTGCAAGACCGACGAGTCGTGGGGGTTTAGCATACTCTCTGAGCCGTGAATGAACGAGGTTTCCTTAGTGTCTTGAAATGCAAAAAATAAATGTTTCTATTATTAATAAGGTTTTCATTCTATATCACCTAAAGTTTTTTTTTTGTTTTTTTTTAGTATGAAAGTTTCCATTGGAAATTTTATACGCAATTTTGAACTTGATTACGTTTATTTTTGGTTTTGCTGTCTATTTGTTTGCTACCTGGATTAAACATGAAAAATTTGAAATTCACGGCTGACGAAAACCACGTCAATATTAAGACCATTTAATTTAATATATACCTATAAATAATATTGTGAATTAAGGACTTTGCATAGGCGGCATATTTTACGAAGTATAAAATGAAAAAAAAATTGTACCCAGGGAAGAAGAGAGTTATCTTACGTTAGAGATTTTATTAATCAAAAAAGACAATTATACAAATAATACTAATTTGTGGGAATACCTTGCCGGCGGTTGAGGGTTTTAAATTGCTAGATATCCCACCGTGGGCATTACCTACTGCCACAATTATCGAAGATCTGGCCTTGTTGAACAAAAGAGAAACACCTTCTCTGATGATCAAGGCAGAATTCTTGCGAATTTTAAATAACTATCCCAATTANGATAAATAAGATTACGAGTGAATGTTTGGAGTCAGAGCTTTATAGCACTCAGAAGAGATATAGCTAACCTAAGATAGAAGGTTTGGATGTTAGGGCGTGAAATGACCTTATCCGTTAAAACGCCCTTAAAAATTAATAATAATAATAATAATAATAATAATAATAATTTGTGTTTTAGTTGGTCCTATTACCAGAGTAATAATTTGAATTTTTTTTTTTTATGAAAGCTGTGATTCAGTTGAAAAATTAGAGACCGGGCGTTCCCATAAAGAAACCGTATGTAACTCCTGTATTATAAAAACCAAAATAAAATATTTGAAAAACTTGGAGTCTTATTTTAATTTTTAACTCCTATTGTTACTTATAACATTTTACCAGACCATCAATTTGGCTTTCGAACCTATCAATCCACTACTCATCATCTTCACAGAGTTATAGATGTCTTCATGTCTTGAGTAGAAACTGTACGCAACTGGAGTGTTTCTAGATGTTTCTCAGCCTTCGACAAAGTTTGGCATAAGTGATAATACAAATTAAAATTATTTTTACCCTAGGTCTATAATATGATTATTAGATCATACGTTAAGAAGAGATTTTTTGCAGTAAACTAAGGATCGGAGACTTCTGAGATGAAAGACGTTCTTGCAGGTTTACAACAAGAGTCAATACTTGCTCCGCGGTTATACATAATTTTTATTTCTGATATAGCCAAGAATAAGAATGCACTTACCGCCTCATACGCAGATGACAACGCCATATTGACATCCCTTTTCTACACAAGCTTATGTTAGAAAAATTCACACATCAACGATTGAAAAATACAGCAATCTTTGTAAAATAAAGTTTAACCCTTCAAAGTTACAACTCCGCCATGAAACTCGTCGTAGCATATACTTATACAATGAACCTGTCCCTCAATTTGACAAAGTTAAATATTTACGACTTCCATTTGATAGAAGACTAACTTGGACTCCGCATACAGCATTAAAAAACAGACATACAACTAACGATTTAACATGCTTTATTACCTACTCAACCGACAATCAGAAATACCATTAAAACAAAAACTTTCGACATTCACATACCTACACAAACCTTCTTTTGATTTATGAGTGCCAATCTTATGGATCTGCCAAATATTCCAACATTCAAAGTTTACAAAATTTAAAGACTAATTGTCTGCCCCTTTTTACGTAAACAATAACACACTTCACAGAGATCTTCACAAGCCAACAGTATTTCATCCGTCAAAACATATTACAGAAGTTTTTCCAGTAAATTACAAGATCACACTAGCGCACACATACGATTACTCCATTTCTTACATCTACCACGTGAGCGACTGAAAAGAATATGGATAAGACCTCTTAAATTTTATTAATCTAGAGCGGCTGCCGATGGGTAGGTTTTCTATAGCGTGTGTAATGTATACATAATACATGTACAGTCGTAGATAAAAATAAATAAAGTAAAAAAAACTTTCCAACGCCCATACTTTAAATAAAGTGATTTTATTAATATCACTACGAATTGTACCCGAAGCGTTTTCGGTCTACGATGTGCAGACCTTGAGTAGTTCACCTACCCCATTATGTGGTTGGGTCGCTGGAAATTAACCCAGATGTTCAGAAGATCGTCCCTTCCCAATCATCGGTTAGCCTCTAACGAGATCTGTCGACATCTAGGTCATTTCAACCTTAAACGCACGGAAACTATAATCTAACCTAACATTAATTAAATTAGATTAAGCAATCGCACAAATAAATACATTCATGCATTACACTCATTCTGATTAGTCGGTGGAATATTCGTCGTTCGAATATTCGTCGTTCGATCCCAAACACACACAAATGCTGGAGTTTATTATTGTTTTTTGTTTTTTTTAATTTGTAAAATGAAATCCAATCTGCTGGTTGTACATAATACATACAGTTGTATATAAAAATAAATGAAGCAAAAAAAGTAAAAACTGTAATTTCAACGATAATACTAAATATAGAAAAAAATATAAAAAGGCCTATGTTTGAAAATAATGCAGGCTATAAACAAGAATGTAATCGGAGACCACATCTATTTACTGTAGAGTGTTTTACCATCAAATAACCCTTCTCACTTCATATAAATCTCTTTTAATTTTAAGTTAACCCTTTTTTAAACTAATTAAGGTAATATCACTTGGTTAATTTTAAAATTAAAACACAACAAACCCCACCCACGCGTCAGTGTCATCTTTCTTTTATCGTGTTCTTTACGCGTAGCGTCAGAGGTTCAATATTTTTAAGACTCCCTGGCCGTCTGATCTCAAAAAGATTTTTTGTCAATTTAACTTGTTGTAAATTTTTTGTAGGCATATTTCAGCTTGAAAGACTTCGGTGTACTTCCCTAATGAGTTGTCCAAGTGAGGAATCAATGTGCCGGTGTGTTGGTATAACGCTGGTAATTTTTTTTTCAAAATTAACTGATTTAATATTGGATTGGTGTAAAATTGATGCAGGTTTTGAAAAAAAATATTTTCGCACGTCCTTGTCATGTAACATAGGTAAATCCTCAAATGTAATTTATGGTTTATAATAAACAATTTTATCTGTTGTCTTTTATATAAAACATTTTAGCTTATTACATTTATTAGATTTCGTGGTCCGCTTGACCAAATAAATTCTATGCCGAAGGTCGTGGGTTCGAATCCCGCTTGTTTCACGGATTTTTTTATCTCAACCAAAACCTTAATTGTAACAGAATTTTAGTTTATATTGAATTTTATAAGATTGACGAACTGCGAAATTAAATATGTCCAAACTAGATTTTCGTCAAATTTATTTGTACAAATTTAAACTTGTGCTAAGTGCGGCCCAAACCGTGTGTAATATTAATTTTGGGGGGAGGGAAGCATTATCACGGTGCAGCGATAATTTCAGAGATTTCGACTTGGAGATAGAAAAGTCGCAGTAGGCCTTCCGTCGCCAACTCAAAACGTTAATTGAAGAAAATTTATATAAGACAACGTGGAAAATTGCGTAAGAGCTTAGTGTACATCTCAAACGTTGTTCACCATCTGGAGCAAATTGGTAAAGTAAATAAGCTCGACAAGTGGGTAAGGAACGAACTAACGAAAGCCCAAAGAAATCGACGCTTTGAAATTTATACGTATTTTCTGCTGCGTCGACAAAATGATCCATTTCGCGATCGAAATACGTGCAATGAGAAATGAATTCTGTTCGAAATATGAGGCGTATAGGTCAGCGTTTGGACAAGAATGAAACGCCAAAATACTTCCCGAAACCAAATCTGCGCTCAAAAAAGGTTTGTTGGTTTACTACTGAGGTTATTCACTATAATTTTCTGAATAATGGTGAAACTATCACAGCAAAGAATTACTGTTAAGAAATTGACAAAATACACAGGAAACTGCGACTTATTTGTCCAGCAATGTTAAACCGAACTGATTCTTCTTCAGGCAACATGTCGCAATGCCAACCTTGCGGATAGAAGTAATTTCTTTAGGAATTTTTATCACTTCTTGAGGGATAAAATTTTTAGAAGCGGTGAAGCCAAAAACGACTCTCAAGACTTCATTTTGAGTCGAAATAAAGATTTGTATATCAGCAGATTAAAAGTGTTTATTAGACCTTGGTAAAGATGTATAGATTGTGGTGGAAAATATTTCGAATAAATTTTCTTTATTTTATCAAAATTAAAAATAACTTTGACTGCCTTTTCAAAACCCGCATTATTTTTGCACCGGCCCAATAAATGTAGCTTACATTATATTATGAAAATATAACACAAAATAAATATTAAATTTTATCAGCTTTTATTAAATATATAAATACTCAATTAATTATACACAATTTTTTTCGAAATGAAAAATGTGTATAATCAATTGAGTACAAAATAAATATTTCTTAAAATATTGGAATGATGCTATCAAGGATTTAATTTTAAAAAAGTATATAATGTATAATATACTGAACAGCTTAACGTTTAGCCATCCATTGGGTGCGAAACAGGAGCCAAAATACTTTATAATACTTTTACCAATTTTTTTACCAATTGAAATTCCATGGGGTTGTGCTAAGATTCGAACCCAGAACCGCTTGCGTGATTAATAAGAGTCTGATGCCATAAGTACTCTACCACCGCGGCCCAGTAGATCATACTTTCCCAGGAGATGTTTTGTTGGGTACCTTTACAAAATCCTGCTATATTAGTTCAATACCTTAAAACCTAATACCTAAAAATACTCAAATTGAATTTTTCAAAATATCATTTCCTTGTCGTTCTCGAAACGATTAGGGGCTTGAAAAGAAGTCATTTGCCAAAAAGGCCCTATTCTTCAGGCTGAATAAAAGGGAGGCGCCCTCGCTGTTTTATTTTTACTGCAGTCAGTATAAAATTGTGTCAAAATTACACCCCTGCCCGCGCAGTGCCGTAATAACGAATGTGATTGCTTTAAAATGGGCCCCACTAAAGACGCCCGCTTTCCTATTGCTCCCTGAAGGCCTCGAATTCGTAACCCCTGAAGTGCCCTTTCTCCAATTCTCCAATTCAATTGGATAGACTTCCGTTTTCCTCTAAGAAATCCAACTACGGCGCGATTATTTAATTATTAAAAAATAACTCCCCCTTCAAAAAAAGTAACTTCGACGCTTTTACATCATCCCAAACTTTCTTCTCTCGAGTACTCATTTGCACGTATAATTATTTGAAGTTTTATAGTATTTCTGTTATAACGATGGGGAAGATACGTTCATTATCCTTATTGGAAAAAGAGTGTTCTTACCCTACAGCCAGGATGGTCAAACTGTGATCCGCCGACCCCAACTCGGGGGACCACGGCGAACATCGAGAAAAATTAATAATTAAAAAATAACCGTAGAAAAAATAAAATTAAAAAACTAATAAATTAGCACTGAAGATCAAAGTTTGGTATATTTTATTTATTCTACGTCTATTTTTGCACACATAAGCAAAATAGGTAAGCGAGACGGACGGTACTAGATCTGGACGGTCGATTTGTTTCCTAAGAATGTCATGATTGATACTGGGGTCATTCATTACCGGGATCTGCTGCTTCTGTAACACCCTTCAATATCCAATTTTATATAAAATTCAATTAATTAAGGTTTTAGTTGAGATAAAAAAGTCAGTGTCACGAGAGGGATTCGAACCACGACCTTCGGCCAGATACGCCGCTACTCTACCACTTGAGCTATTGTGACATAGATCCACTTTGACACTACCTTCCCATCTCAACCCCACCTTTTGAATTTTCCCTCCTTTTTGCCTTTTTTCAAGTTGCAGTTATATATAAAAAGCACTTGTTTCTCAAAAATCTGATTTGAGCCCAAATTTCTCTTGCGAGTGCACTACCTATTTGTATCATTCTCATTGATCAGTAAATGTGTGGTGATTAGTGAGCGTTAATCTATGATTATTTGTAAATCGAGAGATGCGGTCTGACGTAGGTTTCAGAAAAACATTTTCTTTATCGAGCCAACGTTTCGATCTTTATTGAGATCATCTTCTGCGCCTGATGAGTAATTTACTCTAATATGGATCGGTGGCTGAAGTCAGGATCTCTGAGGAAGCATGCAGTTTCTCCTTCACTTGCACAGCCAGCAAAGCGCCAAATTGGAATTGATGAGACGGAAGGACAATCTTCCTCTAAGGACATTATTGACGTCAAGCCAAATGAAGAACATCCTTCAGATAAAGCACCTCAACAAGATCCAGCGTGCTCAAATTCTAAAAGTCTTCTAATTGATGCAGGTCAATCAGCCAATGGAAGAAGAATGATTTGGGATTTATAGAGATTGACGTGGATAAAGCTCAATGTGCGAATTGCACGAAAGTCTTTCCAAAGAGTTCAATGATTCCCATAAAATAGTGTCGTCGTTTTGAGGTTATACACCCAGAACTCCAGGAGAAACAGACTGATTTTCTCCAAGAAGAAGCGCACTGAACTGGCTGCTTCTCAAAACTTCATTAAAACACATGCAAAAACTTTCAATAACAACTGACTAAACTCGTCTTACTTGATAAGTTATCGAGTGGCACAGGCAGATAAAACTCATACCTTCCCTAAAACCGTCATAAAACGAAAATATTGCGATGGTGTATGTTCCTGCTTGACGAAAAAGCAGTAAAAATATGTTCAGTGTTTATTACATACTATAAGAACCTATCTAATTTTAAATCCTGGAATGACAGGAGTCTAACCTGAATTTTGTTCTTTGAAAGGGGTCCGCTGGATAAAACGTCTAAGCCCTGACTTACAATATATTGACAATTGAATGATGTAGTTCAAAAAACTCAAATATGACAACAAAAATGAACTTTATTTTAAAAGTCTGAGTAATACTGTATATAAACAATAATTATATATAATTATCAGCGCCAGAAAAGTCAATAATGTGTGGAAAGATCAGTGAGATGGCAAGACCTCGCGTGGAAAAATTATTTCTATCAATCTAAGGCCATCGTTCAAGAAAAAGATGTGAATTATTTTGCAGAAAGTGAATCCTGTGCAAATGCGTGATTAGAGGGAATTACAGGGGGTACACTTTGAATCACGATTATTTGGAGATCGTGAGGTGCGGTCTGGTGTGACGTAGGTTCTAGAAAAACATTTTCTTTATCATGCCAACGTTTCGACCTTTATTGAGAACATCACCAGGGCATGGGATTTATAAACATTGTTCAATTTTTACAAATAAATGTAGGATGTGAAAAAATCAGAATGTCAGAATTCGCATCCATAGTAAACTTAGTCTTAGGTATTTTTTTCACCCAAGAAAGACTACGGAGATGCAAGTTATTTGGCGCCAAGTATCTTTAAAGCATGTACTTACAGGGTGATAGGCATTACGGCCAGAAAGAATAAGTTTTGGCCTACCCGCAGGATAAAAACTTAAAACGACATTTATTTAGAAATCGTGAGATGCGATCTGGTGTGATGTAGGTTTCAGAAAAATATTTTCTTTATCATTCCAACGTTTCGACCTTTATTGAGAACATCTCCAGGGCATGGGATTTATAAACATTGTTTAATTTTTACAAATACATGTAGGAGGTGAAAAAATGAATTTATACAATGCTAGAAAATTTTAGATTAAAAAAAAAGAATTTATACGATGATAGACAATTTTAGATTTTCATTGTATAAATTCATTTTTCACTATGAATAATTATTTTTTACTTTACTAAATTGATAAATTAAAAGTGTCACTGTTTGTAGACCAACGGAAATTTTGTCAGATGAACATTATTATAAAATATCCTAAAAATATAAACTTTTTTATTTTAAATGGTTTCGAAATAAATTATAAATATTTTATGGAGCAGTAGAATCAAAAACTTCGAATAAAACGGTCACATTAAAAGGGCCTCGAATTATTAACTGTTTTGAGAGAGGTCCAATCTTTTATTTTTATTTTTTTTAAATTTGTAGAATAGTAACAAATTTTTCTGAACACGATTCATTTTTCAGCGATATTCTCAAAAATAACTGAGCGAGTAATAATTTAATGTGACATTTCTCTCAAGCTCAAAAATCTCTCAAGGATTTTTCCTGAAATGATGGTTAAGATAAGATTAATTAGGATTGATTAAATAATGCTGATATTCTGCCGGAAAGAAACCCATTGATATTATTGCTTTTTACGAAAGTAACAATTTTTTACAATCTGACCAATTATAGGCCAAAAAAGTACAATCGAGATATCAGCATTAAACATTATGTATTTCGAAGGAACACTAGAGATGCTAGGACAGTAAAGTTTGGTAGAAGAAACAACATCAGTATGAGCACATACAGGCAAAAAGAGTAAAACTCAGGAGAGTGTTAGGTTCAACGATGACCCCAGCATTATTTAATTAATCGAAATTAATCTTATCTTATCAATCAATTCAAGAAAAATCCTTGCGAAGTTTCGAGATTGAAAGAAATGACACGTTGAATTATTAATCGCCAAGTTATTTTTGAGAATATTACTGAAAGTGAATCGTGTTCAGAAAAATTTGTACCCACTTTACAAACTTTTCAAAATAAAAATACAAGGTTGCACTGTTAATTCAGAGCACTATTAATGTGACCTTTTTTTAAAAAAAATCCTTGAGTCTACTGCTCCATAAAATATTTATAATTTTTCGCAACAATTTAAAATAAAAAAATTCATATTTTTAGAATATTTGATAATACAGTTCTTCTGACAAATTTTCCGTTGGTCAACAAATCATTAATATTTTTAATTGCTTTAATAAAACAAAAAATAATTATTCAGAGTGCGTGGTGTTTAGTGACCGTTAGATAATGATTATTATTTAGAGATCGTGGTTTAAGAAAAACATTTTCTTTATCGTGCCAACGTTTCAATCTTTATTGAGAACATCTTCAGAGCCTGGGATTTATAAACATTGTTACTACAATGCTAGAAAATTTTAGATTAAAAAAGATGAATTTATACAATGAAAATATAACATGGTCTATCATCGTATAAATTCTCTTTTTTTATCTAAAATTTTCTAGCATTGTATAAATTCATTTTTTCACATCCCACATGTATTTGTAAAATGTAACCAATGTTTATAAACCCCATTCTCTGAAGATGCTCTCAGTAAAGTTCGAAACGTGCATGATTAAGAAAATGTTTTTCTAAAGCCTACGTCACACCAGACCGCACCTCACGATCTCCAAATAATGTCTGGTGAGACGTAGGTTTTAATAAAACATTTTCTTTATCGTGCCAACGTTTCGATCTTTATTAAAATCATCTTCAGGGCTCAAAGTGTTTCTTTTTCGTGTAGATGTGTCATTCTTGTGTGTCGTGTGATATGAAGAATGACACATCTACACAAAAAACAAACACTTTGAGTGAGTACAAGTACTTTGATTGAGCCTAAAATTTTCTAGCATTGTATAAATTCATTTTTTCACACCCTACATGTATTTGTAAAATTTAAACGATGTTTATAAATCCCATGCCCTGAAGATGATCTCAATAAAGTTCGAAACGTTGCATGATAAAGAAAATGTTTTTCTAATACCTACGTCACACCAGATCGCACCTCTAGATCTCCAAATAATCATTATTCAAAGTGTAGCCCATTGTGATTCCCTCTAATCAAGCATTTGCACAAAATTTACTTTCTGCAAAATAATTCAGTATTTTTTCTAAGACGATGGCCATGGATTGAAATAAATAATCCTTCGAGGCGAGATCTTGCCATCTTTCTGATCTTGCCACACATTTTGTCTAGACATTTTTGGCCTTGATAATTATATATAATTATTGTTAATATACACTATTACTCAGGTCTTTAAAAAAAGTTTATTTTTGTTGACATACCTGTCATATTCGAGTTTTTTTGGACTGTTATTTATTATACTGTAGGGCAGGGCTTCCGAACTTTTCCTCCAGCGGACCTCTTTTGCATGAAAGGCAGAAAAAACATTTTTTTAAATATGTAAATTACTCAAAATATTTTTTTTCTCGGCTATTAGAGTCAGTTGGCCAAAATGCTCGAATAGGTGCCTAATATTGTACGACCTAGTATCATCAAAAAAGGTTTCATTAAAATCCAGTGCTCTCACGTTTAACTTCTCCTTGCTAGTTAAATTATAGCCTAATTTACGCCTCTAGTTTGAAAACAACTGGAACGCACAAGTTTAAATTAGAGCCCGGCAAGTTTTACTTATTTAAAACCGATCAGGTCGACGCAGCGATTGAAGTTCACTGATTAAATATACCGTGTCTATGTTGAAACTGATGGTTTATTGAAGAGAGGATAGCTGATGAGCAGGCTCATTGTTCAGACGAGACGTGACGGACGCATGAAACGAGATAGAAATTTGTTATTAACCGGCCAACATCCGATTCTCTCAGTTAGGATAAAATTGAACCGATAATATAAAAATCATTGCACTCCGATAAAACTTTAGCACTTTATTTAATTTGAACCCAGAGCCAACTATACTCGTGGTCTTTGGCTAAAAATTTAAAAAAATTAAATAATGAAATATACTTTTTTTGGAGTAATGGGATTTGGATCAAATAGATTATATTACTCAAAATAACACCTTCTGTTACAAAAACCGTTTCTCTCTTTTACCACCATGTATATTAAAATGTGTATTATATACATTTTTTTAATTATCGTTACAAAATGTACAAATTAAGTAGAAAAGACTAGATTTCACAAAAACTTCTTTTTTCCTTAAGCCAAAATAAAAAATATAAATAATTTACGAAAATTACAGTAATACTGTAAGATAAAACATAAATATAGGAAAAAATTTAAGGATAAAATAATAAAACCGTAAGTAAAAGTAAGTCATTTAACCAATCCGCACATTTTCGCCTGTCACCTAAAGCATTGCTTGTAACAGGTGGCAGGAGTTTGTCAGTGAACAAAATTGCTAAAAATGAGATCAAAACAACTGAAAAGGTGTACAAGACCAAGTAAATGAAAGAAAAAATAAAAATAATGAAGAGAGTAAACAAATATACCACAAAGAAAGTTCAAATTATAAATTTAAAATTTTTACAGTAATAAATTTTTTAAATCATAAGAATTAAATTTGTTAAAATTAATTTTATGATCGTAAAGAAACCTAAAAACATCATTTAATGAAAAATTAAAGAAAAAATTAGTGTTTACTTTGAATATAAAAATACTCACTACTTGATGTCCTGTTTGATACTCATTGTTTGATTCGGCAAAAAGTTTATTTTTAAAAACATTTTAAAAACAAGTGTTTAAATTTTAGGACATGAAAAATGTCGTATAGTTGATTGGTATTAAATCGAAAAGTTTAGAAGGAATAGTTCTCAAAAGAGAATTTTGAGTTATGATTAATGAATTTAAATAAGAATTACTGGTTTTACCCCATGTAACCATAGCTAATTATAGACTGAACTAAAGCGTAATAAACTGATTTTAACAATTTTAAATTTAGGCTCTTTCTTAATACACTGAATTTATAAAGGAGTTTTCTCAGTCGCATAATCAAAGATCAATGTGTATTTAAAATTTAACTAATTAACGTTTTTAGTTGAGATAAAAAAGTCAGTGTCGCGAACTGGATTCGAACCCACGACCTTCGGCTAAATAAGCCGCTGCTGTACCACTTGAGCTATCGCGACTTCGATCCACTCGGACATCAACTTTCCATCTCAACCCCACCTTTTGAATCTTCCCTCCTTTTTGCCATTTTTCAAATGTCGTTTAATCTATTTGATTCTCGGACACAAAACGTTTTCTTGACGACGAAAACTAGTAAATTTAATAAAGTAAAATGAAGTATACTTCACTAAAGCTCTCTGTGGCCATTTCATTTCTCCCCGAGCAGCGGCGTAACTAGCCGAAGGTCGTGGGTTCGAATCCCGCTCGTGACATTGACTTTTTTTATCTCGACTAAAAACCTTCATTAATTGAAATATATTAATTGGTCAAGCGGACCACGAAAACGAGTGAATTAAAATTTAACCTAGAGTCTAAAAGAACTCCTAAAAATTTAGTATTATTTGTAATTGGTATGAGGAAACAGTTACAGTTAAATGAATTAATACATGTTTGGAAAAAAATTAAAGCTCTTTAAAAATAATCTTTTACTTAATGCAAAATGTAAGACATTGGACTTATTTTTATTCAAAAGTTAGAAGATGTTTTAAGCATGTTTTAACAAATCTAAGATCATTGTTAATAGATATAATTAAATTATTAATTATCCTTCCAAAAAAAATCAAGCACGTATCATCAGAATAACTAAAAACTTTACCGGATATTTTCTATTTTAAAATATCATTAATATATAAAAGAAAAAACAGGGGACCTAAAACCGTACCTTGAGGGACGCCAGATACGATAGGCAATGGACTGCTATAAACTGTTACAATTTTTGCTATCTGAGTTCTACCCACTAAATAAGACTCAATAAGTTTAAGTGGAACCTCAACTACTAAAATTAATAGGAATTTTTAGTTTTTTAGTAACAATCGATGATCGACGGAGTCGAAAGCCTTTTGTAAATCTAGAAAGATCCCAAAAACATCCAGTTCTTTTGAAATATTATTACAACGTTAAAAAGGGCTTGTTCAGTTGACTTATCAGGCTTGAAACCTTATTGGGTAGGACCAATTATATAATTGGAATATATTGAATATATTGATCCAAATATTCTGTTATTCTTGTTTTTCTTATTAAATACTTGATCTAGCATTGTTTTTGTTTGTTCAGTTGAAGTTAATTTTATGTTTTGACTTTTCAAAACAATCTTGTTTGTTAAAGTGATTCGTTTGACTTTCGGTTTGTTTTGTTGTTTCTAGAGCTAGGCAGGTATTTTATTCTATAAATAATTACACTGTAGCGGCGTTGTTAATGGCCTTGTAATGGCCTGTCTTGGACAGATGTGATGAAAAATAAATTGCGCGTTGTACGATTACCCTACTGACTTGCGTTAGAGTTGGAAAGGTCTGCATAAGAAATCGTAGCCGCAAATTGTTGTCGCTTATGAAACATTACGGTATGAAGTATTGAAAATGCGTTATATTTCGGATGAAGAAAGATCGATTTTTTTTACGACCTCTCAACTATTCCTCGTTGGTAATTATAATGAAATTGCCCGAGTCGGCATTTCCACCGATCACTTATTCATCCATGTCCGTCGAAACCGTTTTTGTACCAAGGTTCACTGAGCTTCTTTATTCAGACCGGGATGTCGAAGGAGGAGAGGTCATTAGGCGGCCGGAGTCGGAGTTCGTGCGAGGCGGCATGAATAAGAAACAGCTCCGGAGCTTGTTATGGGTAGCTCTCCTACACCCATCATTTCTAGGACATGTATTATTGCCCTGCGGTCGGGTAATTGTTGTATGAACCCTGAATTATGAAACGGCTCGGCCTGCAAAATTCAGACCGCGACCCTAAGCTCTTGATGAACGGCGTTGTCCGAAGATTTAAATACAGGCCGTTCAACCCCCCTGAACATTAATTATGGCTAATTTAACCACCCCCTGTTGGGTTGGCCATTCACACGTAAATAAATAGGCTTTTATTGCTTTAGCGAGAGAGAAAATCATAATTGATACGATGACCTTAATATCAAAGCACACTTTATTAACCTAGGCACTAAAAGCCATTTTTTACCCTAACCTATCACTTCTAGGCTGGATGTCCGACTTGTATATCCCACGCTAGTGGTTCTGAGTTCGAATCCCGGGATAGCCCGTGGATTTTTAATTGAGAATAATATGAAACAAGTATTGTAAAGGATTTGACCCCTCATCCACGATACTCAATGAATAGTTGAACACTAAGCCTTCCTGTTACCAGAAATTACTTTCCTTAGTTACTGATCTCGTCGTTTTACTCAAAAGCGACTTATTTTGTATATTTATTTGTAAAATTCAGGGCACATCCAAAATGTAATTGTTATATGTAAACAATGTTTGTAAATCCCAGGGCCTGAAGATGATCTCAATAAAGATCGAAACGTTGGCACGATAAAGAAAATGTTTTTCTGAAACCTAAATCACACCAGACCGCATCTCACGATTTCTAAATAAATATTAATTAAAAATTCTTGAAAGACTAGCTGGTTTTCAAAGTTAGGTGAGAGTTACTTTACCTTAATCATAACCCCACAAGAGTCAACAGTTCCGATATGCAACAAGGAGGCTCGATAAGATAGTTTTCACTTTTTAGCAGAATGCCCATTATTGGCAGATTTCTGAGAAATAGCGTTGACAAGACCTAATCTCTTTATTAAATAACCCCGAGAGCTTAAATTTACTAAAGTTTGCGATGGCAGTCTGGAACTGCAGGAAAGAATTAGTGGTTTATTTCAATTATTAAATGTTTATTACATATACAAGAGACACCTTGGTTATTTGTATGTGCATAAGTGTATGTAAATATACATAGGTATGTTGTTATTTAATTGTACTTATTTAGTTTTTTCTTTTGTTTATCCTTGAGAACAAATTTTTAATCCTGTTTTGTTTGTTTATTATGTATAGTCCGACTCCGGCAGAGGATAACCATTGCCATTATGCGCTTTTTAGTTGTGTGCATTTTTTTCTTTTGTTTCTCTGTTGATAGGGATAAAAGAGGTGGCCTTCTGCACATCGACCTGAATAGACCTATTGTGCTCCCCTGTTTTTTCTATAACTCACTGGCCTGCTTCAGATTGTTAATCACCTCCATACCTTTGCTAGAGTAAGATCTTGCTTGCGGGTTTTTCTTGTCCTAGTTGCAAGAACCTGCACCTATAGACGTTCACAGAAACATAGAAAGTGTCCTGCCGTCTCCTCCAATTCCTGGCAGTATCTGCACACTGTTTCTTCTGACTGTACTCCTATCCAGTGCATGTGCTTTCTTAAGCGGCAGTGCCCTGTCAGGAGTCCAACCAGAATCTTGGTTCGGTTGCCCCAGGGATAAGCAGCATCAGATAAGAAAGGAGTTCTGCAGTAAACAAACGCTGCACACTCGTACAGTCGGACCTCTACTTTATATGCTAGAACATGATCTGTCAGGTTATTACAGTTTTAATTTTGGTTTAATGTAACCAATTATAAATTTAGTAAAAGTTTGAATTTGGCCGCATGAATTTTACGACACCTATTCCAAAGATTGGTATAACACAAAATCAAGTTGTCTAATGACAATGGCTCAAAAAAGCTAGTACATACTTGTAGACAAAATCGCCCAACTTGTGTCTATAGACGACTTCTAAGTTCTGCGATTATCTATACAAAACAGGGAAAAAATCGCTTGTTTCGCAACTACCTGTAGAGAAAAATCGCAAGTCTATGATCTCCCAGCTCGGATAGAAAACTTGAGACATGTTGCGCAACATCTGCGTCAGAGCGGCTGGAATGGTTGTTCTAATCTTGTTTCTCGGTTGCATAATTTATTTTCAACCAGTTAACCAATTCAACGTATTTTATTTCACACTACATAAGTAGGAAATTTTCAAATGCCATGATGGCTAGCCGGGTGAAATTGTTTGAAACCAGAACTACCTAATTTTTCCCAGAAGAGTCAATCAAAATGTAGGACCGTCTTGTAAAACGTTCCTTGCCCAGCAACATTTACGATTAATTTTCCTTTTTTGATCAAAAAACTGTACAACTAGCAAAGCAGCAGCTATCTCACTCGTCAAGTTATCGCTGAAAAAAGTTAAGTGAGCTGTGTAGGTTCGGCGATTTGTAATCCTTACTTAATGGTGTATATTTTGATTATTTATTTTGTTTTATAAGCAAAGTGCAATTTAAAAATTAAATAGTGAATTATGTATGTAAATAAACAAACTTAATTATCTGAACCCCTTTCCAGTTAGTTGTTTCTTTCTTCGACCCGACGAGACGGAAGTGTGACGGAGGGCGTGTGATCCGTCACAAAAGGGTTCAGATTCGCAAATCAGGATCTTTCTCCTCGACTTTTAAATAATTAATCCCGGAGGAGTGAAGGGCGGAAAGATGAGAACCTAATTAATGTTGTTGCAAAGGATCACAATACCTTTCCTCGTCGGGCGGGTTCGGCTCTAGAGATCGGCTCATTTTAAATTGCCACCCCCTCGCCGTTCTTCCATTCCTGCTCTTTTAGAGAGCACCCCTCTCCCCAATAAAGAAGGACCCGGGGAAGGAGGTGAATTGTTAAAGGAGCTCCTTTGTCGGTCTCGTGGATCGCTCCGGCTAAAGACGCTCACAAAGAACTCCCCCCGCTCTGGCCCTCTTCCTAACTCGGTATCAAAAGTTAAATTTAGAGTGGAGCACAATGGGAGTTATTCTTGGGTGAAAGGAGCCCCCGACTATCCGGCTTTTGAATATTTCATCAAATCTTTTCAACCTCCTCCCACCATCCGCCGAGCCTGAGCGTTACAGAACCGGAGGGGCCCGAGACGGCGGAGAACCCGGTTTCCAGCTTTTTTTATTACTTTACACAATTTGCCGCTCGAGCTCTGCACTAATATTTTATACGGGAGAGAGAGAGAAGGCCGATTACCAACGTTCCCTCTTATATTTGCATTGAGAGACAGAAGCACCGCGCTCTTTCCCTCTTCCTTACATCCATCACTCTTCCAATTACCTGCCGTCATTAACATTTATTAATGTACACTCAGACATCGTACCTGAAGACCGTTAAAAAGACAAAGCCGTACAATGACAACCTTCGATCTACTAAACACTCTGAAAGCTCACAGGACAGACGTCTTCTTAGGTTAACTTAACATTTTTCTAGTCTGAATAAGTACCACACTGGCTCTTTTTTTAAATAAATTGTTATAAAATATTAATGACTGACGACCACTTTTTTAACCATTGCGTTAACTCATCTGAGGAAGGATTCAAATAAATCCGAAACGTTGTGGATAAAAACTGGTTGTGGTTTTTTGAGATGACCTATTATCCCACCTTCAAGAAGGAAGAATCATAAGATCAACTATTGAGTTCAAAATATAAGAAAACATCGTTAACTTAACAACAACCAAGAATAATCGTTCTATACTGATTGTGAAAAAAAGCTCTTTAAAAAGTCTCTTTTCAAGAATTCATTCCTTATACATTCCACTATGTCTCGTTTTTTTATCCTTATATTTTTTATACCTAGTATCTTCGGGATCGGTATGGACGGGTACTTCATGATGTACTTGACCAGAATCACCAACATTGAATTTACATCCATTAGCTTTCGTGGTTCGATTGACCAAATAACATCTTTCAATTAATTCTTTATGTAAGGTATTGGTTGTGATAAAAAAGTTAGTGCCACGAGCCGGATTCGAACCCACGACCTTCGGCTCAATAAGCCGCTGTTCTAACAAGAAAGTATATCTTCACTAAGAGCTCTCTTTGGCCATTTCATTTGTCACCGAGAATCGAATCCTGATTGCAGGAAATTTGAAAAATGGCAAAAAGGAGGGAAAATTCAAACGGTTGTTCGAGATGGGGAGTTGGTGTCCGAGTGGATCAGTCACGATAGCTCAAGTGGTTAGAGCAGCGGCGTATTGAGCCGAAGGTCGTGGGTTCGAATCCCGCTCGTGACGCCAACTTTTTCATTTCAACCAATACGTTACATACAGATTAATTAATTGAAAAAATATTTTTTAAAGTTTTTACTTAAATATTAAATTTCTGTGTAGGGCGCATCGTTGGCCGCAACCGCTTGCTTTAACAAGTGTTCATCTCTATGAGGTCCAGCATTCAAATTCATCGGCCCTGGAATCAAAACCGACTTACAAATCTTTTTTAACAGTCCGGCCCTCCGAGGGATCATATAAGTTTATCAAAAATCTAAAAAAACATTTGAAAAGTATCTTTTATTTTCGATTTATCCAAATTGAAGTCTCGGTTGAGTCGAGAGTTGCGAGTTAGCGACTTTGGCCTGTTGCTACTTCAAATTGATTTCGTGTATCAATCTTCATAAAATTTGGTCAAAATATCCACAAAAACTTTATGAAACTAAGGAAATATCAAAAGTCTAAAAAAAAACATTTGAAACGTAGTTGAAACACCCGTGTAAAAAATATAATATTAATAAACTTCTTTGTAGTAGCTTGATGATTATATCTCTTCTGAACTGTTTCAATATAAATCATGTTTAGTTTTTACTAAAAGCAAGTATGGCTGTATTTCTGAGTTAATTGCTGTTCCTAAAAACTATTTCTGTTGACTTTGTCAAACAATTAGTAAACAACCGAACGATAATTGTACCAAAACCGAGAGTACTAACACGAGCGGGATTCGAACCCACGACCTTCGGCTAAAAACGCTCGCAAGTAACTCTGGCCCTCTTGCTATCAAAAGTTATCAAAAGCGGCGTATTTACGCCGGTGCTCTACTACTTGAGCAAGCTTGAAAAATGGCAAAAAGGAGGGAAAATTTGTATGGTTGGTTGAGGTTGGAAGTTAGTGTCCCAGTGGATCGAAATCACGATAGCTCAAATGGTAGAGCAGCGGCGTATTTAGCCGGTCGTGGGTTCGAATCCCGCTCGTGGCACTGACTTTTTTTTATCTCAACCAATACCTTATATAAAGATTAATTAATTGAATTTACATTGCATTTACTCCATCACGACACTCTACCAAACAACTAATTCGAAAAAATCAGCCAGTTTCTCCCGAAGTTCTGACTGTGTACCCTCAAAATGACGATGCAATTTAACAGGAATCATTGAACTTTTTGCAAATCGCACATTGAGCTTTACCCACGTCAGCCACTATAAATCCCAAATCAAATGTCTTGGGACTTAACGCTTTTTAACTATTTCAGTTCCATTGGCTCTTTGACCTGCACCTATTCGAAGACTTGTAGAATTTATGCTTGCTGGATCCTGCTGATGTGGTCCAACTCTCAGTCGTATCAAACTTTTCATCTCTCTTTGTTACACCCAAAATTATTTCGGGTCAGAGCAAAGTTTATCCCGGTAGCTCGTCGGGAGTGGGGGGGTAAGACTGGAGGGACAATTTACAAAATTAAAAAATAAATAAAATAAAATAAAATAAATATTAAAGACCAAATAAATATAGGTGAGTTGGGCGCCACCCCATTTTATGCGTCCAGAGTAATGGGGAACTCCTTTAACTAAAAGTATATTCTTATTTGTACTCTAAATTTGATAAAAATAAATAAATAAACAAATAAATCAATCAATATATGAGAGAAAAGTAGTGTAATATTTTCTATAAAAAAAATGTAAATGATTTACTTTATTCCATGGCGGCCACTCGCCACGGGGGGGGGGCACTCCAGGCAAGGCCACTGGGCTTGGGCCAGGATAAAGTCAGCCTAACACGGCGGGTCCTGATCAGCAACCTTACATTTTCCTTATCGCATTCTAGTTCCCTCTGCTTAAATGATTATTTATGTATTTACAAGGTACCTGGCAATGCAAAATAATCAAGCCAAACAAAAAAAAAGTAGATTAATAACGAGGGAAATAAAAAAATAAAAAATGAGAATTCTCTTAACAATGGGGCGATTTATTATTCCTAAACAGAGTAAAATTAAAATAGGTACTTGTTTCCTTAATAAGCTAGAAAATAAACCATAAACCAGATCTGGACTAACTTAAAAAAATTAAACTTAATAATCTAAATTAACAATAATAAATCGTTAAAACTAAAACAAACAAAAATTCCTTCTTCATGCAGTCTTTACCGTAAACCAACACTTTTACTTGAGAATCGTTGATCCAGCCACAACCATATATATTACACAGGGCGGGCGACCAGGACCCGAGGGGTTAAAAGCCTGAGTAGGCCCGTACCCCATCCCTAAAAGGTCCGGGACCTGGTCGGCTCACGAGTCCTGTATAAACCTTTTGGACCTATTCACAAACCCCAGGATTGTGGACCATTTTATCCTGGGGAGTGTTTTGGTTATGTCCTCTCCTTCGAAAGTATTAAATCTTTCCCTAGCATACCTATCGCATTCTGCGAGGTAGTGTCGAGCCGTTTCTTCTTTTGTTTCGCAGAATCGGCAGAAGGGGTCTGGTAGAGTACCCATTATGAAGAGGTGTCTTCTCAAGGGGCAATGGCCCGTTAGGATACCTATCAGCCTCCTTATTCCCCTCCTAGAGTTAGAGAGAGACCATTTCGTTTCTTTAGGTTTGATTTCCTTCAGAAACTCCTTCGATTGTCTGCATCCGGGGGACATATTCCATTCCTTAAGGAATTGTTTCATGCCCCAGCTAACTATACTCTCTTTTGCTGTGCTTAAAGAGTGGGGTAATACCGGTTGTGGTCCGACAAACGCAGTATTTGATCCTTCCTTGGCCAGGCTGTCCGCCTCCTCATTGCCCCTTATGAGCAGGTATCCATATGAGGGTTACCCTATTCTCATACCTGGTGCTCTACCAGTCTAGATGTTGATAGTTCTTTTTGTAATGATTTTAGACTGGCCTGCCACAACCATACGCCGAGTCCTGGGATCCAGTCCTGCCGAAATCCGCTCAAAAAAAAAGAGACAATCTCCGGAGAATCGGGGCCGCCTCGATATCCTTTCGGAAAACCACGAACGGACAGTCCTCGCTCGTCGCCGTGGTCTGGTGAGGAAGGGGCCCGGTAGAAATTCCAAAAATGGAAATACCCACGTAGAAAAATCCGGACGAGCCGTTTTCTGGAGAATTTCCAGATGCCAACTCGTAGGTGTTTACCGCACTCGGTCCTCTGGCTCGGTCCAAGCGATGGCGTTATCGCTTAATCTCCGGCACTAAATACACACTCTTAAAAATAACACTCATTGTTGATTTTCACCAATTTCCTACGTACACTGTTTTTTTTAATTAATAATAAAAATTTATCCATCTTATATCCAGGTTACATACATCCTTACAAGAAAAGGAAGCTGATCGAGACGAGAAAGTAAAAATTTGATTTTGGGGCAAAAAAAAACACTTTCTTCTCTTACAATAATGATATTATAAAACTCTAATTTTTTTTGTCACATCTTTAATCAAACTTTTTCGAAGGTTCATGTACTTTTGTTGTTCATGTACTTCTGTAGAGGCAACATTCGCCTACCTTAAGAATAGGATAATCTAATAGTCAACAAATAATAAATAAGTAGTGCTAGTACAACTTAATAGTAAGTACACAATTAGTAGAGCTATTTTAATGGTTGTTTATTTTTACTAAAATTCAGGATATTATTTATAAATTTTGTCTGGTGACATTAAAAAAGTATGTAGGCATAATTGATTCCTAGCCATTTTTATCTTCAGTCAGCCAATTTAGCCGGTAAATGGTCTTTAAGGTAGACACTCTGAAAGTAACAAATGTTGCAAACGGTCGTAATCAGCTCTTGTCTGTTATGTTGTATAAGAGTGAGTGCCGGGAGTGAAGTTGATTCAGTGCTCACTTAGGAGGCTAATCAACAACGGCTCCCTCATGAGACCCAACACCTCCGGGAGACCGGGATACGCCCTTTGACCGTCACCTGCTTCATTCCCCTTCTAGATAATTCAAACCGGGGCCAAGAGGAAGGAGAATAGAGGAGAAAAGGAGAAACAGAAGAAGCCGGTTAATGGACAGATTTGTGCCCGACTAAAGTAGAAAAGCCTTCGCCTAATCTTTCTCCTTCGCTCCGGCAGATTAATCCTCGTTCTCTCACTGCTTTTCCGCCCCGTTTTCTCTCAATTTGAGGATCAACGAGGTAATTGGATAATCTGTCGATGAGGCGGAATTTTTTAAAAGTCTTTACTATTGTGTCGAGATCCTGAACACGGCCTGTTTCAAAATCAAGGGTGATTTTTAATAGTTAATAAACAAAACAATCACATTGACGATATAAACTGCTTCTAATATTTGTCTAAAAACACAGTATTGACAAAAATGGAAACTAAAATTAATCACGGTTTTTAGTTGAGATAAAAAAGTCAATGGCACGAGCGGGATTCGAACCCACGATCTTCGGCTTGATACGCCGCTGCTCTACCACTTGAGCTATCGTGACCTCGATCCACTCGGACATCAACTCCCCAAGGATGGAAAACTCATAAGGTAGGGTTGAGATGGGGAGTTGATGTCCGAGTGGATCGAGGTCACGATAGCTCAGGTGGTAGAGCAGCGGCGTATCAAGCCGAAGATCGTGGGTTCGAATTCCGCTCGTGCCATTGACTTTTTTTCATCTCAACTAAAAACCTTAATTAATTGTCTAATAAATTACTATGAATTCACACTACTCAGAGTTCCAAGGGGTAATTGGATATAAGCACCTCCATTCTCGCAAATAAATACTATCGTTCTAATAAAGGTATAAAGATTTATACACAATTAAAAATATTTTCACCCCTGAGATTTTGGATCAAGGGCCTCAAGATTTCGCACAGCTATTCAGTTTTTTTCCTTAGTTTTATGGAATCTGTTATTTGCTACCGTATTCTTCTCACAATGGGAGGGTCCCACTCCTATTACAAGTTGTCTGTGTGATCTTGGTATGACCTATGCGCAACCTGGTAACTACGACTTTTTCCCTTTTAGAACCAGGCACCTCAATTATTTACATACATATAATTTAGATGTGTTTCTTTCATACCAACAGATTCTCCATTCAGTTTTATAGCATTAGCAATCGTTCTTTGTAAATCCTCTGGAAATACAGGGTGTGAATAATCAATGTTCATAATAGTTTTCAAGCAATTTACTTTAAATGGAAGAAAATAACCGTAACACAATTAGTAATTTTTACAACCAATGCAAATGGTTATATTTATAATAAATTAATATAAAATAATTTAGGTTTAGTTAGGTAGTATAATAATACTAAACTGACCCCAAAAACTTGTAGTTTTGGCAGTATGTTTTCTTAATTAATTTAAGCTCAAGTTTACTTTGTCATTTTTCAATTTGAAGAGAAACAACAAGGTATATTGTAAGCAAAAGTCAAATGTCAATAAAAAATAATTACAATACCATATCATTTAAAAAATTATGCTTCCGTTACTCTTTATGTTATGACTAAAAAGAACATTAGTATTTAATTAGTTTCAGCTTATATTAGAATTAAAAATATTTATGCTTCATATTAAAATTTAAATTTGATAATGTTTACAGCGATTTTTCTTCTGTTGATACGAATGAATTTCTTTAAAGTGGGAAATTGTGTTTCTCTAACTGATTTCACCGTGTGTAAGGCTTTAACAACTCGGTTGAGGATGAACCTTAATAATAAAGTTTCCCTTTTGGAAATTGATAGGGAAATTGTGCAATTTCACCAGGTTTTAAATGCCTTCTGGCCAGTGCTAAAGAGCTTTGCTAAGAAATACTTTATGCTGTTAACTGCTACTAATTTCGAGAGACGCCTTGGCAAAGTGGCTGATGATTTACTAATGCAGAATGAAGGTTCGTTTACACTACTGCCTACCAACCCTCATTTATAACGTTTGAATTATTCTTTTCCAATAGGCCACCGCCGCCTGAGGAAGCCCCCCCTAATTGAGAGATAGTTCGTTTAATCATTCAAAAAATTAGGGCTCGTTTGTGCGATAATAAATTGCTTTTTTTAATTACAAATTGTAACTTTAATTAATTGCTGAGAGGAAAATTGATCCCCCCTTAAATTGCTTTTATTGAGTTGGAAAAAAGACCATTCGTAATTTATAAAAATTAGAAAAAAAAACGTTTAAATTAAAAAATATAATTGCCCAAAATAATCAAAATAGTTTTTCTATAATAAAACAAATAATAAATTGAACTGTTGATTACATTCACTGCTGAACAAATGAAAATACATAAAATTAAAAATATTTTAATACACATGGAATTTTAAACAAAATATTTTTGGGATACTAGGTCGTACAATGTTAGAAGTGTCCGTGCATTTTTACCCCTAGGTACCGACATAGGCAATGGTTATTCAAGAAGTCAAGTATACAAAAATGGATGAAGTACATAATAATAATAAAGTGCACGGATTAGTTTCAATAAATTTTTATTACACTTTAATGGAAAATACAAAATATAATAGAGTATTTTGGATTCAAAGTCGAATAATAAAAAATAGCACATAATTAGAAAAATAATTTTTTAGTCTTGTATTACAGCCGACTTTCCAAAAGTACCTGTGCCGGATAGCGAAAGTTGTTAAATTAACAATGGATATTTTTGTGCAAAAATTTACAACGTAAAAATTGTATTTATTAATTTATTCAACAGCAATGTAAATGTCAAGCTATGTTTAAGTTTTCAAATCCAAAAGATGAAAAGTTATGTACAATAGATTAATAATAAAATGTCCAATTTTTGAAAGAAAGGAGTATTTTAATATATATTCAAAAATTAAGAAAGTACAATAAGCCAAAATGCCCCAGTGATTGGGAAATAACAAGCCATCAACTTCTTAGTATCGTCTTATCGTCATCATCATCTCTAAGTGGAGCTATTCTAAAGAATAATCCTTCCTTTGACGTCCTATGGCCAGAATTTGATTTATGAGATTGCATAAGAAACAGAGTTAAAAATGTTACTACACTTGGTTTGTTATAGGCGCAAATTATGCTAAACATGCATGACGGCACGGTCGGGAGGGTAGTGAAGACCAGCGCCGTTATTTTTCCTTGATCATTATTTTAATATGTATTGACCTTGACCATTGTACATCATCATTATTATATTGAATTATTATTACGAATTAATTAAGGTGGTGTTTGATACTTTGGCTTTAGACCTGACCCCCTAAGCACCCACCCGAGTTATACAGCTGTATAAATTAAAACAGAACGTACAAAGTCAATATAGTGGATTTTTTTAAAATAGAGTTTTGCAAAGTTAGACACTTTCGGATTTGAGTGTGAATCTCTCCCTCCTCTCCTTTTATTTATTGTCATCTCTTATTCTCTTCACATCATTAACTCTCTCTTTCTCTCTCTCTCTCTACGCCTCTCACTCGGTCCTCTTTCTCAATTTCTTCATCTCAATGACTCTCTTCTTTACACAACATGTTTCTCCTTACTTTCCGTCTCTGCCTTCTGTATCTTTCTCTCTAACTTGTTTTTTTCTCCATCTTCATCATTTTCTTACTCCCATTCTCTACCCCTCACTCTTTCATTCTTCCTTCTCTCACATTGTATTCTCTTTTATTTTTTTCTTTATATTCTCTACTCGCTCTGTCTGTCTGTCTCACTCTCTCTCTCTCTCTCTCTCTCTCTCTCTCTCTCTCTCTCTCTCTCTCTCTCTCTCTCTCTCTCTCTAACTATCTATCTATCTATCTCTCTCTCTCACTTCTTTTTCAACCTAACTTCTTTCTCCCCTCTATATGTTTCTTTCTTTTTCATTCTTCTCTATCTATCGCTCACACACACACACTCCCTTCTTTCACTGTGTTCAAACTCTCTCACACTCTCCTTCTCGGTATCTCTCTCTCACACGCTCCCCAAGCCAAACCACGGTGGGCGATTCTCAATCAGGAATTGCTGGTGTAACTGCTGATGGGCTCGACTCTGCACATATGTGCGTGTGCGTGTGTATGTGTGTCTTTATGCACAAAGTTCATCTGACTTGAGCTCATATAAAAAATAATGCGTTAAATAACATTTTTATTGGGCAACGCCGGGTTATAAAGTTAATTCTTAATAAATGCCCCATGTGACATAACTTTTCAAAAATAAAGAGCTACTTCAATCTTCTCATACGTCTGGGCATCGAAAATTTTTCAGCCAAGTAAAACTCAAACTGGACATGCAATTTTTAACCCCAATAATCATAAAATCGCTCATCTCCACATAAATAATATTTGGAATATCTGCCTGTGCGGACTAGTACTTAGAATGAATGCTATAAAATTTTTCAGTAAATCAAAAAATTTCTTCTCTGAATGTTTCGTCTAGGAGTGGATGTGTTACGTCTCCAATGTATTTGTAAGACCGTTTTATAATTAATTATTGTATAATTTCAGCGGTCTCCGAATTGTTGAACATTTCGCCAAAGGTTGAACTTTCTTTATTATCCTGGTACGCTTATTCTCGCTTTTCATTGTTGATAGGAAAAGTTTCGCCTTTGTCAGTTCATAAAGCGAGGACAAGCGGATACAATGAAACGTTTATAAAATAGAATAAATAACTGTCGGAGCAATTGGACGACCGACCCATCCCAAACTTTCAAATAAAGAGTTCATTAATAACTTTGTGTCAATAGTAAAATTTCCTCTCTGAAATAAAAATGTGATGATTTTTATTGCAGTGCAAAGTCAATTAAAATAGTTCACAACTCATTTCATATATATAAAATATATTATATATAATAAAAACTNTCGTGAGATGCGATCTGGTGTGATGTATGTTTCAGAAAAATATTTTCTTTATCGTGCCAACGTTTCGATCTTTATTGAGATCATCTTCAGGGCGGAAAGTGTTTGTCTTCTGTGTAATTGTGCCATTCTTGCGTGTCGTGTTAGGAGTGCCTGAGGGTGGGCATACTCAACTATTCCATTCACTTTAATGGAATATACAAAATATAATACAGTATTTTGGATTCAAAGTCGAATAATAAAAAATATCACATAATTAGGAAAGAAATTTTTTAGTCTTCTATTACAGCCTACTTTCCAAAAGTATAAATAATTGTGCCGGATAGCAGAAGTTGATAATTAAAAATGGATTTTTTTGTCCAAAATTTAAAGTGTAAAAATTGTAGTTATTAATTTATTCAACAGCAATGTAAATGTCAAGTTATGTTTAAGTTTTCAAATTCCAAAAGATGGAAAGTTATGTACAATAGATTAATAATAAAATATCAAACTTTTGAAAGAAAGGAGTATTTTAATATACATTCAAAAACTAAGAAAGTGCAATAAGCCAAAATCCTCCAGTAATTGGGAAATAACAAGCCATCAACTTCTTAGTATCGTCTTATCATCATCATCATTTCTATGTAGACCTATTCTAAAGAATAATCCTTTCTTTGTTGCCCTATGGCCAGAATTTGATTTATGAGGTTGCATAAGAAACAGAGTTAAAAATGTTTCCACACTTGGTTTGTTATAGGCGCAAGTTATGCTAAACCTGCATGACAGCACGGTCGGGAGGGTAGTGAAGACCAGCGCCGCTATTTTTCCCTGATAATTATTTTAATATATATTAACCTTGACCATAACACATCTTCATTATTAATATATAATTGTATTATTATTATTGTTTAGACCTCACCGTCCTTCATACCCGCCGCTTAACAAGTTCATTCAATATTCGTACGACAAAATTCGCCAACCCAATCTCAGATATTCAACATTTATGTTTTTCTACTGTCTAAAGTTTTCGTCATAAATCTTTAGATGAATTTTTTTTTTAGTATTTTTGAAAATTATTAAGTTAAAAACAACTATTTTGTTATTATATTTTAGTTTTTGTTTAGTGTAGAAATTTTGTCCACTTTTTCTGCTTTGATTGTTTGCTATGTTTATTGTCCCTTTTTTATCTGTTTTGAATTTTATAAATATTTTCTTAGCTTCAGCCATTCATCATTAAATTAAAAAATTGGTTGTTAATTT
Organism: Cimex lectularius; assembly: GCF_000648675.2. Classification (NCBI taxonomy): domain Eukaryota; kingdom Metazoa; phylum Arthropoda; class Insecta; order Hemiptera; family Cimicidae; genus Cimex; species Cimex lectularius. The sequence goes on from NW_019392667.1 coordinate 1,346,330, forward strand.
TTAAGAAAACTTCAAATTGACCTGTAGAATATAGGAAATCGTCTTTGGAGCGGCATCCTATATCAATCGATAAGAAATTTTAATAAGCTTTTAGGTCACCTTCTGCTTTGCTCGATTTCTTAACCGTTTTCGAGTCATTTTCGATTTTTAGGCAAAAACGTGGTTTTTACGTGCTCATGGAAACAACCGATTACTCTCTCGATGTTAAAGTTTTCAAAAGAAAAAATATGATGTATCTATCACGGCCTTCCTGGAATAATAGCTTTCTGTTCCTTTTATTAAAAAAATATTATACGAATTTTTTAAAACTAGTCATAGTAAAATATAATAACTGTCTCCTCCTTTTAACCACCAACTGTTCGTAGGTGAGAAAGGCCGTTCGTGACGTTTGCCAACTAGTTGTCTATGCAAATAAGATATAAATATAATGATAGCCGATACGCAAGCGGGGAAGGGCGGACCCCGAGTCGAACGGAGACGAACGGTAAAAAAAAACTCTTGAAACTTTGATGTCCGCGATGGCGGCCGTGTCCGTCACGCGACCGCCGATATATTATTCACAATGGAAAGACGGAGGACTCGGAGAGAGAAAGAGAGAGACGAGACCACAAGTAAAAAAGAGAGAGGGAAAAGAAAAAGGAAATTAATGTTACGTCAGGTCGATCGAAATGTACGTTGCTCGATAAAAATAAGCCCACGGAGAAATACACCATCCTGCATGGAATCTAATTAATAACTTCGTTTTCGAAACAGTTCGATTACACGTTCATATAAATAATTATTAAGATATTTAACAATATCATGTTAAATTTAAAACTTTATAAATTTCTTTGAATGCTATCTTATGACAGAAAAACAACAATATTAAAACCTTGAAAAAAGTGCCTTCTGAATAGTTTGAGATGTTTATTACAGATTACCATCTTCCTGGTAGCTTAAGTATTTTTGGTACACAAACCTTATCTTTTGTTTGAACTTGACGTTCAGAATAAAAAAATCTACCACTTCATTGTGTAGCACTTTATACTGGTTTTTATACAAACACCAACCACAATAATTTGTATAATCTTTAAAGATAAAATATGTTTTGTGTTATGTGTGATTTTGTATATGTGTTCCTTGTTATTTTACGGGCTGATTCACTACTCGTACAACAAAATTCGTCAGGTGCTTCTACACATGAAATGCAACAAAAAAGTTCGTAATGACAGTCGGATGCTCAACCCTTTCGCAGATATTCAAAATTTTATGGCTTTTTCAACTACGGTTTTCGCCATAAATCTACTCGCATCTCTAATTATTCATTTTTATTGAAATCGTAAGATTTATGACGATAATCTTAGATAGTTGAAAAACAAAAATGTTGAAAATCTGCGAAAAGGTTGACGAACTTTGTCGTACGAATATTGAAGCTGTGGGATGCATAGGACAATCAGGTCCAACCCCAAAGCGTCAAACACCACCATAATTAATTCGTAGTAATAATACAATTATAATATAATAATGGAGATGTGCTATGATCAAGGTTACTACATATTAAAATAATTATCACGGAAAAATAACGGCGCTGATCTTCACTACCCTCACGACCGAGCGGTCGTGCAGGTTTAGCATAACTTGCGCCTATAACAAACCACGCATAGGAACATTTTTGACTCTGTTTCTTATGCAACCTGAAATAAATCAAATTCTGCCCATAGGACAGTAAATAAATTATTAATTAATTTATAGAGAATAATAAATTATTCTATAGCCCCACTTAGAGATGATGATGACGATAAGACGATACTAGAAAATTGAGAGCTTGTTATTTTCCAAGTACTGGAATCTTTGCCTGTTGTACTCTCTTTGTCCCTTAGTTCACTTAAAAAGTTTTTTTTTAATTCTATGTGAACTAAAATATTTTTAATGAATTTAATCAGCAGTTCAATTTATTGTTTGTTATATTATAGAAAATCAATTATGATTATATGGGCGTCGGTGGCCGCAACGGTTTAGGCGTTGACACGGCGCTCATCACTGTAAGGTAAAGGTCCCGGGTTCGAATCCAGCGGCCCTGCATTCGAACCCGACATACTTAGAAATGAGTTGTTGTTTTTTTCAAAAACACCGGCACCCCGGAGCTTTTGGCTCTTGGCTCTACTCTCTTTGTTCCATAGTTCACTTAAAAAGTTTTTTTAAATTCCATGTGTACTAAAAGCAAAAACACCGAGCACATAACCTTTGCTGTTGCGAACCCTCGTAAAATAAAAATTTTTTAAAAAAATTATGACTATGTTGGGCAAGTATGTTTTATAATTTAAACAGTTTCTCCTCTTACAAACCAAGCTTAGGAACATTTTTGACTCTGTTTCTTATGCAATCTGAAATAAATCAAATTCTGTCCATAGGACGTCAAAAAAAGGATTATTCTTTAGAATAGCTCCACATAGAGATGATGATGAAGATCAGAAGTTGATGGCTTGTTATTTCCCAACCACAGGAGCATTTTGGCTTATTAGTTATTAGTATATCTTAGTTTTTGAATGTTTATTAAAAAACTCCTTTCTTTAAAAAAAATGGACATTTTATTATTAATCAAAATCGTACTTAACTTTCCATCTTTTAGAATTTGAAAGCTACTATAGAAAATCAATTATGACTAAGTTGGGCAACAGAAATTTACTTCATCAAAACGAAAATCCTTCAACACCTTATTTAACAAAAATCAACCTTCCAATTATAAGCAAAACTCCGTCGTTATAAACAGCCAAAAAGTAATGATAATAATAATAAAATAAAATAAAAAAATCCTAGAACAAGCTACGCTTTGAAAAGTAAATATGTTTACATAACCGATCAATGGAAAAAATATTTCTGTGAATTAAAATTTATTCCACTTAAAAGGAGAGATTTCTACATTATTTGGAAATACACCATCTAGGGGTCTTGATTGTAATAAAATATACATGTAGAATAATTATGTAACTTTGGTTTTCGTTTATGATAACACTTTTTGTAGGTTGGCCTTGAGCACGACTCTGATCTCAAAATTTTTATCCGGAGTCGGTTGGATTTTGGTAAGTTGGTCATTGTAGCCAGAGTTGGGCAAAATCAAACTAATTCAATCATGATTAAACTTCAATTAAAATTCTTAATCATGATTGAATTAGTTTCATTTTGCCCAGCTCTGCCCCACGGGGCTCCGGTGTGTCGGGGGTTGTATTCCCAACTTTCCTGGCTATTCCACTCCTTCCGTGCACGGTATTTCCTAGGTTGCTTTCTTTTCCAGTCCATCCACACTCGTCGTCCTCCTTACATCATCCAATCCCTCCAATTCAACTCCTCAGATCTCACTCGTAAGACCCGCTCATCCCCAGTCGACCTTATCCTTCCGCAACGTACAACCCATACCTTCGAAAGATCCTTTCTGATCCGAGCCCCTAAATTCTGGAACTCCCTTCCCCTTTCTATTCGTCACGCTGCCTCCTTTTCCTCCTTTAAATCCCACCTGGGGGGACCGCGGTAGCCGAGTGGTTAGCATGAGAGACTCTCACGCCGCGGTCGTGGTTCGATTCCCACCGTCGCCTCTGGCCCTTTTTTCACGATAACCCCCCCCCCCATTTGAACACACACATAAGAATTGTCACCATGGCTAATATGCATAGATCAAAACGCAAAAAAAAAACTGTATAATCACCTCCTCTTTATCCAAGCAGAGACCTCACGTTAACATTTGTTATTTTTGTTTAATATTCTCGTAATTTTTTCTTCTGTCCTGCCTTATTGGTATACATTGTGCCAAGATTTCTATCTTTTTTTTTTACTTTTAACTTCATAGAAGGAACTTTATTTATTTCATGTAAATTATTCTTAGGGGACACCAGTCCGAGAATAAAGTTATTTTTCTTCTTCTTATTTTGTGATGATTAACCGTGAGAATGGCTTATTGTTGTTGTTCAACGTAGAAGAGAAGACGAAAAGGAAAAACTGTTTTGAGCCAATTTCCTTACAGATTGCTTCTTAGATTTATAGTGGAAATTCCCGTTCTAAAAAAGCGTAAATAAATAAAATCATATTAGCTGGGGTGAATAGCCGTTTGGGAAAAAGGGTAAGTCGGTCGGGAAAGGGGGCCGGGGCCGGGAAGCGTTTTCCCGTCGGCACGGGTGATAAGAAACAATTTCCCAGCGGGGTCCGAACTCGGAGGCGAAGGCGGAAAAGACCCGTAGTTGCATAAGGCGAAAGGTGTAATCAAGGAGGCGGCAGAGGGAGGAGCGGGTCCTGCATAATAGAGGCGGAGAGCATTGCTAGGAGCAGCAAGCAATAGGACCGGCCCCCTGCTCCACCCCCGCTTACAGAACAAACAAACGAATATCAACTCAGCCCGGAATGGCAAACCTACAACGATGCTACCTCCACCTGCCCAAACCATCCGCCTCGCCAGGTAAACCTTTCAGAATAATAAAATATTTCCGACACCCAACCGAGTGTGTTGGGAGTTTAAAGGAAAATCCAGGGTCAAATGTAGTGCGAATGTTTCCATACATTATTAATTAATAGAGTTATAAAAATTAATTTTTTTTCTGTGAGTTTTTCTGATAAAAAAGTACTTTATTAGATAAACAAAGAAATGAACTGACGCTAAAACCTAGGTAAATATGCTACAGTTTTCCAGACTGAAATCATAGCGATTGTACACTTAGCCAGAGAAATAAAAAGGCTAGGATTACATTTCCCGAAGATAGCCATTTTCTCTTATAGTCAGGCAGCACTGTCCTAGCCTTATGTGTGGTGAAGGTTCCATGAACTGCATGGAGGCCCTGACAATTTTAATAAGAAAAAAAAAAGAAAAATTAAAGCTTGGATGTCAATAGGATAAATTAGTAGCACTCAGAAGAGATATAGCTAACCTAAGATAGAAGGTTTGGATGTTAGGGCGTAAAATGACCTTAGCCGTTAAAACGCCCTTAAAAATTAATAATAATAATAATAATGCTTTATTAAACATAAAAAAATAGGAAAAAAGACAATTTAGATATCAAAGCATTTAAGGCCATGGATCTTGGATCCGTCTGCCAGAGGTCGTTGATTAAACAATCAGAAACGAAAAAATACACAATCGAATAAAATAAAAGTGATAGCCGACGCAATAAAAAGGAAAAAAAGGAGAAACAACTGCCAAAATGCGAAAGAGAACAGAAAAACTGGTTATACAATAGAAATCAAAAATTAAACTCATTAATTAATTCATATCTGTAGTTCCATGCATGCCTAGCGTAACGAATTAAGGGCCGCGAATTTGAGCCACTCAAAAACCGTAACCTGGGGAGAAAGTGGCTATAATTCAAAAACGGCTAAAAAGATTTTAACGTCAAACCGGCCATTTGAAAGAAGAGGAACGTAACTTTTTAACGACGTATGTACCATTAAAATATATAAAATGTTTCCTTCTTGAAGGTGGGATAATAGGCCATCTCAAAAACAAAAACCACAAGCAGTTTTTATCCACACGTTTCGGATTTATTTTAATCCTTCCTCAGGTGAGTTTACGCCTATACACAGAACAAATATTTCTTACATTCTTAGATCAACATGGTTAATTGTTTCTTCACTACTTACAATGGTTAAAACAGTGGTCGTCTATCATTAATATTTTATAACAGTTTATTTTTAAAAAAATAACAAAATTATTTGTCAGAAATTAACCACTTTTTTAATGGAAATAATTGTTCATTTTAATATTTCATAAAGTTATAAAATGTGCTCAAGATTTTTCTTTTTTTTACGAATTATCACCTATGAAAATCGGTCGACTAGCTTTTGATAAAAATGACATTAGATAATACATTAAAAATGTATTTATGGAACCACTAATTTCCACATATCAACAAAGGCTGCACATTTCCTGTTAATTTTCTTGCCATGAAAAAAATGAAAAATAAAACTAACCTGTTAGTAGTAATAGCAACTACAAATCGCATTTATTCATCATTCTACAGTCGTAACTTTTTTCACGGCTGACAGTATGCTAAACCATCAAGACAGGCCGTTCTTGCAAAAATGAACTCTGCGCCGTGCTGTACACAGATAATTTTTAAAAAAAGTTAAATTTATTGATTCAATAATTATTAATTTATCGTTGCTTTGTTCGGACAATTTATTATTTGCTAATCTATTTGATCATTGCATTATAGATTAAATAATTTATTGACTGAATTGTGAGTCATCAATAGTCGTGCTCTTTTATATTTTATTGTTTCTACATTTAAATGTCTTTAAAAATTAATAGTAAGTAATAAGTATATTATATAAAATTCTTAAGAATATTTTCTGGTTTTTTCCTTTTTAATTTACCTCTGCTGTCTTGGAGATTTACACCATTTTATAATGATTGATTTCTATCTTGTACATTCATACATAATACAAACAGATTTGGGCAAAATCGAACTAATTCAATCAAAATTCTAAATCATGATTGAATTAGTTAGATTTTGCCCAACTCTGGCTACAATGATCAACTTACCAAAATCCAACACACTCCGGATAAAAATTTTGAAATGAGAGTTCTGCTCAAGGCCAACTTTCAAAAAGTATTATCATAAACAAAAACCAAAGTTACATAATTATTCTACATGTCTATTTTATTACAATCAAGACCCCTAGATGGTGTATTTTCCAAATAGTGTAGAAATCTCTCTTTTTAAGTGGAATAAATTTTAATTCAAAGAAATATTTTTTCCATTGATCGGTTATGTAAACATATTTACTTTTCAAAGCTTAGCTTGTGCTAGCATTTATTTTATTCATTATTTTTTGGCTTTTCATAACGACTTAGTTTTACTTATAATTGGAAGATTGATTTTTGTTAAATAAGGTGTTAAAGGATTTTCGTTTTTATGAAATAAATTTCTGTTAGAAAATTTTTTAAAAGTGATGAAGTTGTGTATTTTTCATTTTTTGAGCACCCATTTGAACATGATTTATTGAAATTTAGTTCTGACTAAATGTATAAAAATGTAAATATTGTGACTAAATTAGTCATGCCTCGTATTTAATTACTAGTCATGACTAATTTAGCCATCAATCACATATGGCGACTAAATTAGTCATGCCTCGTATTTAATTACTAGTCATGACTAATTTAGCCATCAATCACATGTGGCGACTAATGACTAATTAGTCACTTACTACCAATCATGACTAACGGTCTGAGGGATCAATCATTAATCATTAGACATGACTAATTTTTGCCCAACACTGAACACAAATTTGTGCTACAATTTTCACCCAGTGACATAAATCTTATTGTTCGTGGAGGACACGTCTTCTGAAATCAGCCTAGGCTGAAACCTTTTCCCTACTTCAACCTAAATTGCTCAAAAATGAATAGGGTTATTAAAAATTTTGTAGTATTATTTTCCCTACCATTTTTATTTTATTTTGATTATAAATTGCATTAAAATTTATTAGAAATTATTACTGAAGGATAATTTAATTTAATTTATTTGATGATTGTATTATAGATTAAAGACTGAATAGACCGAATTGTGAGTCATCAATAGTCGTGCTCTTTTATATTTTATTGTTTCCATATGTAAAAATCTGCAAAAATTAATAGTAAGTAATAAGTGTAATATATGAAATTATTTATTTTCTGAGTTTTTCCTTTTTTATTTACCTCTGCTGACTTGGAGATTTAAATCTTATTACCTTACTGTTTGGTCCTTCCCTGAGGGAGTGGATCTTTTCCTTGTTTAGATAAATAAATAAATAATAAACAAAAGAATATTACAAAAGAAACAATTCTCATATTGAGATATTAATAAAATTTGAAATTAAAAAACTGAATAAAAAGTTTGGAATTAACAATTTGACAATTTTTTAAAGGAAACTGACTGAATATTATTATTTGTTTTATATTGGAATACAGAAACAATTCTTACTTGACTAAATAATACTTACTTACTTGACTAAATATTATTACTATTATTTTTTTAATAACGGAAACAATTCTTATATTGACTAATTATTATTAATAAAATTAAATTAACAAACTGCAAGACAGACTTTGTATTGATTAAACAAATGAAAAATTTGACTCTTTGTTGTAAACTAAATGATAAAGAAATCCTTTTCCACAAGAAACAAATTAAAATGAAAACACTTGTGTGATGATACTCGCTAGATGAAAATGGGCTGATCTTTACTGCTTTTTCACCAAAAAAATCAAGCGTGCTTAGTGGCTTTCGGCGGCCCTTATAAATTTCACTGTGATAATCTTTTTATAATTTTTGATTTCTATCTTGTACATTTATACAAAATACAAATTTGTGCAACATTTTTCACCCGGTGACATAAAAAGATCCTGGAAGACACATTTTTTGAAGTCATGCTAGGCCAAAACCTTTTGACTACTGCAACCTAAATTGTTCAAAAATGAATAGGGATATTAAAAATGTTGTAGTATTTATTTTCCCTACCATTTTTATTTTAATTTTATTATAAATTGCATTAAAATTTATTAGAAATTATTACTGAAGGATAATTTAATTAATGGATTTTGAAAAATAACAAAATAATAGGTTTTCATACCATAATTTTGTTTATTGGACACAATAATTTTTTTAAACCACTAATACTATATAATGTCAGTACAGTATAATGTCTCCTGTTAGCTAAAATCTCTCTGCGCCTGTTAAGCTTACGATTAATAAGGTTGTCATTAATTTCATAAAGAATTTCATTTCATAGATGTTGCAACGATGCACCCAGTCGTTGCAGGTCAACAGGCAGCGGATGGTGATTGAAAGCCTTCTCTGCAACATCCTACATGTGCTCAATGGGATTGAGGTCTGGAGACAATCGGGGAAGGATAGGAAATAGATAGGAAATTCCCAGATTTTCTAAACATTGATGATGCATTGTCATCTAGAAATCGAAAATCCCTGGCAATGAGATCCCTGGTTTGAGGGATGTATTCCTCGATAATTTCTTGGACATAACGTTCACAAAAACCAAGCACAAACTTTTCCGACTGATTCCCAATCTTTGAATGCTTACTGGTTGGTTACTCTTTGCAACTGGTTGAGCCACAGGGCCTATCTATTATGCACTTTCTCCAATCCAAAATGAGTTAAGTACTTATTCATTCGAACGAAGTGCTCGATATACAATTCACAATAAGCTGACAGATTTCCAGCAACAATGATACTTCTACCATGGTCCACAGGTCCCTAAAAATTATTTACAAAGGAAATTTTAAAAAACTATTGGGTTGTCCGGAAAATAATGCAGGATTTTGGTATTAAACAAAAAAAAAGAAACTAGTTACTTTAAAGCAATGTTCTTTAATCAAAATAATTTCCCATACNGTAATCCTGTAAACGTAAACAGAATATTTTATATAGATTTTTTTTAATGAAAACTTAAAATCCTGCATTATTTTCCGGACAACCCGATATATACAGTTAAAACATGGCCTTAGAAAATCTGCAGCAATGTTGCTTTAACAAAATTGAAAAATGTTTCAGGACAAATAATAATGTTCTATCTGAATAATTTTAAAACTCCAAAACAAATAAAAAGTTTGGATCCAGATTGTAATTATTTCTATTAGTTATAAATATTGCTATAAGAACTAAGAAACTCAACAGTAAATACAAAAATATAACTGGATTTTTTACTGTATTTGTTTAAATTTGCATATAAAGTAGTACTGAAATATTAATCAAGTTATAATTTCCCATTAGAAGAGTCACCATTGAAACGGAGAGCTTGCAGTTTTAATTAATACTCGAAAAGCTTTTTCTCTGATTGAATGGCCCCTCCCACTGCCACAAAAAAACTTACTAATTACTTCTGACAATTGTGTTGTAATTATGTGTATTGTTAACTTCGTTCTTTGCTCTAGGACATTAAATATTAATCAATTGAGAAATACTCCGTGGAGATGTCCTTCGTTTAATTATTATATGCGCTGCAGAAACATAAAACTTGTTTGTCAAATGTTTAATTTCCGTTTGTAGATGATGTTGCATTTTGCCCTCACATGGCTTAAGTACAAAATTGTAATTCTTATTTGGGAATTACAATTAATTAAGGTTTTTAGTTGAGATAAAAAAGTCAATGGCACGAGCGGGATTCGAACCCACGACCTTCGGCTAGATACGCCGCTGCTCTACCACTTGAGCTATCGTGACCTCGATCCACTCGGACACCAACTCTTCACCTCAACCTGCAACCTTTCGAATTTTCCCTCCTTTTTGCCATTTTTCAAATGTCGTGTAATCGGATTGGATTCTCGGCGAAAAATGGCAAAAAGGAGGGAAAATTCAAAAGGTGGGGTTGAGATGGGAAGTTAGTGTCTGAGTGGATCGAGGCCACGATAGCTCAAGTGGTAGAGCAGCGGCGTATCTAGCCAAAGATCGTGGGTTCGAATCCCACTCGTGCCATTGACTTTTTTATCTCAACTAAAAACCTTAATTAATTGTAATATATTAATTGGTCAAGCGGACCACGAAATTAGTGAATATAATAAGAATGTAGAACAATTTTTTTTTTAAACTTTTCCATGCGGTTTTTTTTAATCAATTTTCTGCTTTATTTCTTACACATGAGTGTCCAAAAAAAAAATGATGTAAAAAATAAAGCAAATTTATAAAGTTTAAAAAAAAAGTATAAATTTAAAAAATACTAAGTCTTGTTAAATAAAAATCCAGGTTACATAATAAAAATTATAATAGGGGGTGGCAGTGGACAACAGATTAGGTATTGATATGGTGCTCATCAAGGTAAAGAGCCCACGTTCGAATCCACTGGCTCTGCATTGGAACCTGACAAACTTATAAAAAAAAATTTCTTTTTTTTTAAAACACAGACACCCTAACGGTTCATATAACCTCATAGTTAAAATACCTCGTTAAAAAGGTAAAAAATAAATATATAAGTGTGTAATTTTGTTTTGAACTTCTTAAAAATCCATTATATGTAATGATTATTTGGAGATCTAGAGGTGCGATCTGGTGTGATGTAGATTAGAAAAATTTTCTTTATCATGCCAACGTTTCAATCTTTATTGAGATCATCTTCAGGGCCTGGGATTTATAAAAATTGTTTAAATTTTACAAATACAAGTAGGATGTGGAAAAAATGAATTTATACAATGCTAGAAATTGTAGACACAATCAAAGTATTTGTACTCACTCAAAGTGTTTGTTTTCTGTGTAGATGTGTCATTAACGACATACAATAATGACACATGATGATCTCAATAAAGATTGAAATGTTGGCAAGATATAGAAAATGTTTTTCTAAACCTACGTCACACCAGACTGCATCTCACAATCTCCAAATAATCATTAATTAACGGTCGCTAAACATTACACGTTATATTTAGTGATCTGATTGGCCAAATTACTTCTTTCAATTAATCAACATTTTTATGTAAGGTTTTGGTTCAAATGAAAAAATTAGTTGCACGAGTGGGATTCGAACAAACGACGCCATATGTCGCCGAGAATCGAATCCTGATTACATGACATTTTAAAAATGACAAAAGGAGGGAAAATTCAAAAGGTTGTAGGTTGAGATGAGAATTTGGTGTCCAAGTGGTTCGAAGTCACAATAGCTCAAGTGATAGAGCAGCGGCGTATTGAACCAAAGGTCGTGGGTTCGAATCCCGCTCGTGACACTAACTTTTTCATATCAACCAAAACCTTACATAAAAATGTTAATTTACTTCTTAAAAATGTTGTTTTTGTTAAAAGAAGTAATCTTCAAAAACAAAACAAATATATACATAAATAAAGATTTTATGAATCAAGAATGTAATAAAAAGAGGCCGAAATCACTTGACAAACTAATTTGAACTTACACTTTTTTCAAACTACAAAGGATGAAATTAAATATTTGGAGTCCCAATGGGAGACAAAGTATTCAATATGGTTTAAGATAAAGTCTGCATTTCAACATTTCATCATCTTCAGTGGTCCTTTTCCTCTTCTAGTTCATTTTCAACTAAATTTCATACACAAAAAAAAGTATAAATTGTGAGATATTTTGTGACACAAATCCTCTGTGATTTGAGATGACTAAAACTCTTTAAAAATTATTTTATAATATATATTTCAAGTTAACTTTTTTTTAAATAAACTTACAATCGGTGGGTTTCATCTTCTAATCAAATTGCCGTTCAATTCTGGCACAAACGATTTTTTTTTTTCCTATATGACTGATAAAATCATGGGTGGGTAAACAAATTAAACATTTGGTCGAGAATCCTGTCAAATACCAGTTATAAAAAGGGTTTGGAATTGGTCTCAACATTTTACCTGTATTGTTCTTGTGTCAAGATGGCCACCAAGCACTACTACTACTTTAATTAGGGATTGTAAGATTAAAGACAAATAATAAGTAGAAGGAAAAACCATCTTATCTCTATGAAGCATAGAGAGCAAGTCCAAAGTCGGCAAAGTTGGGAGAGAGACTTAGGCTTAGGTCTACGTCCACAGCTAGAGACCAGGCTTAAGCATGTGCTCTAATCAAATTTCATAGATTTTCTCATTTACCAAATTCATTTTCTGGTGGACTTTGTATGAGAAGATGCAATACAAATAAAAATTCTGCACTTCAAGCTGGTTTGTCATAAAAGTGATGTTCGTGTTTGTGTATATGGAGTTTTGATTTTTTAAGAATTACAGTTAATTATGATTGATTTGATGCGTTTAAGTTATTCTTCCTTATCGATAACTTTGAAACAAGTTTGCCAATACATAGGAAACTTCGCATTGGTTTAGAAGCCTATAAACTACACTAATGGCTTCCAAAAATAAATTAGAATTTGGTGTATAAAATTAAATGTTTAAGTGGTATTGATTTCGGTATTATTTTTCTCACATGTACAACAAAACAAAAAAGTTCTGAAAATTACTGAGAACATAAACGATATAAAACTAAAACTGAGACCGCTTGGCAGACAAGAGGTTAAAAATAAAAAATGGTGGGTTTTTTGGGGGTTTTTTACATAGTTGAAGCCAAACTGATAATTAGGAATTAAATTAAACAAAATTCCAATAAAATGCAAATATATTTTCAATATAAATACAAATATATGTATAATAACGTATAAAAATAACAAAAAAATATAGACAAGACAATAGGTATAATTTTATAATACCTGCACAATTTGCAAATTAAAGCAACTCATCGCAGATTCCATAATAAGTTTTTTTTATCTTAGCGAGCTAATAATGGTAACTACCAGAATATGGCCCCAAAACAAAAATATCTATTTTGTAAACACAAATATCTACATTTTTAATGTGAACAATAAAATATTTCAATAATTTATAGTAGGGTTTTTCAACCATTATAAATTTTGTAAAACATTTGTTAATAGCATATAGTACAATAAATATAAAGGTAACACTCACAGGTCACAAGTCGAAAGTATTGAGTATTTCTTAAATTGTTAAATAGTTTAATAAAATATCAATTTGTACTATTATAATATAAAAAATTTGAGTAAGAAGAGAGCGCTAATTTTTTTAAAAGTTAAAGACAGCACTTGAAAAAAAAGGCTGCTGAGAGTGAAATGATGAAGGCACAGCCGAAGAAGACAACAGTTAAAAGGCATTGTATTACAAATTAACTTGTTCGTTAAGCTCAGTTAACCCCGTTTTTACTTCTAAAATTGCCCGAATCTCAAACCTGAATAAAATGTACCAAAATGTTATAAAATTTGAAAAACTCGGTCGTTCTAGTCTATAACATCAATGTGACATGGCCCATTGGTTTGCACGTTAGCCGAGAGTCAACTGTACACGGGCTCCAATGAAATTTTAATAATTTGATAGATTGAGGTCTTTTTTTTTAAGGGATTGAGAGACGGGTAGTGCTGGACTTCTTCACCATGCGAATTAAGTTATATGCAGGGGTCAGAACATGCAATCTGTACTGAATCCGAAGTTACCTGACCAGCACGATCGCCTGAGCCAAAGGTGCTATGAGAATGTTTGTATGCTAAAATATTCTATTTATGCACATTGGTGAACAACCACTGGCGGGAGGAAGCCACATTCATCATTTTTGCCAGCAGAATCTGAACCCAGCCATCCTAATATCGTTGCTCACTGACTAACATTTGCTTCCAGATGGTACGGATTACTCTTCTAATGATTTAACACTAATCTATGCCCTATGCACATCTGGAGTGCGATACACCTTGCTGCAAGCCAGTTCCTTCCACATTATGCATTAACTGGTCAGCGATCCACATAGACTTTTGGCTCCGCCAGTCCCACCAGTGCCCTCAAGCCCTTCCCGCCATCGCAATAAGTTGTAAGCTCTGCCTCACCATCGACACAGGGTCAAGTAGGACTGTTGTGTACAAGAGCTTCAAGTACACTGTTGAACTGTGGTGGCATTTGTCAAGTCAGGAGAGGTGAGGAAACAACAGAGCAATATTGGCCCAGCATGCTTCACTACTTTATTTAGAAATCGTGAGATGAAATCTGGTGTGATGTAGGTTTCAGAAAAACGTTTTCTTTATCATGCCAACGTTTCGATCTTTATTGAGATCATCGTCAGGGCCTGGGATTTACAAACATTGTTTACATTTAACAAATACGTTTTGGATGTGGAAAAGTTAATTTTCTACAATGCAAAATATATTTTTTATATATTCAAAGTATTTCTACTCACTCAAAGTGTTTGTCTTCTGTGTAATTGTGCCTTCTTGTGTCGTGTTGAGAGTGCCTGTGAGATATTTCATATACATGTTTTATGTTTATATACGTTGGATTTTGAAGGGTTGGGGAAGGAAGTCGGTATAGAAAAGACATTTTTGTATAAGGTGTCAGCTTCTTTGAGGTGAAAAGAGCCGACGAAGGGAAAAAATGTGTTGGTAATGGTTCGGCCAGATTATCCTTTCAGGAGTATATAGAAAGGGATAAATAGGAAAAGGAAGGCTAAATTGTTGGGAAATTAGACTATGTAAAAAATATTTGATGTGTGGAATGTAATGTGATGATGTAGGTAACCATTACCAACACATTTTTTCCCTTCGTCGGCTCTTTTCACCTCAAAGAAGCGGACGCCTTATACAAAAATGTCTTTTCTATACCGACATCCTTCCCCACTCCATCAAAATCCAACGTAAGTAAACATAAAACAGCACTATCTCACTGGCCCTCTCAACACGACACGCAAGAATGGCACAATTACACAGAAGACAAACACTTTGAGTGAGTAGAAATACTTTGATTGAATATAAAAAATGTATTTTGCATTGTATAAATTCACTTTTCCNCTCTGAGAAATCCAATAAATATTATTGTTTATTTAAATGCAGGTCAGATTATTCAACCTGCATATAGAATTGTTAAAAAGGTACGAAAGAAATATAAAAGAAATTTAAAGAAAATGTTTTTCTGAAACCTACATCACCCCAGACCGCATCTCACGATTTCTACATAATTGTCGATTAACGGTCACTAATCACCACATATGCCTCACTACCATGCTTAAATCTACCCCGTGGTAGACACTAATAGTATTATAGCCCATCAACATCTACCCCACTCAATATACTCCACAAATTAGACGATACATCCCTCACGGCCATGGACAGTACAGTCAGGACAAGTCTCTACTCAACTTTGCACTCTTTGCCAATACAGCACTACAAAGCAGGAGTTTCCTCAAGACATCATCGATTGGATGAAAGGGCTTGCTCTACAGGGGAACAACTTACTTTCAACGGGGCGCCCCTCAACATAAGTGCTTAGGTTAGGCTCGGGGTAGAAATGTACCACACTCTGTTCCATGATAATCTTGACTCATAATCAAAAGCCAAAAAGGTGTTGTGCTATTTCGGCTAACTACCCACCTCCCTTCTATACACAATTACATCCCTTTGAGTCTGCCTACACAACACCCCTTAGAGTGAGGTGAATCACGGCCCACAAAGTGCTGGTATGCACATGCCACCCAAAAATCCTTACACATCCTGCATGTCGATCATACAAAAATAAAACAGCTTATTATAAAATGAAATTATTATTTTGCAATGTTATTTTGTAAAAACAGTATGCACTGAAATATTGACGATACCCAGGTAGAATCCATTTCTTTTGTTATATAGCTGCGGATCATTATTAACTAATGTTACAAATTTTACATGTTTTCTATGTTAAAATAGTTGTGACAGCTTGCAACACAATGAGACTGTCTTAGGCATGTATCAATTTTCACAGAGTAGATGTAAAATAAACACAGTCAACGTGCTACAAGAAAAGATTATTTTTAATTAGTTATCTTAAACAGTTTTATTTAAATTTTTGTAAAGAAGGTTGAGAAACTAATTTTTCACCTCAACCCTTTTTTGCATAAAAATTAAAAGAAAAGACCACCCCTTTTTTAACACATTCAATACGGAAGACGCTCAAGCGCATCCTAAGTTAAAATCCAATTGGCTAATGAAATGCTCTCAACCTAGACACTTCATTTTCCTTTGACAATTTGAGTAAACTTTGTGAGGAAACATTCTACCTGCATCAATTTGAACCAATCTATCCTATAGTGCATTTCGCCCAACTCCTTGTTTTTTATTGTTTTCCTTTTTGTCCCAAAATTCTGCAAACTCTGTATTGAAGACGTAATTATAAGTTTTTATTGATGTTTTCGAGCATTTATTTCTTCAAATTGATTTATCAGAATTTATTTCTTACAGTTAAATTATTATTGAGAAATTTGATTTTTTTTTTTTTTTTTTTTGGATTACGGATTTTTTAGGATTTTAGAAGTTCCTAATTTTGTCCAGGTATGTTAGGCTTTTTGTAATCTTTAAGACTATATTTATTAGTATTCTAAATACTTTATATTTTGTTGCTATTTAGGTATGTCTACTAAATATCGCCAACCCCCTGGCTGTCTGGCTCCAAAAAAAAAGCCAAATACTTTAAAATAGTCATTACAAATAAGGAAATTCTTTTTAATTCTAAAACCAAAAAAGTGACGATCTGGAATATATTGACAAAAAAATAACATCGATTATGAATATTTTCCTGGTATGTATTTCAAATCTGTTAGTAATAAATGAACGAGAAAAAAATAAAAATCTTAATATTCGATATTTTTCAGAAGTCGAATCGCACATCGTATTGTTGAAATTATACGTTTAATTTTTTTATATTGTATTTTTATATATTTCACTTTTTTATATATTTTATACAAAAAAAATTGTAAATAGGACGGTAAACGAAATATATCATACAATTTGTACATATATTTTACCCGACTAATATACATTCTATTACAAACTTTGTTTCAGGGTACTAGAAACAACCATTTTTTTTTTTTTTTTTTAATACAACATGGACAAAAAAAGAAGTGGAAAACAGGTAAAAATGTAAATGGATTCGATTCTCATAAAATGGAATAGTGCCAACTGGCCGGGGGTGCTCCTGAGCATCCTACTTTTCCGAGCAGGTCATGCGGATCCCATCTCGACTACAAAAGCCGTAAAACGCTGCCGTACTGAATGTGATAATTTTTTTTTTCACATTGAGATTCTAAACTTTGTGTGAAAGTTACAAATTTGGCCGAGCGACTGCACTTAATACAGTTTTGTAATAATTTATATAGTATTTCTGTATGTACAAAAAAACTATATTTTGGCAAAAATTTACTAAAATTGTCAGTCTTTTTTTCCCCTTAGGAAGAATTGTAGTAATGTGAATTCTACTAAGCTATGCCTATTTCATTGTCTATTCCGTAATTCATTACAGTTAAAATATTATTTTGTGTGTTTATACCCTGAGCCGTCTTATAATACTGAGCCTTAACAGAATTAATTTGTTATGTTTAAAACGGAATTCTGACAATTAGAATGATTACTTAAAAAAAAGGAATGTTGTACAGAAAAGCAGTGCAGAGACAAATTAAATATCAAATTTGAATCACAAGATAATTAAATCACATTTAGAAGAAAGTCATACAATCGGATAGAAATTGTAATTGCAAAATTTAGTATGCGAGATACATACTTGCAGGCAGATCATACTCCATGGCAGTGCCCGTAAATGGATTCCCTCATAAAACACCAAAAGTTCCATGACTAGTTAACGGTCTCAGCGTACAGCCTGAACGGTTCTACATTCAGGAATACGCCGCTTCAGGGTCTGGCGGGAGCGTTGAAACGTGAGATTGCGGGGGCTTCGGAACGATCCCGCGAGACTTCATATAAGAGGTGAACTGCGTGGGAATCTCGGCCAGGACTTCTTTTGCGAGCAGGTGTCGCATCGATGATCCTGGACGGCCATGAGTAACAAACTTGGAAAATGGTACGAATTGGACGATATCTCTCTGTGCTCTCTTGCCTGTAACACGATAAAAATTAAACACTATTGAAAGTTATTTTTTGTTTTTTTATTACCACCACTAGTGAGCGCGACGGTATCGCCATCCAACTGCTCCATGGCAGAGAAATCTGCATTTCCAATACCGACAATAATTATCGACATCGGAAGGGCTGAAGCTCTAACAATAGCCTGGAAGATTTATTATATATTTAAAAAAATCATTATGAATTAAAACACAAATTAAATATTTGAATTATATCACAGATTACCTGGCATGTCTGGGGCATATCTGTAATAACGCCATCAGTGAGAATCAGAAGGATGAAATAGCTAGAGCCATCTGTAAAAGTCTGAGCAAATTGGGCGACATGATTTATAACTGGTGCAAAGTTGGTGGGCCCGTAAAGTTGTATCTGCCTGTTAAAAAAAGCAATTAGGATTTTACAGTAATAGTAAATAGAAAATAAATACCTAATACAGGAGCGATAGGCTTCGAGGACTCCTTGGACACCAGAACAGTATGGGCTTGACGGGTTCATATTGACGAAGAATTCATGCCCGACCCTGCCATCAGGAGGCAGCTTGGCGCCAAAGCCAAGAACTGGGAATTGCTTATCGGAGTCGTAATCCTCGATTATAGTCACAACGGACATAATGGCCTGTTCATAGCAGTTCAACTGCCCGCTTGTTATATAATGGAGCGAATCAGGACTCATCGGGTTTCCGTTCGAACCTTGATTCATAAATTAATAAATAATAAATTCAAAAGATGACATTGTTTGAGTCGATACCTGTGAAATCTATCGCTACGGTGCAGAAGATCTGCGTACCCCCTCGGATATAATCCAAGAAGCTGTAGATCGGACGTAAAACACAACTGTCGACCGAGACAGTACCTGACCCTTTGTATGCATCTCGTTTTTTCGCCTGAAACCGTTCAATTAACTATAATGCCATCTGAAGAAACTACTCACCAGAAAGTAAAAATAATCTATATAAGTAAAAGTGAATTTTCATACATGTGTTTATCATAAAAATAAAAACTACTTAACCGATTTTGATTAGGCTTTCACATTTTGTTTTTATTAGTGTCAGGCAGGTTTAGAGACTATAAAATGAATATATACCAAATAATAGGCTTCAATATTTACAAAAAAAAGAGAGATTTCAAGAATTTGTGGCGTCCATTTTCTCAATGTCAGCTGTCAAATGGGCGAATACCATTTTCCTATAATTACACATTTTCCACTAATTTTAAATTCCAATTTGAAGCCGCTAACAGTCAATTGTCGCAAAAACAACACTAACTCATTACAAGTGAACACGAGAGGAAAAAAAATTTTTTTTTTGCACTGGGGTGCCCTCGGCAAGATCGAGCGAGGTCTGGAAGAGGCCGAAGACGCGCGGACGGCATTTGGAAGGCGAAGAAAGCCCGGCCAGGGTTCAGCGGGGACGCTGGCGAGGAGTGGGGTCTCCGACAGGAGTGGACAAGGAGGCCTTGAGCTGAGACTGGTCGGTGTGGACGAGCGAGGCGAAAAAGTAAAACGTGACAGTGTATAATTTAATTTTTGGGACTTTTCTCATTGTCGTGGAGTGGAGGGTTCACGTGTGCGAGGGGAGAACCGTTCTGGAACGACGAGAAAAAGGACGTACACGAGGTTCGAGCTTTTAAGTTATAAGATTGGTTTCTGGACAGTTTTTTTTTTTAACTCTGAAGAGACTTGATTTATTTATTTATTTAATTTTTTTGTTTTACATCTTATTCTTAATACAGGAGATTAATATTTTATTTTCTTGTTTTTTTTTGTTTTTTTATTTTTTTTATATATTTTTTATTTGTTATTTTGTTATTTCACCCCGAGGGTTTCACTGTTTTCCTAAAGGAAGAAAATAAAATAAAAACAGTGTGGCGCTCGATTATTCCCCTTTTGGAGACGAAGCGGCCACAGGAAAAAATCTCCACTGACCCCCAGGTACCCGGCGACCAGGTGAATTGCCAACGCTCCGGCGAGGAACTGTAACCCTCTCTATAATCGCAAAAATTACTGAATTAGTTTTGGTTGCAAAACTACTGATAGATTATAGTCACAAAAACTAAAGAATCGGTTTCACCGATGTAAAGATAGGAAGATACAAACTTCACAGTTGAATCTTTACTATAGGCAGCAATGGTATAAGTACGGGAACGAACTACCGGCCTAACCGCCAAACCATCAGAATTGGAAAAAGTGCTCCAAGTGAACGTTTCAGTGTACAAAGGTAAAGACTATAAAAACTGGTTTTGCTTTACAGGTATACATGAACAATTATAAATTGTATAAATAAAATATTAATAAACATTCCAATTTGTTTACAATCAGGTTTGCGGTCACAAAGAAGTGAGCATTGTAAATTCTTCACCAACCGACATTTATTACAGTTATCTTTAGGGCTACTTTGCATTATAAATAAATCTGATTACATAAATATATATAATGATACTGTAAGGCCGCCCTCGTCTTTGTTATATTGTTAAAATAAAAATAAAAACTTTTCATGACTGTTGAATTATAATTGTGATGTTTATATCGGTGTCTGATGGGAATATCGGTCATTGGCATAAAGAAAATGACTTCGTATCCTGGCCTGAAAATAAAAAATTAATTTAAAGGACCATACAAAAAGGTCTGTAAATCTGAAGGGATCGCAGACCCTGACAGGGCCACCAGGAGGGTACCCAAAAACCTGGGAAACAAATCTGCAATAAGTGGACAACCGATCAAATAAATAACTAATTTTTCCAATTAATTAATGTTTTTATGTAAGGTCTTGGTTGAAATGAAAAAGTCAGTGTCACGAGCGAGATTCAAACCCACGACCTTAGGCTCAATATGCCATGGCTCTAACCACTTGAGCTATCTTTACTTCGATCTTCCCATCTCAACCTCACTTCTCGAATCTTCCCTCCTTTTTGCCATTTTTCAAATATCAAATGGAAGTTAGAGTGCGAGCGAATCGAAGTGGTAGAGCAGCGGCGTATTTAGCCGAAGGTCGTTGTTCGAATCCCACTCGTGGCACTGACTTTTTTATTTCAACCAATACCTTTCATAAATATTAATTAACTAGGAAAAAAGTTAATTGGTCAATCAGACCACGAACTGTCGTGGATAATAAATAACCAATGTCTAGTTACTTAAGGCTGAAAGGTTGTTACTAGTGACGTGGTGCAAGACCCCTGTCTTAGCCTGCCCTCCCACGCTGTGAGAACTCCCTCGACTTTTGATTTTCGTTTTTAACCCCTACTCTGGTAGAGAAACTGGTATAAAAAGGGATGATTTGGAAATCAAATGTCAGTCTAAAGCAGTACAGAGTTCAAACCGACTGAAGCCACACTCTTCTGGGACTCAGCCAGGAAGGACCAGCCATTGCAACAAGTCGAATAGAGTCGACTGCCAAGGACCCAGGAAGAAGATCCTGGTGGAAGAAGGGATGATTTGGAAGCTGGTTTTGGGTAAGTCTTGCAAATACGCTCATCCAGATTTAGAGTTGTGGCTGACTTGGTAGATTAGTTAAGTTTTTGTTGTGGTTGTTCATATGTAAAAAGAAACAGAAGTGTATTGAAATAAATGTTGACGAACGTTCTCTTTTTCTTTTCTTTTATTTTCTTAAATCATTGAACCTCATTGCCCTATACAAAAATAAGCAGCGAAGCACTTACACCAACTACTCTCTTATAAATTAGAAGAAAACAAGCGAATAGTGAAAGATTATCCGGCGGTACGGTCACGTACATGCGCTCTTCCACTTACAATAAAATAATATATAATGATATTTTTAAAAACAATTTAGTCTCAATTTTTAATTTAAATTTTATAAGTAAGTTGTAATTATTGGCAACTGTTGTTTTTAATGTTATTAGTTTAAAAATATTTTATTGTAATCAATTTATTTACGACAATGTACCTTAGTCCTGAAGATGACTGTAATACAGGTTGAAAGCTTGGCATAAAAGTTGCAGTATTCACTTCTTTGTGACCGCATCTCTGATCCTCAACAAATCAGTGATACCTGACGTAATACATCTTACCTTCATTAATAAACATGATTTTACCGAACACCACCCCATGGCAACTTCATAAGTCGCTGAGAATTGAATCCTGATTACACGATGAAAATATTGCAAAAATAGGGAAATTTTGAAAGGTTGTAGGTTGAGATGAGGTGTTGGTGTCTGAGTGGATCAGTCACGATAGCCCAAGTGGTAGAGCTACGGCGTATTTAGCCGGAGATCGTGGGTTCGAATCCCGCCCGTGACGCTAACTTTTTCATCTCAACCAAGACGTTAGATAAAAATCAATTGAGATAATTCTTACTAAAATTCAAAGGAGGGGATGTGCTAATACCAACCACTTATACCAATGATACCACCAAAAATACCTTTCCAATTCAAACTATTGCAATTTCAAAATTAAACTGGCTTTTGCAATAATGATAAACAAAACTCAATGTCAATCAATGCTATTATATGAATTGAATTTGGAGAATCCGTAGTTTTTTCACAGACAATTATACATGCCCCAGGAAATCAAGGGATTTTTTGTTTGTATATATTCCAAATGGAATAATCTCCAAAAACATTGTCTATCCAAGAGCATTACAACGAATTTAACTGCTAATTGTATTTATCTGAATAAAGCAATAATTACAATTTAAATCAAAAGAAAAATAATATATAATATATAATATAGTAAAATAAATAATTAAAAAAGACCTGTTTGTCTGGATTGATGAGTAAATAGTTGCTTGGAGTTGATTGGTCAAGGAGGTCTTTCAATGTGGTATAAAACTCGCCGATGAGCTGATGATTGCCACTACGGTTCCAGTCGTAGCAGACAAACTTTATCGACCTGTCGTAGTCTCCGTTGCAAAGATTCCTAACAGGGAGGCAGAATTCTTTCCAAGACGGATTCAAAGTCACTTTGATTACCTAAAACGGCAACGACGCGAGGTCAACGTATGAGGTAAATTTGAATTAAACACAACCTCAGAACAGGAGGAAGTGGTCCCTCTACGAAACTTCAATACCTCCTGTACCTTTGAAACTACCTCTGTCCTGTAGACCAATGAGTAAGCGCCGCTCTCGGTCGATTTGAATATCTCCAGGAATGGATCCGACTTGCCAAACCAGTCCTTCTTGTCTAAATTGTGCCCGCTTAGCTTGATATGAACTTCATCTTTGGAAGAAGAGAGCTCTTCTACGGACGCTATCAACGAGCCAAGTCTGTGATCTCCAGAACCTTTTACTCTCGGTTTCAATGTCATTTCCAACTGTAAGTCATTTCTATTGTTGAAAATTTTTTCAAAGGTGGATTATTTAAAATGAAAATGATTAGATGTGCATAAAGGATTTTCTTTATTCAGAGTGCATGATTAAAAATAGAAAAAAAATAAGTTACAAAGCAGTTTACCCTGGCCATTACCTCACTGCTTTGGTTTGCCAGGACAATTTCGCCATTGCACCATCTTCAATCCTGTATATTTATGTTATCTTAATCATGGTCCTTTTCCAACCTTTTATTTCTTTCAAACATGACTAAGAAAATATAAACAAAACTGAGGAGGGTGAAAAGCCAAAACATGTCCGACAGAACCCAGAAGACACACAAAATCTCACATTTTAATTTTGTTTGTTAATGATTCCCCTCTCTGATTATACCGTTTTTTTCTAAAATTATTTATCTCCTTAACAAAAAAAAAGTTCCAGAAAAATATTTTTTTAATATTCACAAATAGATGGAGAAATTGGTCTATACAAATGGGATCGCCAATTTCCATGAAACTTTTTTTGATGATAGTAAGTCAAAAAAATTTCATGTGCCAGAGCATTCTTGCCACTGAGCTATATGAGGCAAGAAAAGGAAAACAAAATATTTGAAGTACTTTTTTATTGCAGTTTTCTGCCTTTTTTTTAACATAAAATAAGTCAGGTTGTATTAATTAGATTAGAGAAATTAGACATATAAAAAGCTACAAAACCAAGGCTTCAGTGAAGTAGGCCAAAAAAAATATTTTTGTACAAAACTCATTCATTTTATACACCATTTAAAACCAATAAGCTATAGGAGGCGAGAAAAGGAAAACAAAATATTTTAAGTATTTTTTTATTGCAGTTTTCTGCCTTTTTTTTAACATAAAATAAGTCAGATTGTATTAATTAGATTAGAGAAATTAGACATACAAAAAGCTACAAAACCAAGACTTCAGTAAAAAAAAATTATTTTTGTACAAAACGCATTCATTTTTACACCATTTAAAGCCAATGAGCTTTATGAGGCGAGAAAAGGAAAACAAAATATTTTAAGCACTTTTTATTGCAGTTTTCTGCCTTTTTTTAACATAAAAATAGTCAGATTGTATTAATTAGATTAGAGAAATTAGACAAATAAAAAGCCACAAAACCAATACTTTAGTAAAGTAGGCCAAAAAAATTATTTTTGTACAAAACGCATTCATTTTATACACTATTTAAAGCACTTAAATACAAATTTTTATAGCAGGCTAAAAAATAGATATGAATTGCAAAAATCCAACTACACTCGCAAGTAACAATTCTATTTTCCAAACATGAAAAATTAGCAGTCAAGAAAAAATCAATAATTCATAAAAATATTTTAAGTGATTTATATAACTTTTATTTAAATACATAATTACGTATCTATCATTCAATTATTTAACCTAAGGTGTGAAAATAACATGCTGGATCGTAATAAATGAGATTAGAAACATTAACACCTTTGTTTTAAGGACCTTATAAAGCTCATAAACACAAATTTTTATAGGAAACAAAAATAGAGGGTTATGGATGGAACAGCCAGGAACGTTTTTTTTTTGTTTTTTTTCCCCCTAGCCAAAGCTCACTGTCCCACTTAAAAATTCATAATCGGGATTTTATTCTAATTTGTTATTATAACGATAGGAAAGCTTAATTTCTCTTCTTTCAGACTTTATCAAGAAGGTTTTGATTTTATGTTATTATAAGTGAGAAAAATAAGGATGAAATCAAATTAAAACTCCTTCAGCTTTTATTTTACAAAAGCCAGATTTGTACTATTATAATTTACAGGATTCCTGGGTTCGAAACCAGCAGCCCTGCATAAATTCCATAAAGCATAAAGCTTTTTTCCTAAAAGCTCCCCGGGGGTTTATATAATGTCTGCTTTTGCGGGTAAAAAAAAAAGCTATAGTTTCATGTGGATATGTGGAGTTGTTTCAAAGTTACTATGATTTATGTGGTTCAGAAAAAAAAAAATTATTTTTGATTTTCCCCCAAAAAAATTTACCCTCTACATTTTCCTTTAAAAAAAAAAAAAAAAAAAAAAAAAAAAAAAAGAGGCCCACCACAGGGTCCTCGATGTTCCCTCAATGATCAATACTCTTATTCATACCATAAGATCTAGAAACCGGGCATCAAGGTACTGAAATATTCCGACGAACGACCTGCTCTCTATTTAAAGTAACTTTGCATCTATCATCAATCTCGCTAATAAATACACTCATTCATACACACATGCTATTCTATGTAAAAATAAAATATAGATTGGGGGCCATCAAGGTATTTACTATTCCGCCGATGAACACTCCGCTCATTCATACCAAAAACGACTAAACCTAGATAATATACTGTCAAAGTACTTAGATCGAATGATGTATGAATTGTCAAACGGCCCGTTCTCATTCATACAGAATTCTCACAATAAATACACGCTTTCATATTGCACGTATGGAAAGGAGCAGATTGTAGTAGGTCCATCTGTAAATATTCCAATAAATTCTGATAAGTCACTGTTAAGCACCAAGATTTTCTTTACGTCTGGGGGTTGGCCAAACCTTAATCTGTAGTGTTTCAGTTTTGCACACTCCATCAATTCTGGCATTGACTCATCTTACTGTGGGTATCATCTCTGACCGCCCTCAAGAGAGATGCATGTGGCCTATCCTCAGTCTTGTTAAAATCGTTCTGTATTTCTTTTTCATTTTCTCCACAGGCCATGGTTTGCCCGTATCTTTAGTTTTTCTGTCATTTCATTCCAGTCTTAATTATTATTTTATTATCTTGCATTAAAAAGCTAACCAACCAAGATAAAATAACCTTGAAATAGACATAACACTGCAATTTTTTAAAATAATTACTTAACTTACTAAAAAATGTTTTCCTCTCAGCTCCTTGGCAAGAAACTTTCGGTAATATTTTTCAACCTAGTATCACCAAAAAAACATTTCATTGATATCGGTGTTCCCTTGTCCGCAGCCTCACTTTGTAAGCAAAATGAAAAAAAAAAAAATGAAATTTATGGTTGGTATTAAAATTTGTTCTGTTTTGAATATTTGAACCGCATTTATTTATGAATACCTGATGAGTATAATCTATCTAAAATATATTTTTGGATTTTAATAAAATATTTTTTTATCCAATTCACTAGTTTTTGTGTCCGCTTGACCAATTAATATCTTTCAATTAATTAAGGTTTTTAGTCGAGATAAAAAGTCAGTGTCACGAGCGGGATTCGAACCCTCGACCGGTTTTTAGTCGAGATAAAAAGTCAGTGTCACGAGCGGGATTCGAACCCTCGACCGGTTTTTAGTTGAGATAAAAAAAGGAGGGAAAATTTAAAAGGTGGGGTTTGACATGGGAGGTTAGGGTCCGAGTGTCACGATAGCTCAAGTGGTTGAGTAGTGGTGTATCTAGCCGAATGTCGTGGGTTCAAATCCCGCTCATGACACTGACTTTTTTATCTCAACTAAAAACCTTAATTAATTGAAAATATTTTTTTATCGTTACAGATAGTTGTTAAGAAATTGTTAATTAACCGTATAGTTGTAAATAAAATAGCTAACGAAACAGTAAGGATCAGTATGGTTTTTTCAAGCATTTAGCATATAAGCACTTTTTTATTCTAATCAGAAAAACCAGGCTCTCTTAATATTTATCATTACATGCAACATACCAAGAACATATTTTTATACTAGACAGGTTCAATATTAGTTATGGACAAATATTAAAAAATAAAACTTGTATAACATTTTTATGAATGAAAGATATCTTTAGTTCTATCAGTTTTAATTGAATCAAAGCAGAAAACCACCAAAGAATTTGTTTTCATGCAATTTTATACTATAAATTCATTTTATATATAATCAATTTGATATCTCATTTAAAATTTACGTAAGCATAATTTTATTTGCAAAAGTGATTATTTTGCAACATATTTATCGCTTCACTTCACCTGGAGATGACACCTGAATAAAATTAACTGTAACAATAAATTTAACTGTTTGTATTCAAATTTCTGAGTGAGTTTTTCTCCAAATGAGGTAAAGCTAAGCCGACGTTTACAAATGCACATGACCACCACACAGAAGAACCTTTGTTAATTGACTTACAAACTAAGAAATTTCACCATTTAAAGAAGGCAATTTATATATTGAAAGTAGAAGAAAACATGTCTCACACATGCATCATAAATCACAAAATGCAAACCACACAGTAAGCATTTTTTTTTTTTGTAATAGGAAAAAAGTATGCATGCCAAGAGGATTTGAATTGAGAAAAGGGTCTTCTGTTAGTAATATAAATTTGAATATATACCCTGTTGGCTACCTTTCCACCAGTAATTATCTGTCCAAGAGTGCAGGTGGCAAAACCGAGGAAATCGTGGTCCTCGAGTCGAGCGCTCGACGAATCCACATCGTAAACCTCGAACTTGAGCTGTTGCTGTTCTTCGAATTTATACTGCATCGTGCATTTCTTGGCGAAATCCGGATCGTGCGAGTTGGTTATCACCTCGGTCCTGTGAACTTCGATCCAGCGATCCTCGCCAAAAGGCTTGACGAATGTGACAACCATCGGGTCCGATTTTGAGAGAACATCTTTGCAGGATAAATTTCTATAAAAACATGTTTATATTACAAAACAAATAAATTGTAATAAATCGTACAAATTCTTGGGGAAAATGCTTGGTAAAGCCACCTCGGGTCAATTAGAACGAAGTTTGATCAAACAAAAATAGATAAATTACCTTACATCTAACAATAATTGACTGAGAATGGCTCAGATTTCTAGAGATTTGCTTATTTAGCGCTTTACTTGTTCTTTTTGCTTTTCATAAAGCAAAAGGAGAGCCCCTAGACAAAAAATAACTGGAAAATTCCAAAAATTTTAAGGGAGTCATATCAGCACCCAATGCACTCAATATTCCACTATCAGCCCTCTCTCTTAATTAACTTTCTTGCATCAACAGCAAAGCTAAAAAAATCTGGTTTGTGGCTTAATAGAACAGAAAAATTTGTGAATGTTAATAATTTATTAAGTGAAAACCAAATGGGATTTCGGAAAGGATTCTCAACTTGTGACAATTTAGTTGTTTTGTTCAACTAAATGAGTCTGAGATTCTCCAAATCGAATAAAAAAGCATTTTGCTTACTTATTGACTTGAAAGCAGCATTTGATAGCATTAACTGTTTGGCTCTTTTTCTAAAACAGTAAAACTTGGGGTTTTCTTTCAAATTTGTTAAGATATTGAAATTGTTATTTTCAGTGGCAAAGTAGAATATCTGATTCTTTCGAGGTGCATTGTGTATGTCAGGGTTGCCTATTGAGCCCGATATTGTTTGTTTTGTTCTTGTTGTTCAGTGGCCGCAGAAAAAAGTGAAAGTATCTGTCCAATAAGTAGGATTTTAGGATCAGGAAAAGGAAGGACTTTTTTAAGCTTCCAGAAGAGCCCCGAATGCCATACCCGATTGAAGCTTGCTTCACATCTAGTTTTGCACTGCAGCAACACTCCTTTTGCTCAAGAGCGCTAGCGATGATGTCTACAACTGGCACTGTTGAACATCTGAAATTAACTTAAAAACAGTACCAAGTCAAGGAATCATTAGTCGTCACCGATGATTTTTGTCTTCCCCCTTGGTCTGTCAGACTCGACAAAAACCGCACAATCACAACAATTTAAATAGCAAAAGCAAGGATAAGCAGACCAAAATGATCTGTGATGACAATTATTATCACCAGAGGAAATCTCACTCAAGTCAGTACAATAAATTTAAAGCTGAATGAGTCAGATTTAAAACGTTGCATTGTATTTCATCATATTGAACGATGTGTCAATTGCACAATATAATCAATAATCCATAATAATAAATTATGAATGAACGAAAAACTCTTATATTTACAATATAAATAGAGAACAATAGAGAGAAGAAAAATTTAAAAGTAAATAGACAATGGATCAAAAAATCTGTCTGCTGTAGGTCACTGTGTTAAAAAAAAAAATTAACAATTAAAATTCTATATGCATTCATAAAAAGGGAAAAGAAAAAATGACAATAAAAAAAATATGTATATTACTTCAGCAATAAAATCAAAAATTAAATTCTTGTCTGCTCATATCTGTAGCTCCAAGCCTGCCTCATAAACCTCATAAAAAGGTCTAGATCTTGAACACTCCAAAAAACCCATTAGTTCACCCCTTGACAGAATGAAGCAAGCGGATCTAACCCAGAATTGAACACTCTGCCAAAAAATGAAAAACAGATTCGAGGGCGTGCGAATTGCAAAGCGAACAGAGAAGCCTGCTCACCACTATTCCACACGGCCAAGTTCAGCTGAAGAATTTTAAAAAGCCAACGCAGCCCAATCAAAGAGTAATCTTTAATTAATTATTCAGAAATTGTGAGATGCGGTCTGGGGTGATGTAGGTTTCAAAAAACATTTTCTTTATCGTGCCAATGTTGTGCACTCTCAACACGACACGCAAGAATGGCACAATTACACAGAAGACAAACACTTTGAGCCCTGAAGATGATCTCAATAAAGATTGAAACGTTGGCACAATAAAGAAAATGTTTTTTTGAAACCTTCACACCAGACCGCATTTCTGAATAATTATCGATTAACGGTCACTAATCACCACACATTTCTACACGTAATCTTTAAAATTGGGCTTCTTCAGATCGAACGCTAGACGACCCCTTAACTCTTTATATAATGAAATGTACGCTGATCTCATGGCATGATCGGTTCCCTGCGGTGTTGGGAATCAATCCAAAACAAGAGATCCAAGTAATGATTTCCAGGCGGAGTACCAAGAAATCTCTGATCGAATTTTTTCAAGTTAGGTAATTTTTGAGTATCAAGTCTGGAGAACCCAGCATCTTCAGAATAAAGGAAAAATACAGTTTGAGAGTAAATACAAACAGTAGATCAGCAGAACAAATCAGAAGTGACACAGCTAAACATTGATCGGTCACTATTATATTATAATATAATAAATTCAGTAGTAGAAGAAAAAATTTTATGCAGAAAAAATGGAATAAATTGTCAATAAAAGATTTTTTATTGCTGGTTTGGCCAAAATTAGACTGTGTTTAATTTTTTTATTGTTTAATTTTATTTTTATTTAAGAGAAGATCCCATGTAGGTAAGAAAGTCCGAAAGAAAACCTAAAAAAGGAAAAAATGACCCCAAGAGGCATGAAAAAACACATTTGATTGTGTGATCTGTCAATATTAATGTGTCCTTTAATTAATAAGAAAGGCACGCCCGATGAAAATAAATTAATGTTGTTTAAAGAATAAAAGCAATTTAAACAATGAAAAAGTTAAAGTGGAAAAAAAATGTTAATAAAATTATAATGTAAAACTGACCTGCAAGCAAGGGAAAGCTCGACTTCTGAGACTGGCTGGGCCGCAGAGCCCGGTACAAAAGCCATCTCGGCTGGTTCTACAGGTGGAGTCGGAACGAATCCTGTTAGCAAACGGGCCGAACGAATGCTGAGTGGCGACTGGCTCGCGAAAACGAAGGAGGCTCAGCAAATCAGCAGCTCATTACTGGTCGAAACGGGTCAGCTTGCAACCTCTCGCCGACGGAATTCGAGGAAAAATGACGACTCCCGCGTCATCTGACGTGTCGTTCTCGTCAAACGACCTGATTCGAACCGTTCCGATCATTAATTCACAAGGACACTACCCCAAAAGATAAAAAATAAAAATGAAAAAAAACTAACTTCCTATTACAACTTTGAAATATTCTCGACTATACTATGAAAATAATAAATGAAAAATTAAAACATAAAATAAATAAAGAAAATATAATGGTAATATACTGCATTAAAAGCATAATTAATATTTCTTTTATATACTTATTACCATCTGTACAAATCATATACATAATAATAATCAATGAGCCTTTACTCATGCTGAGACTGTTGCTAGTCTGACTCTATTATTATTATTGGACATAAAAGCCTATGTGAAATGTTCAAATTATGAAACAAAAATTCAAAATTCTAATTAAAGAACAGGACTAAATTTTATAATATAAAATGGAATTTTTGCATAAATTTGCCCTTCCAAATTTAAAATTTTAAAAGGATAGATTAAATGGATAGCATTAGGATAGATTAGTTTATGACAATGTTTGGAGTCTGAGCTTTATAGCACTAAGGGATATGGCTAACCTGATACGTTAGGGCGTGAAATGACCTTAGCTGTTAAAACACCCTTAAAAATTAATAATAATTTTATTTGCAAAAAGTATAGTAATAAAGTAGATGTATTAGTTAGGGTGTGATATGCTGTGCCGTTTAAGAGCTATTGCCCCGTTCTGTGCCTATAGTACACCAGTGAGTCCTAGATCATCAAGGGACTTGATTAGTAGGCCTGGTTTCAGTGGTTGAATTTTTTCTACGGTCATATTGTACATCCCAAAGCACTTCCTTCTGCGGCAAATGTAGCACCACGGTTTGTTAATAGGTGTGTTGGTGTCTTCTCTGCCTCTTTGCAGAATCTGCATGTGCCGTATTGGGTTTTGCCAATCTTCTTTAAATGTCCGTTTAGTTTGCAGTGTCCTGTTAGGATTCACAGTTTTCTTCCTGCTTCCTTTAGTTCATTCTGTTACTTCTTTCCTTCCGAAATTTTTTAGGAGATTCTTGGATTGTGTGCAATGCGTGAATTCATTTTCTTTTTGTCCTTCTGTCTGAGGCCTATGCCACTGAAGGGTTCGGGTCCTATCAGCGGTGTAGAAGCCACTTTCCTTGCAAGGGTGTCCGCTTTCTTGTTGCCTTCTACTCCCACATGTCCTGCGACCCAGCAGAGGCTGACTTTGTTCTGCCTACCTATGTTTTATTTGGTTTTGCAGTTCAACACCATCTTCAAACTAATGATATTTAAGCTTAGTTCTTTAATCGTTCCATGGCTATCTGACATGATAATTACGTTCTTGTTTTTGTACCCTTTAGTCAAGCAGTAATACAGTTAAGAGAAAACATAAATGGAGAAAAAATTTAAGGATAAAATAATAAAACAATAACTAAAAGGCTCGCTGGAACGAAAGTAATGAAAAGCTAAAAATAGATAAAATTACAGTGAGGCCATGGCACGTGGAGAATTTGGAAAAATGTAACAAAATAATATTAACAACATTGCAAATAGATCACACCCATCTCACTTCTTAGTGGGTAGAAGTCAAAAACGCAGCCCACTCTGTGGAAACCCGGTAACAGTGAGACATATATTAGAAGAATGTAATAAGTTAAGAGAGTACCAAGAACAGTGTGACCTACTATCTAATCAGGAAATAGTTCTTAAGCAGTGACTTCAAAGATAATCTTTGACAAGATAAATTGATGCGTATGGATACATATAACCAACTACACATGGTATATCTCCATTTTGCAGTGTGAATGTATTTATTAGCGGGTGAGGTATGTCTGGGTGTGGCTGTGACTGAATCGAGTAGCTCACAAGCCCGAATAAGTTTAGGTAATTATATATTTGTTGTGGGATGTGAGTAACAAGTTGCCGCTATCAAGGTTACAGTAATACTGCCGAGATGCAACTTCTCCATTATGAATGTATTTATTAGCTTGAATGTTTTGTGTAAATGGACGTGGATGTCGAGGAATATCGAATACTCCACAAACCCGTCAAAAGGAAAATATTCTAATGGATGAATGAAATTCTGTACATACTGAATGTATTTATTAGCACGAATGGAAGC
This sequence comes from Cimex lectularius, assembly GCF_000648675.2. Lineage (NCBI taxonomy): Eukaryota > Metazoa > Arthropoda > Insecta > Hemiptera > Cimicidae > Cimex > Cimex lectularius. Next base: position 1,379,702 of record NW_019392667.1, read on the forward strand.
AAGTCGGTAGGATTATGACTTTATTACTGACTTTTTATTTAGTTGTAGGGGCAGGACCTCAGTCTTGCACCCATACTCTGAGCCTGCCAACTGTAGATTAGGTAATAATTTTCTTAGCATGAGTGGTATTGTTAGTGAGTCTGTAAAGATTAAAGTATTTTTAAAAAACCATGTGTGGGATGGTAGGAACAAGCAAAAAAACACTCCTCTGTTTGGTCAATAGGAAACAAAATTAAAATAAGAAATATAGTGAATGAGATAGAGATGTAGTTGAAATGAAACAAAGAAAAATGCGAGAAGCTTATATTCGTGAGGTGCCGGCAATGACCCTAGTAGTTAGACGGCCGGGCAAAAAAAGAAAAAAAATTAAAAAAGAGTCATTTAACCAATCAGCACATTTGTTTCTACTTATGTGTCGCGAAAGATCTGTTATTATTATTTTTAAGCTATTTTGATGTTGGTATGATCTATTTTTTGACAATAGAACTGTTTTTTCTATATATATGGCTTTTCTTATACATTAGAAATATACATTTTATCTTTAATTGTATATAAAGGTGGATAGGCAATTACATATTTTATTTTTCATAATTACATATTTTTTTTTTATACTGGTACGTATTATTGTCTATTGGTTTTTCTTTTTTAATTAATATTCTTTCTGTTATACCTTGTTCATAAATCATACCAGCATAAATTTTTTTATCATATCTTTATCACTGATTTAAAAAAACAGTGGAGGACTGGAAGACTGTATAGAACAAGATTAAAAACAAATTTCTCCTACAGTCTGTCATGTTTGATAAGGGTTGTATTTAAAACGACAACATTACAAGCAGTATTTATTTTGTAGACAACATGAAAAATATCATTCCTGATAAAAAGGACACTTGAAAGACAGTATTCAATCGAACGTTAAAGTTAATACAAATTAAAAATAGACATTTATTTCTATCTGTAAAAAAAAAAAAATAATAATAATAATAAAATAAACATATCTCAGGAAGAAAGAAAAAGTAGTAAAATATGAAGAATAACTATTGCAAATCTTTTGCCTCTTAAAATCTAAAAACTTAACAAATCCTTAATCTCAACTAATGGCAAATACACTACATCAACTCGCTATTTACACAAAATAATAATATTAATAATAATAATAATGTTTAAATCTGTCTTTTATATCGTTTATATAATTAATTAAATTCTCCTATCTACTGTTTATTTACAAAAATATAATTTACAATTATAGAAATGTAGATTTAAAGACGATTGGTGCTTCTGTCGTGCTTTAATTCAAACTTTCTAAAATGATTGTGTCTTTGTGTTAAATTTTTCTTATTAATAAAAAAATTCAAAAACTAAAATATAGTTCCCAAACTGTGTTTGCACGCATAGAAATTTACCAAGCACAATTTAAAAAAAAAAGATAATAAAAAAAAATCAAGTAGTTTTTGTTTATATAATTGTATTTTGCAATAATACATTTTGAATTATTATAATTTAATAAAAATAGTATCCTGTTACTCAGTACTTATTAAGGCACTGTTAATAATATTTATAGTAACTTAAAACCAATTAAAATACAAGGGGTTTTCTTCATATGATTTCATTTAAGGCACAGGCTTCTGACATTGCAATCTGTGATATGATGAACACAATGATCACTTTAAGTCATTTTTTTTTAACTATTGATTGTGGTTTTATGTTTATCAGAAAATTTTAAAAAAATATTTGATTAAATATTGCAAGATCACAGATAATCAGTAAAATTATTTTGTTTTCAAGTAGATTTAAAAAAAAAAAAAAAACAAGTTCAAGACTAGCGGTAATTTTTTTTAAATCTAGTCTTGTAGTTGTATGTTAATAAGAAATATTGCAATTTTTTTTTTTTTTCAAATTGAAATAAAATAAATGAATAACTTAGAGGCAGAGAGTGAGAATGAAAGAAAAAAGCAGAAAAATAAAAACCTTCTTTACCAATTTTCTGGTTCTTTGAGCTTTTTACCCTCTTTTTCCCCTTCAGATCACTCAACTGCGAATCCGCATGTCTCCTCGACAGCCTGGCAGAGCTTGTCGTACAATTTGTTGTAAGTCTTGTACGCCGGGAGGTCGATCCTGTTGAAACACGTGTGCGCCTTTGGCAGATTTTCCTGCGGGGCGTCTGTCACGTGGATTGTAAACAGCCTTGGCCCAGAAGCCCCGGTAGAGCCTAAAATTAAAAAAAAAAAAAAAAAACTGAAGAAAAAAAAGTTAAAACGTATTTAAAAAAATATTAAGCAGACTAATATGCAGCACGATGAAGATTCTGTTTGAAATATATTATTGTTCAAATAAATGACTGATAACGTGGGAAGATTATACAAGTGACAATGTTAATTAATTTGAGGATAATTAACACATCCAGGGTGGGGTCACATTTGAGACCCAGGAAATTTGTCAGACTGTTTTTTTTATTTTATTGGCTATTATTTTTCGCCACTTTCATGCCATCCCCACTTTGAAGACATTTTTAGATTCAAAGTGAAACCAGAATTCAAACTATATGCACTATTACGGCATAGCTCTATTGACACCTGAGAAAATTGACTATGAACTTTTTTTGTTTTTTTAAAGGTAACAATTGATTATTTGTATATTGGATAAGATAACAGACTTGACGGATACTGATAAATGCTAAAATATTTTTTAGATTTTCAAGGTTTTGCACAGAATATCTCCAAAAGTTTAACAATTTGTTGTTCTCTTTATTTACTTTGTAAATGTTTAATTTTTGATTAAATTTGGCTATTATAAAGATAAATATAAAAATATTATTCTATTTTTCAGGGTTGTTGAATTTATTTAATTAGTTTTTACCAACTTTTGAAAATGGAGTCTTAATAGGAAGAGCTCTGAAGTGTAAAAGGTAACAATAGTACAAAAAATTAACCTTTCACCTCTTCTAATCTCTTCACAGAATGTTTAGAAGCAAACCAATGACAACTAATTAACAAAAACTCAAAACCAACAACTGAAAATAACTGACATCATGACCGACCAATGAACACCACGACCACACTCCCTACCACAAATGCCCTTAGTGACAGCACATAGTCGTACTCAGACAGTTCCTCATTGAAGATGGCGCAATGCCAAAACAGGTTTGAGTAGTTCAACAAACCCGTAAGTGAAGACTGACCCAATGTCGGTTGAACATGAGTTTATGGCTCGAGACCAACACCCAGCATCAGATTAATTTTTCTAATCATTTTAGTTAAATAATAATGTTTTATGTAAATAGTTTGAATTTATTGTACAATTTTTAAAATGAAAATAAATTTATGGTAATTTTTTTAAAAAGAAATTTCAACTTACTCCATCAAATTATTGACAAAACAACTAATTGGCAAAGTTGCTGAATTATAAAATAAAATTAGAAAATGTAAGTAATATCAAAATAATTAAAAACAAGATGGTTTTTACAAAAATTAGAAACCAGAAAAATGTGCAGGTTGCCTAACTTGGACGTTAAAAATTACCCTCGGAACTGTTTTGTGAAACATGTCTCACGTTGTGGATACCTAGCTGGACCAGAAAGTTTTTGGCATTAAGATGTTTCGAGGTTAGCTGCCGGTTTTTTAGTGCGAATCAAAGTGCTTCACATCTGTTTCTCTACATGTAAAAGCACACGCGTCTCAAGCTTCAGAATGAACCAGTAGGGATGCATTCGACTTACCCAACTGTATCAATTTGGTGAGTGCTAAAGATAGAAGTCATCATAATAAGAACAAGATAGAGGATACGTTGAAGAAAATGTGGTGTTTTCTTCGTTTGTTTTCCTTTTTATTCTTAATGTAAAGTATCGCCATGATAGCAAATGCTGATGGTGCAGTAGGTGCAGTTACGAGCAGCATGTTTGTCTCGCACAAACTTTCATTTTGTGGAAATGGTTAACCCGAGCAGCGGTTACAAGTGTAATACTTGCATTTGGCGGTTTTCACGCAATGGAAGCGCAGCCCCGGTAACCCACCAGTAAATGCTAATTTAAATAAACAATAAAAAAATTTTAAAAAAATTACTGTTTAATATTAATATTAAGGCAATTTATTGTAGAGATGGCATATGTTATGTCATTTTCTCTATTAAGAAATAAAAGTTGTATATGAAATATTTATTGGAAAGGAGGAAAAACACCGGAGAGTCAACTTTCAAGCTCCAAACTTCACCGTGTCAATATTTGGCCCAAAAAAATAAAGCACAAACCTTGTAATGATTTAAATCCCTGGAGAGGTACCCTAGAGCTCCCAGTTACAAATTGCAGCAGCCTCGCTCTCATTTCTTCACTAAACGACTCCACTATCTCCCAAAACCAGACGACCACTGGAGTTGTCGAAGTGCAATGCTGAAAAGATTTTTTTTTTTTTATACAAACATGTACCTTTCTCTACATTAAAGAGGATAGCTGAGAGCATGACTAAAATTATCAAATGAAGCCATTTTTAAATACACTCAAAGAGGAAAAAAAAAGGACAACTGAATTTATTTTCCATAATAACTAAGCATGAAGATTAATAGTTGATTTAAAACGTAATTACAAAATTAATAACCTATTTTTACCTTTATAGAGTGTTATTAATCCTTTAGATTGAAAGTAAAGAGAATCAGTTCAATTTTATCATTTCCAGGGTTCCACTTGTCAAGTGTTTTTTTTCTTTCTTAAAAGCATGGCTTTAAATCGAGAAGAATTCGCCTTTTTATTTTAAGATGCTTTGACCAATATGGATGTAGCATATGTCACATACTCCAAGCCTTGGTGTGCCGCATTCGACCTTCCAACAGTCTACAGTGGTTTAGGGCCACTGGAAGTCTCAATTGAAGAGAAGGTAGTAATCAGCCGTGATGTACAATGCCTGGGATGAGCGTTTTATTGCTCTTACTGCACTACGGATCATTTAACAGCTTCCATGACAGTCAAATCCAAATGATCCGTAATGTACGGGTGAGATCTAACAGAAGGCTTTGTGAGAATAGCCTCAAGATGTCCCGCATCAGTTTACTACTAGAGAGGCATCGTGTAGAAGGGCGACTATTCGCAAATCAGCATCACTTGGAAGTTAAACAAAAGGGGGGCTGTACTCGGGGGCAATCGGATGACCGGGACTATGTGCAGAGACAAAGTGAAGAACATAGAGAGACACGCTTCATGTGCCATGTGTGATTCACCTTTTTAAAGACAGTAATGGTATGGGGTGGAACCAACGTCCATGCCTGTACCAAATTATCATAAATAATGGATCTTTTACTGCACCATGTTCTTTTAGCTATGGTCCTATTTGCTTCATTTATTGGGGACAACTTTATTCTATTGCATGATAATTCTTGACCACTTGTAGCTTGAGTTGTCCATTACTTGGAGAATGTAAAGATTGCCATAATGAATTGGCCAGTATGTTCTCCTGACATGATACAGAGATGGGTTAGACGAGGTTTGCCGTTTCCAACAAGTTATTTACTTGATGCCTAGAAGTCTTAAGGCCAGAGAAGGAAATATTATTAAGAGCAAAAGTAGGTAATAAATTATTAAATAAATGTTAATCTATCAGTTTTTCTGGTGTTTTGGTGAATTTTCTTTCAACTCATCATAATTTTAAAAAATTTAAAAACTCATTAATTTCTGATCTCGTTTAATTTGGATTGCATTAAAATAATATTAAACTATCAGTTGGTCTGGTGTTTTGGTGAATTTTCTTTCAACTCATCATAATTTAAAAAATTTAAAAACTCATTAATTTTAGATCTCATTTAATTTGGATTGCATTAAAATAATATCAATCTATCAGTTGGTCAGGGGTTTTGATGAATTTTCTTTCAACTCATCATAATTTAAAAAAATTAATTAAAACATTAATTTCTGATCTCATTTAATTTGGATTGCATTAAAATAATATTAAACTATCAGTAGTTCTGGTGTTTTGGTGAATTTTCTTTCAACTCATCATGATTTTTTAAAAATTAATTAAAACTAATTAATTTCTGATCTCGTTCAATTTAGATTGCATTAAAATAATATTAAACTATCAGTTGTTCTGGTGTTTTGGTGAATTTTCTTTCAACTCATCATAATTTAAAAAAATTTAAAAACTCATTAATTTCTGATCTCGTTTAATTTGCATAGCATTAAAATAATATTAAACTATCAGTTGTTCTGGTGTTTTGGTGAATTTTCTTTCAACTCATCATAATTTAAAAAATTTAAAAATTCATTAATTTTAGATCTCATTTAATTTGGATTGCATTAAAATAATATTAAACTATCTGTTGTTCTGGTGTTTTGGTGAATTTTCTTCCCTCATCATAATTTTTAAAAAATTAATTAAAACTAATTAATTTCTGATCTCATTTAATTTGGATTGCATTAAATAATATTAAACTATCAGTTGTTCTGGTGTTTTGGTGAATTTTCTTTCAACACATCATAATTTTAAAAAGATTAATTAAATCTAATTAATTCCTGATCTCATTTAATTTGGATTGCATTAAAATATGTTTGTTCTAATTAATATAATGATAAAAATAAGAATAGGTTTTTTTTCTTATTTATTTATTTTATTTATTTATTTATTTTTAATTTTTTTTTTTTTTTTTTTTTTGGCCTTTGAGTGTATATATAAATTCTATATTTTTCTGTTGATATTTTATAATTGAAATACCTTCAGTCTTGTGTTTTCCTTCCAGTCGGCGATATCTATTGTGCCGAGCCCACCAATAATGAGTTCGAGTTCATTTTCGTCGAATGTTTTGAGCAAATGGAGCGGGATAAGTTCGGTGAATCCCTTTTGCAGGGCTAAAAATTGCTGTTCAATGCCGCGCATGAACCTATAGTTCACGTACAGCCTGAATAAAAAAAAAAAAAAAATTTAGTTAACCATCTAAAAAATATCGATTTAATTTTATGGGATTCATATTACTTGACGTATTCCTTTTTGTTGTCCTCGGTCAGCTGGATGTCTTTCCCTCCAGTCTTTAACTCGTGGACTTTTAGAACACCGAAGCTGTTGAATTCGACGGCGAATGTTGTATCGATGACATTTGTTATGTCATTTTCTCTGTTAAGAAATAAAAGTTATAAGAAATATTTATTGGAATTATTAAATTACTGAGTATGGAAAATATCGGCGTACAGTATCCATGTGAGACTCCTATGCAGTTCCTGATCAACGCTTTCTATATCGTCCAGGTTTATAGGTTTATTCAACAGCATTTTGTAAAAAGGCGTAGTGAAACCACCATCGATGTAGTGCCCGTGGAAAACGGCAATTCCAATAATCCTTCCCACAAAATGAAAATATGACAAATGCTCCTATATTTTCAAAAAAGAAAACCGATTAGTTTCATTGTTATTTTAAACTATGAACATAAAATAAAAAACAACTTACGGGATTGACACCTGAGTCGGGGTTTATTTGAAGGGTGTAGGTCGATTCGGTCGAGTACTGGAATAGACCGTATTGTGGATTGAGCATTTCGTGAGAGAGGAGGTAGAGCCATTCACGTGCCACGCCGCCGTAATCCAGACCTTCTTCCCCTCTAAACTTAACCATCAGTCGTTTACGAAGATCCTTTGCCCGCATTTTCATAACAAGTCGGTATGATTCCTAAAATAGAAAACAGTATTGTACCATTAAAAAAAGCATAAAACAATACAAAAATTTATGTAACATTTAAATTTTAAACTTAAAAAATCACTTAACAATTCCATTTTAAAATAATAATTATATTATTTTACTGTGTGGTTGTTGAACCTGTAATGAAATCATTACCGATCATCATGATCTGCCTATCCAGGTTGGACCAATTCTGGCATTTCACTTATGTTCAGTGTTGGGATCTGACATGGTAAGTAGACCAGGATTATCGACAATGACCAAATTGCACAGATATTGTTCATTTTTTGCATTATTAATAAAAACAAGTGTAAAATTTTGTAATTTGTAAGGTGATAAACCTGACAGACCAAAATGATCGATAATGATCAAATTATAGCCATAATTACGTAGTATTATTTTAGAAATATAGTACCAACATTTTTCAAACAATTCTTTACAAACCTCAAATATTTCCTGCCTTGAAACTTCAAGTCTACAGTGCCCGCTTTGAGGCTGGAGAGTGCCGAGTTCTACTCTGAGTATTTTTTGTTTTGCAACGAGGTCTCTCCTGTATTTAGGAAGCGGCTCGCCCTCGGGTTCTTTTACGTTTTCTTTGTTAGCATTAGCCCTATTTAAAAAAAAAGAAGTAAAAAATTACGAACATCTATCACTTTTTAAATCTATAGATTTCACTTACTCTTGTTCTCCGTTGGGTTGAGGATTTTCTGCAGTCATAGTATTAGTAGCGTGGCCGTTAAGTCCACTTCCTCCTGCACGTAAGAACGTTGAAAGTGCGGGATGGGTGAACTGGGTTGTCCTTTTGTTGTGGTCGACATAATAAACCCTTCCAGAAGGTGTATGTCTCGCCTCCCACCCAGGCGGTAGGGAGCCTAAATGCTCTCCGACCGCTTCAGTATCCAAGCCTCTCGGCACCCTTGGATCATGCCAGGACGAGACTCCAGTCGCAACATGGTAGAAATACACTTGTCCTTGTTCGGTAGTTCTTATTTCTAAAAATATATTCATAAAGGAAAATCCTAATAACGGGTGTTGACGGGTTTTGAAAATTTACCGTATCCTGAGGGGAGGTCAGAAGGTTGTTGGATATTGTGTCGGCTTCCCTGGCTACTCCTTGTTTTTGTAGATCTTCTTCGAGCTTGAGATGGTGGCAGACCTGGTAGGCATGAATCCGAACTCGTGTTCAGGCTGGAAAAAATAATACGTTATTTATTTAACAAATTAATTATTAACTAGTGAATCTAATCAGACACATTTGAAACAAAAATAATTTATGGCTATAGGTTTGATGTTACCTTTCTCTACGATTGTTAGTTGATGACGGTGTTTCATTTCTTCCATTTGTATTTGTGCTATTACTTCCTCCAGATCTATACAAAAATAAATAAATAAATATAAACATAAATAATGTTATATTTATAAATAACTTATATTTTATATTTATTTAAAAAATTTATTATCTTTTTTAATATAATAGTATGCTACGATAATAAATACGTGATATTACCGTTCAGCTGTTGGTAATGTCCATTGGGTCGTTTCAGTCCTATGATTAACGTAAAACAACCTCCCCTCGGGTGTCCTCCTTTCCTCCCATCCCGATGGCAATTCCTGGGAACTTTCGTTGGTATGCGGCGACACTGAAGAAGAAGGGGAACACTGTTCTCTGAGTGGCGAGTTGCGGCCACAACTCCATGATAGAAGCGATATCACAATATGCCCCCTTACGCAATAATACGACGGAAGTAACAAATTTAACAACTCAAGTTTCTGATCTGAAATATACCATTTCAATTAACAAAAATCAAAATAAACAAAAATACTTTTTTTTTACTAAACGTACATCCGGTGTCTTTGAGTCGTTGTATGGCGTTAGATGTGATCTGGACGCTTCCAAGATACCCCCCTCGGTCCTTCTTGTGTATCTTCCTATGGTTCCATACGCTAATCGTGATCCTATCATTCTTGCTAATGTATAAGTCGTAATACTGATTCCACTGTGGGTCAAGAGTGCCTTTGCATGTATCTGTTGAATGGCACTGCCCTGACCCATCTACACTAATCTTTGCAAACGTATCAGGAAGACCTGGAAACAATTGTCAATGAAATACCCTTTAATTTTTTTTTAATATATATATTCACTAATTTCGTGGTCCGCATATATTCACTAATTTCGTGGTCCGCTTGATCAATTAATATATTACAATTAATTAAGGTTTTTAGTTGAGATAAAGGAGGAAAAATTCAAAAGGTGAGGTTGAAATGGGAAGTGGGTGTCCGAGTGGATCGAGGTCACGATAGCTCAAGTGGTAGAGCAGCGGCGTATCTAGCCGAAGATCGTGGGTTCAAATCCCGCTCGTGCCATTGACTTTTTTATCTCAACTAAAAACCTTAATTAATTGTAATTTATTTTATACATTAAAAAAGATCAGGGATAAGGCAAATTGGACTGAAAATACTTAGTTCCTCGAGCTTTCCAAAAACATATCCACTTCATCAAGACTTTGAAACTTTTAATTATAATTTACACCTATTTACAACATCAAAACCTGTAATTTGACATATAATGAAATAGCAAACTGAATTTACAGCCAGCAAGATCTACCCATCCATTTCTATGTTAAAGTACAATACTAAGATAATAATTGTTGGTTTGGCAAAAAAAAAATGTTTTCAATTATAGGATTATTAGTGCAATATTTACGTTTTTTCTCTATTACTTTTGTTTACAAATACACTTGTTTAATCCATAAATTAAAAGGCATATTTTGCCTCAGTTTTTGTTTTCACTTCTTTAGTAAAAAAAGCCATTTTTTGGCTGGAGTTCCACTAGGAAGCGGATGGGTCCATTTCTACATTCTGTATACTGCAGATTACCCCCATTCCTCTGTGTTAAAGTTTGTGCATTTTACTGATGATGTTGTGGCTTTGGCTTCGGTGATTCAGACTTAGCCTTGCAGACTACAGTCCTTATGCCAATAAAATAAACAAGCAACTAATATGAAAAGTGGAGGGTGAAGCTTAACCTGTAAAAATCGCAATGGTATATTTCACATAAAAAAGTAGCGTAGAAACGTCACTGATAAATCTCCAAGAGGAAGCCATCCAACATCAAACCTCAGTTAAATCTCAGGTTACCAGGCAGTTGTTCTTTCTTCTCTACAAAAAGTCTAAATTACCTCTGGGCATGAAACCTTTTTGTGATAATTGACGTGTTTTGATCTTTACCTAAAAATCGATTCAATTTCCTAACCATGGCCTATCACCAGAAACCTTGACCATTTCTGTATTTGAATGTAAGCAAACAAAAAAGAAAGGAAAATCACACAAAGTGATTTTATCCCCCTAAACTAAAAAATAAAAACGTGGACAAAAAATGCCAAAATGCTTAAAGGATTAAAGATACTACTAGATGAAGGAAAAAATTAAGATGATTTTTTAATCCAAAAAACAGAGAATACAATTCAGTAAAACGCCTAACGGATTTGATCGGTGACTGCTTTATTGGTATTGAGCAACGGTGACTGCGATCACACCCAAATCGAGCAGCAAGCAAAAGCAAATTTAAGCGCCACTTCAATCAGTAATCTCTTATTCATAATAGGAAATATAAAAAATTTGGTGGTTTAAATAATAAAAAAGGGTCTGTTTTGACATTTTTATTATGGACTGCATTTTTATCCATCGCATTTTTTACCGCAATTTCACCAGGTCCAGGGTTAAGCATTGCCCCTGAAACGTTGCATATACTTGTCGACCAATTGGATGCGTAGCTGTGAGATATGGGCATCAGTGAGCAAGTCTCAAGTGATACAGGATCAGGCAGTTCAAAATCGGGTTCTGAAGTTAATAAGTTGTCCCATGGTAGTGAGGAACACTTACTTAGGTACTGAACTAAAAATATCGACCCAAACCCTACCACCGTCCCAAAACAACCGACACATGAAAGAGAAAAGGCTTGGTGACTGGTGACTATTACATAAAATTTAAAAACTAAATAATGCAAATGCACTCATTTTGCTTTAGTCCCTCCTATTTGTTAAACTGTAAATATCTATTTCTCCATTATACTTATTATTTTAAATAATCAGTATGTATATGCTCGTACACTGTAAATAAGGGTCTGTACACAATCTCACATCATGTCCCATACAAATTAGGGCCTTAACATAAACACCTATACTTATTCATTATATCTTGTGGTATATTGACCAAATTACTTCTTCCAATTAATTAATCTTTTTATGTAAGGTTTTGGTTGAAATGAATAAGTTGGCTCCACAAGTGGGATCGAACCCACGACCTTCGGCTCTAACCACTTGAGCTATCGTGTCTTCAATCGAAGTGCTCAATTGGTTAGAGCATCAGCATACCGAGCCAAAGGTCGTGGGTTTGAATCCCGCTCGTGATACTAACTTTTTCATCTCAGCCCTACATAGAAAGAATAATTAATTGAAGTAAAAATTAGTGTTTACTTTGGATACAAAAATGTTAGTAACTACTTTTCATCTTGTTTGATACTCATTGTTTGATTCAGCAAAAAGGTTATATTTAAAGACATACAATCAAAAATATTTTAACAACAATTGTTTAAATTTTAGAACTGGAAAAATATCATATAGTTGATTAGTGTTAAATCTAAAAGGTTTAGAAAGGTTAGTTCTCAAAAGAGAATTTTGAATTATAATTAATGGATTTAAATTAGTTCCACCCCATGAAACAATCCCATAGCAAATTTTTGACTGAACTAAGGCATAATAAACTTAAACATAATAATATTTTAACAATTTTAAATTTAGGATCTCTCCTAAGGTTTCTCCAGAGGCGTTTATTACCAGTATATATATATANATATATATATTAGTACATATATGTAATTATGTGTATGTTTAAAAAAAATGTATGTAAATAAATTATTTTAGCAGGTTAGTATGTATTTTCACTTCCTTATAAACCTGGATAAATTATGTAATTACCCCGTCACAAGGAATATCTAGTACTCTGGGGAAGTGAATGTGACCAGACTTCTATGTTTCTATCGAGCATTGTGTTTGTGTTAATTTATTGGAATAAATGTAATTTATTAACGTGAAAAGAAGGGGTTGCTTACTCCCTCCTTGAGGAATATGGAGTACTCTTGGGTGAGTGGGTGACATCTGGAGAGTAAAAGTTATTAGGAGCTATCCTGACTTCGATCCACTCGGACACCAACACCCCATTTCAACCTTCACTACTATACTTATTGCAAAACTAAACTTAGCAAAACTAAAATGTAATTTTGTTACAATAAAGTATGTACTATATACAATAAAAAAGAACGCCTCTTTAATTGTGTTGAAAAATTTAGTAGGCTTCAATACAAATGTCTCAACTGAAAATTTGTGTGAAGTGTTTAGTAATGCTAATGCTGTAAATTTTTGTAAAGTCCAATGATGGTTTGTTCGAGTTAGAGAAAAAAAAATCTTCTTAACAATGATGCGCACAGTGGATGTCCTCTGAAGTTGATGATGACATATTGAAGCATAGGCTAGAAGAAAATCCCTTTTTGACGACCCGAGAACTAGGAGAGATGTTAAACATTTCCCATACCATTGGAAACATCCAAAGACTTGGCTTTATTCAAAAGTATGCAACATGGATCCTCAACGAACTCAGTGAAAGGAATTTGACAGATCATATCTCAATCTGTTCTCACTCCTCTTCTTTCTTACGACCTATTTCTTCTTGGTAACAGGTGATGAAAACGTCTGCATAAAAGCTTATTTCCAAAATAACAAATCAAAAAAAAAAATATGCTGTGCATTCGGTGGGACATGCCTGACCCGTTGCATTTTGATCTTTTACCACAAGGACAAATGGTTAATAGTGAATGTTAACTGTACTGTGAACAGCTAATCCATTTAGACCTTCAAATAAAACAAAAATGGCCTGCACTAACAAACAGAAAAGGTGTAAACTTTCACCACGACAACACCCGTTGTGGACCAAACAATTACCAGCTAATTTGAATTGGGAAATTTTATCACACTCGCCACTCTCTCCAGACATTTCACCTTATGATTACTATTTATTTCCGTCATTACAATATTTTTAAACGGCCAAAACTTTGAAAATTTTGAACATGTTCAAACGTTCATGGACTCAAAAGATGGAAATTTTTAAGCAAAAGGAATAGACATGATATCTAAAAGATGACAAAAAGTAATTGCAAACAATGGACAATGCATCTTCAAATAGTTAAAACCATACCAGATACAAAAAAATAAAAAAATAAAAAGTCATTATCTTCTTGTCAACTCAATATATCAAAGAAAAATCGTAGAGTTCTACATAAACTAAGTTCTGTTTTGCTCATCTCATTTCATTGTAAAATAATAATTATGATTTAAGCTAATTTAAAGAGGAATAATAACTTTTATCTATTTTTAATTAACTAATTAATGTATTTATTTATTAGTTACTTTTTAAAGGCCTTATGAACTATGCATATTAGCCACGCCAGACTATATTTTATTTGCATAAGGGGGGGGGGGGATCATAAAAAAGGGTCAGAGGCGATAGTAAGAATTTTTTTTAAATTTACTAATATAAAAATAAATAAACTTTAAATCATTTAAAAATAGTTTATTTATTGATCCATTTTATTTATTTTGGACTAGAATATAATAGTTATATTTTCATTTTTAAAACAACTGCTATTAATTTCTTATCATTTCTCATATTGTTTATAAAATTTTATAATGGTAGAATTATTAGAAGAGTAGAAACTAGTTCATTTTTCCGTTTATTTTTTCAACCCGAATTTATTGGATGTGCTATCAAAAGGGACAGCGATAGGATTTGAAGACAGTTAACTAAATTAAAAAGGACAAAAGTAATTCTCTCCTTGTTGACAATTTCGTACGATTCAATTAATTGAACTGTGTCAATGAAAACGTGGTTCACAAGAGCACTATTTCTGTCCTACAACGCATTTCTTTTTTTTTTCTTTTTTTTATCAGAATGCAAATAAGTACAAGAAAAAAAAATTACAAAAACGCTCGAGTGTACATTTTTATCTTGGATTTTGACTATATCTCTTTTCTTTGTGGTTCCTTCCTTGTAAACAAAAGTGAAACAATAACAAAGGCTAATCTCGCACTGATTTTTTTTTAAATTGTTCTGAAGTCCTTCAATTTTAATTTTGTAAGTCAATGAATGCAAATCAACAGACAATAATATAGAAATGTATAAAAATAAAATAAAATATTAAAACTTACGAAAAAATTCTCTTCTGAGTTTGCAGGCGCCCAGTACTGAAAAACAAATAAACATTTCATTATAATTCTATTTTATATATATATATTTTAATATTATCAGGCTAAGGTCCATGCAATCAACTTTGTACACAGGAGTTAACAAAGAAAAATATGAAAGGTACAGTTTACATACTCTCAGACATTCAGGCAGCTATAAAACACTAAATATATATGCTTTTAGCTCTAAACTCTTGTCTGGGATAATTGCTTAATGACCCTAAGAAAACACAAGATATCATTTAACAAGTTTTGGGGACATGAAGGTATAGAAGGAAGTGGAACAGGCTGACCAATTACCCAAAGTAGCCCTCTAAACCATGGAACCAGAACCAAACTAGGTGCAACACAAAACCCTCCTAAATCAGGACTTGGAAATATATCTTTAAAAAGAAAAACTCAAGCACTGGATTTTAAAAAAAAAGCACAAATTAAGTCCACAACACCAAGGAAAGAGTAGGCTTTGTAAGGTTTGTGGAAAAGCACATGGTCTTAAATCAAAGGGGTTCCACAATATACTGACAGACAAAAATTTCCACCCACTTGTAATATAACTTGATTTGTAAATATTTCTATATATTAATCAAAGTTTCACATTTTTTTACGTTTAATAATTGAGTCTTTATCTAAAAAAGTAAAAAAAACATGTAAATTGCTAAGGAAAATGAAAAATGAAAAAAAAAGCGAACAGATAAAATTTCTTTAATTAGATTTTTAATTAACATTTCAATGTGTATTTCAATCGTGTATTTCCTCCTCTTGTCTTAATTACATCTCAATGATTCCTTGGCATACTTGATACCATTCTGGAAATTCTCTTTGCTGGAGGTTAGCTCATTCTTCGCAAAGAGTCTTTTCAAGATTGTGGAGTGTATCAGGAAGTGATGGACGTGCCCTTATTTCTTTTGAGGTTAACCCATAAATGTTCGATGGGGTTCAAGTCTGGAGATCAGGCTGGCCAGGGTAAGACCCTAATGTTATGCTGTTGAAGGTTTGACATGCGGACGGGCATTATCATGTATTAGAATAGTGTTGTTGCTTATTTCAACAAAGATAGGCTATGTTCCAAAATTTCATACACATAGTGAGTGGCCGTCAAACACCCTCCATTGAAATTCCTGCCCACACCATCACTGAGCTACCTCGAAATATTGGCTTGGGTAAAAATATCATGGCTTCGCCCCTTTCATTTCGCCTTCTCCACACTCTTTCAAGCCCATCTGGACATCATAGAGCAAATCAACACTCATTTGTAAAAAGTACAATAGACCAATTATCCAAAGACTGTGTTCTGGAGCAAATGTGAGCCAACCCTGTGGGTTTGGTTAATTCTGGTCCTCTTATGAAGCCGTCAGTCCATACTGACTTAATCTTCTTCGAGCAGTGCATTCAGAAATTTGGACACTTCGAACTTCCTGGAGCAGATGAATCGTCTGAACAAAAGTAATGTACTGGTTTCGCAAAATTCTCAGTCAAAAAACACTCCAGTGGCGTCCAGAACCGAGCCTTCTATGGTAAGACCCAGTTTCTCGAAAACGTCTAATGGTGTTTCGCTGTCTTGTCTGTTGGCAATTGCTGCATACCTGATGGAACGTCCATCATCAATAAGAGCCACATCACACACAACATCTTCAGCACTAAGTGGCATTTTTAAGGTTAAAAATTTAAATTAAGAAAACAAAGATTTTTTTTGCCTTATGATCTATGCATATTAGCCATGGTGACGAATTCTTATATATGTGTGTTCAAATGGGGGGGGTTATCGTGAAAAAAGGGCCAGAGGCGACGGTGGCAATCGAACCCACGACCGCGGTGTGAGAGTCTCTCATGCTAACCACTCGGCTACCGCGGTAAAAGAAAACAAAGATGAAAACTAAACAGTTTATTGCTTCAGAATTCAAATGAGACTGAGTAAATATTTTAAATTCCCTAAAAAGTAAACACTGAAAAATCCTTTATCCTCGTTTTGGATTAAGGATTAAGTGTGTTTACCTCTAATTGATATTCCCAATTAACATAGCGTAAACAAATATTTATTGATAAAAACAAGAGAGATAAATTAAGGTAAGAATTTTCTTTTATTGAGAAAATGAAAAAAAAATCAATTGGGTGGAATTTTTTGCCTATCAGTGTATAAAATACTTAAATAAAACATTACCAAGAACTGTATTTTATATTATTTCATTAGGTACAGATTTTAACTGTTGTTTTAAATATACTTTTAAAAAAAGTCTAAATAAATTTTGCAAAGTTGTGTAGAGAGGATGTGATGTTTTACTTTTGTTAACAGTATTATCAACCTGATAGGGCTATTTTCACTGCATTTTATGCGTCTTTACAGGTATAGTTGCATTACATGTACATTCTATAGCCACAATTATCTGGGATGATCAACCTGTTGATGACGAATTCTTGTTGAAACAAAAAATTTTGTTTTTAATTATATTTTACACCTATCAATTATCGTTATATTTTAACTATAATTACAAATAAATTATTGATTTGAATATTTAATGGTTTGGTGAACCCGTTACACAAAATATAATGTACAAAAATGTAAAATTTGAGAATAAATTCATATACAATCGTTCTATTTATAGAGTGATAAAATCAAGTCAGATCGGCTGATTCTGTTTTATGTCATGGATGCGAATTTTATCTAAACAGTATAAATGAAGTGTTGGACTACATTTTCAACACATACGAAATTAATGTAAGTTAATTAAAAAATAAATATAAAAAATGATAAATGCAAGTCAACAAGATTTGTGTTGAGGTAGGAAACAAACCTAATTGAATTTACAGTAGTTTCCAATAGTTTGGTTTAAAAAATAAATAAATTTAAAAAATCTGCAAACAAGAAAATTTTAATAACAAAATTAAAAGAAGTGTTGGACCACGTTTAAGGATCTTTGGAAGTAAAATTTATTCAGGACAGACACAGGAAAAACAGATAATACAACTACTGGGAGTTACGACTTCGATTAATATCCAGATTGCAGGATAAATATCCCATCAAGAAATCATAAAAATATAGCATTATTTGTTGTTTCATTAAATCAAAATGCGGCAGATTTAAATACGAAATTTTTGAAAAGTATGCATTTTAAAAGCAATGAATCTCAGAATTATTTAATTAACATGCACTAATAAGAGATGTTGAAAAACATTTTAAATAAATAATTAATAAAAGCAAAATGGCCGAATGTGACATATAAACAAAACACCTCAAATACTTACTACTTTTTTTAAATATAAGTTAAAGATATTTGATAATAAAAAGCAATTTCGGATTTTAGAGAAAAACAAACCAAATAAAGCTGAAAAATAAAACATTTCAGAAGTTATAGTTGTGATGAACCTGTAATTTTGTCATTTCTGATTATTTTGGTCTGCCTATCCTAATGAGTACAATACTGAATTGTTTTGAAATTTCACTTTCTTTTTTTGTTTTAATCTGATCAAAATTTTTTCTCAGAAGCAACACAAAAATTCCAAATAATGAAACTAAATTACAAGTTTTTTTTTTATCAAGTTATTCTTAGTTGTACATATACTCAACAAAATATACACAATTTTTTCAAAATGAAAAATTTGCTTCACAGGCAGGATTCAAACCTTTAATTAATTGAGTATATTTATAATTAAGAATAACTTGATAAAAAATAATAAAAGTTGGTATTAACCCTGAATCACACCTGTGTATGGTACAATCATCAATGTAGTAAAATGTGGTTCTACATAAAGCCATGATTTGCTTATAACTAGAATAATTTTGAATAAAAAAAAGCTTTTTCCAATCGTTTTTAACACATAAAAGAACTAAAAATATTGTACGTAGCAACCAATGGAGTAGAAAAATAAAGTGAAATATATGCTGGTCTACAGTAATAAAAATAAAACATGTACTAAGAGGGCATCTAGATATCAAGCGGTGAGTTAGGGTTTTTGCCTGTATGTATAAAAATATTTGTAATTCTCTAAAAATTAAAAATGTAATAACATACTAGATAGGTACAGGCAGCCTTGAAAATGATTTGAAATTAAATTGAAACGTCGGCCAGGATACGAAGTCAGCCAACAACCATCGACTGATATTCCCAACTTCTTAAATTTAACTAAAATATTTGTATACTAAATAACTATAACAACTGTATAACTTAAATGATAAAAATTGATAAAAAAAACTGATAATGACTCAACTTATAAACAATATTTTAGCGTTATTTTACAGCAGACTATATATTTCATTAAACCAACATGAATGTGAATTAAAATGAACAACTATTAACTTAATCAGTTTCCATTAAAAATAAATTCAATGCTAGCTAAAAAAAATCCTCTTTGAAATGTCTGGATTGTAAAAAAAATTTTTTTATTTATTTAACAAAAGTTTACAACAGCAGAGGACATATCAATCCTTGGGGTTTTGGTGTTTTTGAAAAAAAATCTGTATGTTGGGTTTGAACACAGGGATGGTGGATTTGAACCCAGGACCTTAAGCTTATAGTAATGAGAGCCGTGTCCATGCAGTAAACGTTGATTAAAAAAAAAAAATCAAATCTTTACTTTAAAAATAATGAAACTCCCAGATTATCGCTTGCCAAAAATAGCTGCCCTTGAAATCATTAATCGTGGTGTTCTCTGGTTTAGGGTGTGGAATGACCCCTCTAATGAGCTGTCATCTGAACTCTACTCGCCACATAAAGTAAACAATTGGCCCTCTATTTTTAAGGAAATACTTGTTTATTTAAAATTAAAATCCGTTTCTACACTCAAGGAAAAAGTCTCGTCTACTTCACATTTCTTATATTAGTTATAGTTAGGTAGCAGCTCAGGTAAATTACAGATAATTTGCAAGGCATGTCTTTGGGTGAACTTCAATGGCTTTTCAAGATCAGAGGTGATCTTTTATATCTAAACAGTACCCCCTTTCAGACTCTGGGAAATGAAAGGTGTCTTCTATGCAATTCAGGTGTTAGGGTTGTTCATTTTTTGGCCGAATGCACCGTTTTGTCAGAGATCCACCGTTTACACCTGCAAAACACCAGCTTAATGTTCTATTTAAGCATAAGTTTAGGAATTTAATTGAATATGCTCAACATGCCAGGCACTACTGGCATGAATTAGTGGTGGAATTCAATTTCTAATGAATCTTTGTCTTCCTTTTATCTTAATTGTTTTCGTTAAATTTTGTTTTCCTTATTAAGTAGTTCTTGCTTTTTGCTTTAATTGTAAAAATAGGGCACATCACTTCTGGCAGAGAGATTTTCTTTTTCCATGCTGAACAATACTTTGTTTTTTCTTATTTAATTATGTTTAATTGTCATATACTATACAAATAATAAAGTATATTATTATTAGATTAAATGACAATATAGTATGTACACAGTTCCAATAAATACAGGATATGGCAATCAATCGTCCTTAGTTGGCTGACTCCTGAGAATCAATAATTATGAATTCCAAGTTGTACACTATCAAAAAAAGAAATTTATATTCACTGGACTATCCAGAAGCTTTATGAAATACACACGCATCCATGACCACCAGATTCGCAAAAATACAAATTGTATTTATAAGACAAAATTACAAGCCGGTTTGTTTTGAATTTCGCTTATCAAAGGAAACATTTCCATGGAATTTTATAAAACAGGAACGATGACACAATTTCTGATAATTTATCTGCCACATGACTCGATTATTATTAATATTAATATATTTAAAACAATAGCTTCTGTGTTTTCAGTAAGAAAGATAAAACATCCCCTTTAAATTTAAATAAATTGTTCTCTTGTTTAATAAAACATAATTTATTTGATAATTGTCATTTAAATGATTTTCCATTGACCCTCTTCTTGTGTCCTTGTTGGAAAGATTCTATGGAGTGGAGCATCAAAACGGTGGTTGTTGTCTGGGAGCCTGGGATAGATTTAGAGAGTAATGAAAAGGCAGACGAGGCGGTCCCAACCTCTGAAATTAACCACTGCGATCCGGCCCTCTGATGCCAAAAATGCATTAAAAAACTTCATTAAAAGAAAGCAGCAGCATCAGTGGGCGGAATTGGCAGAGGCGGCCCTCAGAAGATCTGACTCGCAGAAGAAGGGTCAGCCTCACCCGATTAAGGATAGGCCATGCGTCATTGACAGCCGGACTCTATTTTGGACCTTTTTTGTGTCTGACATATAGAGAAGGTTGATTGATAGAAGGGTGAAATTCTTTGACTCTATATAGAGAACTTGTAGAAATGCCACCCAATATGAGAATTGTGCTAAAGTCCGGCAATGAGTATGTGGGTCCCCTGTACAGATTTTTAGAGGAAACAGAGCTGTTTTACTGTACATAATACTTTATAGATATCCTGTCTTGTGTTTATTGATTGTGGCTGAATGTATTTATTGGCATGAATGATTAGTGTGAGTGGGCTGATGGCAGAGAGTACCCCTCAATTAGATTGAATAAACGTAGATGATGGAGGAATATGAAGCCAGCACCTTAACTGAGTGAATGTGCATGGGTTTGGATTTGGAGAGTGATAAGGGCTGTTGAGCTGTTGATAGCACCTGGAGCCCAATCTCTAACTGGTCAGATAAGACCGAGGTCTAACCCTGGACTGCCAATTCCCAAGGTGGGTGATTCTTGACGTTTGCCTGTAATTTATTGTGAATTATACAAAAGATGGAATTGCCAACAAGTTGTGTGAAGTGAAAGGCTAAACTATGTACAAGTGCATGTGGAGATCTGAGCTTATATAAATCAACAATCATTAATTTATAAATGGTGACAAAATAAAATAGATAAGTAATGGATTCCGAGTACTTTGAATCCTGAACTCAATTTTACAGACTTCTTGAGACACCTTACTTGCATTTGTTAAACCTCTCAACACAAAATTATAATGTTAAAAATACTACTCATACTAAACATCATCTGATAAAATTATTTATTTATACACAAATTTTATTGATTAAAAAATTTGTTGTATTATCGATCATGTTAAACTGATAGAACCAAACTGATAGGTCAGTTTGATATATAAAAATAACTTCTAAGGGACATGATTGATTACAATTCAGGTTTATTTCAAATTACATAAATTATTTACTTAAAGGGCAGCAAAAAACTGTCACTAAGGAAATCAATGATTTGTACGAGTCAATATAAATTCAGATAAGTAATTCGAGTATTAAGTAAATAATTAATGGACAAAAGTAATTTTTAATTAAATCATTTACAAATACCTTGATTTCTAAGTGTAGTTATAAAAAGGTTTTTTCTATGCATTTTTATTTCCGTATTTACGTATGATTTACAACACGTTATCAACTCATTGTTAAAATGTATTGTAATACTTTTGAACAAAAGATAATATAAAATCAATAACAGTATTTTGTAGTAGATGTTGAAAATAAAATAATTTCTGTCGTACAGGAAGTACTAACATCAACGACTCAATTTGGGCGTAATGAAGATGAGGTCTGACCAATTTACTATACTTTTTATCTATTCAAACTCATAAATGACATAACATTAGAACCCGACCATTCTAAATTGAAATTGTGTACAATAAAATGATCCAAATACGAGGCCATCACACAACAAATTTCAACAAGAAATCGTACAAGGTTGGTTCTTTAGAGCACACAAATTAACAAATCTTTATAAAATTTTGTCCAATATGTATGATCCAAGTGACAGATCAAAGAAGCAAGGATATGCAATACCAAGATAATCAGTAAAGATCAAATAAATAAAGTAATTCCTGTCATGCCAGAAATACAACATATTAAAAGCAGAAGAATTCAAAATTACACGGGCAATGCCAAGATTCAAACTAGACATTTGAACTCTTGGTAAAATGATCAAACTTCAAGTTATTCCCAGCATAATTCAACAAGAAATCTTCTGTTATTGAAGGATTGGTTCTTTGGAGCACAAAACGGATGTTTTTTAATTCATTCAGAAGTCTTTATAATATTTCAAGTAATATGATCCATGAAACTATTATGAGCGAAGTTGATTTTTTAATGTATTTAACAATATATCTGTGTTTGTTCATGTTTGATATATTCCATAAGTAATACATGATAATGTAAAACATGAAAAAGTCCTAAGTTTTGAGTGTAACTGCAAAGTTTATTTTTATGAGGGTGTACCAGTCTCGACTCAAGACTTTTCTTATAGGTGTTATCCAATATATTTGCAGTACACTGAATATATTGGTTATTATAATAATGTAATTATAAATTGTTATAGCATATATTATGATTGTTAAATCTGTATTCACAAAATGGAAGAGATATGTCATGGTTATGTTATATGTCTCCCTACCGACTCGACCTGTCACCTAAAACCGCCAAACCACTAGTTTTTAATTACTGAGTGTGTTTGTAAATAAATTTGTGTTTCCTTGTTTTAACATGTTAGAAGTAAAAATCAGAATTCCCAATGTTTTGAGTACAACCTCTAGGTTGTTTGATGAGTGTGTATTTTGATTACTAAATGCTTTTTTTTATGAGTGTATATCCGCATTGTTAAAACTGTCAATTTATAAATTATAATTGTTAAAAATTATATTCACAAAATGGAAGAGACCAATTATGTTTATGTCATATGATACCATAAGTACCAACGCAGGGACATAAAACAGTCCATCCGCCAGTTTTTAATTACTGAACTTGGTTGTAAATTAATTTTAAAAAACTGTTCACAAAACGAAAGAGATGTTGACCTCTAGGTTTTTAGATGAGTGTGTACCCACTTTGTGTCTTTTTCGTACAGGATTTATCATATAAATTTGTTATAAACTGTCAAATTGTAAATTATAATTGTTAAAAACTGTATTCAGAAAATGGAATTAAATGCTTATGTTCCATGACATCATAACGACTCAACCGACAGTCTCCTAAAACGATCAAATCCATAAGTTATTTCGAGAGATGTGGTCTGGTTTAGAAAAACATTTTCTTCGTTGTGAAAACGTTTCGATCTTTATTGAGATCATCTTCAGGGCCTAGGATTTATAAACAGTGTTTAAATTATACAAATACATGTAGAATGTGAAAAAATGAATTTATACAATGATAGAAATATGATATGAATAGATAACGATAACTAAACACCACACAAATCCATAGGCTTTACTTTTTATTTTTTTTAATTGTATCTTTTTGTGTTAACATTTTTTGACACGTTACTCATTTAAAAATCTTGAACACTCAATGTTTTGAGTATGACCTCCAGGTTTTTAGATGAGTGTTTACCCGCATTGTTTCTTTTTTGTACAGGATTTATTAAATAAATTGTTATAAACTGTCAATTTATAAATTACAATTGTTAAAAACTATAATCACATAATAGGAGAGACCAATTGTTTATGTCATATGACACCATAACGATTTGACCAATGAGTCACCTAAATCAATCAAACCACCAGTTTTTAATTACTTAATTGTTTGTAAATAAATGTGTGTTTCTTTGTTTTCACTTTCATTGACACATTAGAACTAAAAATCATAATTCCCTGTTTTGAGTATGACCTCTGTGTTTATTTAATGAGTGTATATTTTGATTGTTGAAAGTTATTTTAAATTGTGTTCACATTTTTTTATTGTTCATCATTTAAAAACCTGAATGTTTTGAGTATGACCCCCAGGTTTTTAGAAGAGTGTGTACTCGCCTTGTTTCTTTTTTGTACAGGATTTATCGAATAAATCCTTTATAAACAATCCATTTTTAAATTATAATTGTTAGAAACTGTAATTACATAATGGGAGAGACCAATTATGTTTATGTCATATGAGACCATAACACTTGACCAATCAAACAAATCAATCAAACCACTAGTTTTTAAGTTTTTTTTTGTTTTCAAATTTTTTGACGTTATAAGTAAAAATTAAAACTCCCAATGTTTTGAGTATGACTATGTTATACGACACCATAACAACTCGACCGATGCATCTGAAACGACCAAACCCGTACTTTTTAATGTTGAATGTTTGTTTTTTCGTTTTAATTGTCTTTGTTTTCACATTGAAATGTTAGATGTAAAAATCAGAATTTCCAATGTTTGGAGTATGGCTGCTAAATTTTTTTGAAGAGTGTTTCATCATTCTTGTTTCTGTTTAATGCAAGTGTTACCAATAAATTTGCTGTATGCTAAATAAATTTGTCATTAAATTGTAATTTATATTCAAAATTGTTTAAAAACTGTAATCAAAAAGTTAAAGAACCATGTCAAACATTTGAGAAATGTCAGTCAGTTCTTGATTGTTATGGTCCATGATCGTTTTGTTTTTGTTTTTTATTTTTTAAACTAAAGATTAAAACGTAATTTCTTTAAACTATTATGAATCAATTGCGGTTAATTAAAGAGTTGCGCTTGCGGAAGGGAAAAAAATTCACACCGGCTTTTGAAAGCGAGGCAGTGAATCAAAACGTGAACTGAACCCTTTAACAGTTTTGTAATAGCCTGCTATTGTCGAGACCGAAACCCATTATGTAATTGGTAAAGAAACGTTTTAAATTAATCAAAATTTAAACAATCGAATTGTCTAAATTTTAGGGGAATGCGATATTCTAGAAGAGAGTTCCCTGGAAGGTAAAACAAACTGTAAAAGGCAGAAAGTGTTAGGATGGAATCCGACAGTTCGACAGCGTTTGACGTTCGGCCAACGCTTCGAATTTGAAAATCGAGACGAAACGGCCGAATGGCAAAAAAAAATCTGTAATAAAAGGGGTGAAAAATGTTTTTATCTGTTCTAAACGTGGTAGACAAAAGGCAAAGGGTCAAGAACTTAAACTAATATTTTTTTTGTGTTAGAAAATAAAAAGACCCCGAGACGGGCCTGGGCTCACTTGTCAATCGGATTTTCTGAGCTCCGTTGTTGTTGTTGAAGTTGGCGTTTGACATTTCGGAATTTGGCCGGCCATCGGAGGCGAAACAGGGCCGAATCAAATCGTGGAACGGGCAGAAATCGCGTCCAGCTCCCGAAGAACGAACTTGTCTCAAACCCCACAAACGTAAACCCGACCATTAATTGATGACCACTCGACTAGAAATCAGTCTGACCAACTTAAACCACACGCTATTTTTAATACGTTCAATTTAATTAAGTTTAATTTCATTTGTTATAATCAGACAAATTTATAGCATAATCGAAAAAAGCAAGATCCAATTAATAAAATTTATCTACCAAACTAGAAAATATGAGATGCTCCATTGAAAACTTTTTTTGATGATGCCCCCTTCCACGATTTGAACTATGGAAGGAATAGTGATATACATATCTCAAAAAACTTATTTACTGTATACAATACTTATAATATAATAATAATCCTAATAATAAATAATAGCTTTCTTAAATTTATTTGAATTTATAATGAGATTTAGGCCTTTTCCCAAATTCTTATACTTTTGAAGATCAGCTAGTGTCTGAATGAGAGTTCTGCTTTTTTCAAATTTTTGATGCTGCCGGAGCGGAAAATTGAAATAAAAGAAAATACAAATTGTGGGTTAATAAACTACAATACCCAAAATCTTAGAAAAACGTAGTAAAGGTTTAGGGGATTTTACAATGAAAATCTATTAACTTTTTTATTCAACGATTATGATTATTATGTAAAATCGGTGTAGCTGAGTTGAATTAGGAAAATGGAGAGCGTTATTTTAAATATTATTAATTTTATAGGTATTTTTATTTTTATTAATATATGGCTTTATAAGAAAAACATTTCCTTTCATTTTCCATCATTTTTTTTTTTTTAATTTTTGACAGTTTCGAGATTTAAACCCATCAACAGCAACTATCAAAGTTCTTTTTATACAACATTATAAACATCACTAAGTTATTTATGTTATTATTATTATTTTTTGTATTGTAGGTTTATTTTGCTTTTTCGGTCAAACATCCGCTAAGCCATAAATGTTCTAATTTTATTTTATGTTTATTATAGCATTTACAAGTATTATAATATTTAGCAGTAGTAGTACAGTTTATTATAGTATTGTAATTGAAGAAAATAATAATTAATATTTTGTATATAAATATATAATAAGCTTAAAAACGAAATAAAAGAAATTTCAAATTGTGAGGTAATAAACTACAAACTACAATGCCCAAATCGCAACTTAAATAAGGAAAGATAGCTCAACAAAAAAAAATTTTACGAGGTACAAATTAACTTTTTTATTCAACGAAGCTGAGTCGAATTATGAAAATGGAGAGAGTTATTTTAAATATTATTAATTTTATAAGTGTTTTTAACATGGAATAATTAAAGATTTTTTTTTATTTATTTTTTTTTAATTTTTGGCAGTTGCGGGATTTAAACCAAACAACAGCAACTACCAAACAAGCACATGAATCTAAAAACTTCTTCAAAGTGGGAATGGCGTGAAAGTGGCGAAAAATAATAGCCAATAAAAAAATTATTGTTTTTGTTTTATTATTATTGGTAAGTAGCAACAGAATATTTATAGTATTTAAATATGAGAATAAAAGAATAATTTTTTTTTTTTTTTTTTTTTTTTGTTATGAGGGTTTGCCACAGCAGAGGTCATATTAACCCCCTTGCCACTGTTTTTGAAAAAAAAAAAACCTTTTGTAAGTATGTTGGGTTTGAATGCAGGGCACACCTTATGCTGTGCCAACGCCAAAAACATTGTGGCCATCAACACCTCTTATTATTATTATTTGTCATACAAGCCTATGTGAAATGTCTAAATTATGGAACAAAAATTCAAAATTATAATTAAAGATGAATAAATTTTATAATTTAAAATGTGTTTTTGGCATACATTTGACCTTCCAAATTGTCTTTTAAAAGTAAAAATTCAATTTTCAATAGGATAGATTAGTTTATGAGTGAATTTTTTTCAGTCAGAGCTTTGTAGCACTCGGAAGGGAACCTAAGATAAAAGTCCATTTATGTTTAGTGGTCTAATTGACCATGTTAATTATTTCAATTAATTTTTCTTTTTAAGGTTGAGATGAAAAAGTTAGTGTCACAAGCGGGATTCGAACCCATGACCGTCGGCTCAATACACCACTGCTCTAACCATTTGACTGTTGTAACTTCGATCCATTCAGACACCAACTCCCCATCTCAACCTAACTTTCAAATTTTCTCTCTTTTCGCCATTTTTTTCTTCTCAACTAAGACAAAAAAAAAGAATTATTTTAATAATTTCATCCAATGCTCATGGCTTCTAGGTGCATCATGACCAGAATATTTGAATTTAAATTGGAAAAAAACAAGAAAAAGGAAAAAAATCCTCCTTCAAAGGCAAATTTTTGGTACACTGATGGATCTAGGAAGCCAAAATGTACAGGGAAAGGAGACCCTTTGTGCAAGTACGCCAGTATCTTTCAAGCTGAAATACATGCAATCAAGAGATGTACTGTTATATATAAAAACATCACATCCGATATCCAGGCAGGATTAAACTCACACAGCTAAGAACATTAGGTCGAGAATGGAACTGAATTGCAAAATTAAACGAGGTTAAACAGGTTAAGTGAACAAAATAAAATCGCTGATATAACCAGAACTCTTTTGTAGTATGCCAAACCATCAATAAGCATCTTAGGAAAGAAGATGGAAGTGATGAAACGATGGAATTCACTCGGGCAAACAATCCAAAAACCTCCTGATGAGATCCAGAAAGAAAGGAACAATACAAAAAAAAAATTCTTAACTGCGAACTGAGCCCTTGAGAGATTAGCATCAACCAACATGTGTGCAGAATCTTGCCAGAAGAGACATCTCACCTACTAAACTGTGGTGCTACACTTAATGTCAGGAAGGAATATTTAGTGAAATAATAAACTGTAGAAGAAATACAACCAGTAAAACTTAAAAATTACTCGTTGAATTCGGACTCATCACTATTCAATAAGTACAACAGAGAAGATAGTTCTCAAAGGGGGACTGTATGCCAAATTTTACTCAATTATGTTATTTATAAATGAAAGAGACTTTCATTCAAAATATATATAAAAATAAAAAATTTAAAAAAGTTGATCACCATGTCAGTTTAATTTACAATAGAAATAGTAAATTCTACGCGAAAAATTACGTTTGAGTCATACTTAGTTTTACAATAAAATAGGGAGCATAAAAATAAAAGTCCAAGTCTTTTATAAAAACTCACACGGTATAATACTTGTAGTTTGGTTGTTTTTTACCAGATCTACTTTCCCCATTGTATTGGTATTTATCTACCTTCAGTTCTTTCATGTTAATTTTTTGGTCACCAATTTATTGTTCTTATTGCAAATCTGTGAAAAAACAGGATATTAGGCTTAAATTTGTTTGAGAGACAAAAACTTACTAATAAAAAAGTTCTTCTCATCAGTATAATTGTAATAATTGTTAAACTGAAAACAAAAAATAGAATTTTTAAATATTATTTATTTTTTCATTCCCTTTGTCAAGGGTTATCGGGGGCGATCCGATTATTTTTGCTCGTTTGTACGTAAATCTATGATTGCAACACAGAACGCATGGCAAGAGACAATACAGAGTTTACAACACAACAGATTAACGGTCTATTCTTCTGTCAGATGCTCTATTATTTCGTTGAGCTGGTTTTGTAACACATTATCATTTGCTGTGTCTATATTGACTATATCTTTGAGGTGTGGCTGTATTTCCTTGCAGACTGACGGTATTTTTATGAGGTTCATGAGGACTTTGGCCGCGTTCCTCTTGAGGTGTAAGGCTGAATTGTCACTAACGAGCACACTCAGTGCATCGTTGTGAATATCTTTTTCAACAGCGTCTATCTTTCCTTTGATCAGAGCTGTCGTGAACATCAATGTCCCGAAGACCTTGGCTTGCATTTTGTCATCCTGAAAATTTGTTCATTTTAGTTTTTAATTAGCATTTATATGAAAGGTGCTTTTACTTCTTTGTAATTGCTTGGCATGAGTTGGTCAATAACACCGTGTGCCACACAACCCTCTCGCCCGAGCTTGTGCTTGCAAAGTTGGGTGAATACGCCCATCGCAGCTCCTCTTACCCTCGAATTATGGTGTGTGAGCAAACTTGTTATGTCGAAAATGTCATACCTGATACTTTCCACTTTAACGGCATCGTTAAAATCCAACAAATGTTCCAAAGTCTCAAGGAGGTAATACTAGACAAGTCGATAATAATTATTAACAATTAACCAATATTATTAAAAAGGAGTACCAAGTGTTCTGCCATTGTAAATGGTCCTTTCATTGCTGTTTGTAATGCTGTAAGAATATGCCGGACAAAATGTTCATTTACGAGGTATTCTACAGCTAAAAACAAAAACAAAAACAAAAAGTTATTTAAAAAATAATCAACATGGAAGAGACTTACATAACCTCAATGCTTACAGATTTCAGCTGTTTTTCATATTTTTCTAGGTTTAATTTTGCGAGAATTCCCTTGGAGTTTGGGGGGTGATGAACCTGAAGTTTAATTCTTTCCGATCATTTTAGTTTACTTACCCTAGCTTTGGTCTCGCAGATGTGTTTCACCTTCTAACCAATTTCATTGCTTGGGTTTTGAGAAGCCAAAATGCAAAATTTAAATTGAAATAGAACAGAATTCTTTAGGTTCATCACCCCCACAGACCTACTTAGGTATCTACTCTCTTTTAAAATTACTTCCTGAATTCTTTAGTTATTTATTTTTTTTTTTAAACAATCATTAAGTTTTTGACCAAGTAATGGCTTAATGAATAAAGAACAAAACTGCTCTTTAACTTACCAAACCAATTGATTGCTAAGGCACGCAATGTCCTGAAAGCTTGGGCTCGCACAAGCTGTTCTTCATCGACCATGTTGTTCTTGAGATGACCCATGATGTACTTGTTCCGAGCCAGTGTTACCCTCCCGTTAGGCGCATCTGCAAGGACTTCCAAAACGTCTAAAGTTTTTATCCTGATGTACATATTTTTGCTGTGCATGAGCCTCACTAGTCTGAAATTATTTTATCGTGGAATTAAATGTTCGTTGTACATACGCAAACTACATACGCTTGCATTATGTTTAAGCGGAGTGCCTCGCATGCCCTTTCCGGGTTTTTGACAAGGTCGTTAAGTAAGCAGAGTGCTTGTGCGACTTGGACATTCGATTTTGTTCTGAGGAGTGTCCTTTTCTGTAAACAACACCAAAAAATAAACTTATTTCTATAAACCAAAAAGCAGTATAATGAGAATAAATTAAACTTTTTTTTACATAAAACAAGAAACTGTATATGTTTGAAACAATGTTTCAGCCTATAAGGCAGAAAAACAGGAGAAATATTTAAACTTCTTTGTCAAAAATTGACTGAAAACATAAGTCATAAGTTTTTAGTTTTGTATAAACAGAGGTCAAGCTTAGAAAATTTAGCTGAATCAGCCCTCAGCGTAGTTTTACATCATGTTTTTAAGAATTACCAAACTTGGTATGGATTGTCTGTCAAATCCCATATTAGCTCTTGTCACATCAACCCAAGGTGCAAAACAATATGGCTCGGAGTCAACAAGGTAGAGAAAAGGTGTCGGGTGGTCTGAGTATCTGTCGATAACCTCGTTCATAACTAAAAACCGAGTTACCGAGTTATTACCCTGGAAGACAAACTTATCGCCAGGCACTTACGGAGCTTTATCGTCTTGTTGATACTCCATGGCTCCAGGCTGTTAACCGGGGGTGACTGGGCGATATATTTGTGCTGATATGAATACATCCTGCTCGTTTTTAGAGTGGAGAATTATGACTGATGAAGTCAAACCTAATTTGAAACTTTTTTTCACGTTGTGTGTGTATTGGGATTTTTTGACTAACTTTTAGCAAACTATACCTTATTTTTGTGCCATATGTGTTAAAACAAAATGTTTTGAGTGAAAATATTTTCAATAAAAATAAAAGATTAAGTCAATAATTTATCTGGGTTTGACGCATTAAAGTAAAAAGCCATTTAATGCTCAGTTTGATGTTTTTTTTAAACAAATAATAATAAATTGAAAAAACTGCACCAGTTATTATTAATTGTTCAAACAAGTTAGTGAATGTTTAAGAAATTTAAACAATCTAAGAAGTAAATTTATAAAAGAATGGAGGTGATGAACCTGTAGTTGTCGGTTTTGTTCATCTTGTTCTATCTTTGCCGGTTTAGCTTCTCAAGCATTATTCAGTATGTACCATTTTTTATTCGATGGTGAAACGCCAAAACAAGATCTGTAAAAATTGAACAGCTAAGATAAGCAGGCTCAGATGATCAGATCAGAAATGAGTACAACTTGCTACAACCCAGTACACCCATTGGTCCAAATTTGAACGTTTAGAAGAGCAAATTTCTCGTCAAGTCAGAATTGGCAGGTTTCGTGCACTTTGCTATTTTAAAACTTCTAAATTGTATGATATTTTTATTAATACAAGCACGAATATACAATTTATAAGAGAAAGAAAACACTGACAATTGGAATAACTTGAAATTCGAATGCATAAAAAGTCAATTAGCAGGTTTAGTGCTTTTTGCTATTTTATATTACTATTTGTATTTCTTGTAATTTCTATGCTAATTTTTTTAACATAGCATAAATAGACAGTTTTATAACCAAAAAAATGAACAAATTGGCTGTAGGTTGAATTTCTCCAGGAATCAAAAAGTCAGAATTGACAAGTTTAATGCTTTTTGCTATTTTATTTATTCTTTATTAGGGGTGTTGGTAGCCACAATGGTTTAAGCGTTGACACAATGCTCATCACTGTTAGATAATAGTCCTGGATTTGAATCCAGCAGCCCTGCATTCGAACTGGATATGGGCTTTTTTTTCCAAAACCACCAGCCCTCCTTATTATTTATTAATTAATTAAGGTTTTAAGTTGAAATAAAAAATTGTCACCCAGAATCAAACAGATTACACGACATTTGAAAAATGGCAAAAAGGAGGGAAAATTAAAAAATAAATTTAAAAAAATTAAAATTAAAAACAAATTAAAAAAAAAAGTGTGGTTGAGATGGGAAGTTAGTGCCCGAGGGGATCGAAGTCACGATAGCTCAAGTAGTAGAGTAGCAGCGTATCAAGCCGAAGGTAGTGAGTTCGAATCCCGCTCTTGACACTGACTTTTTTATCTCAACTTACAACTTTAATTAATTGATTTATATTAATTGGTCAAGCAGACCACGAAAAATAGTGAATTTAATGAATTAAAATGAAGTATACTTCACTAAAGCAATCCGAGGCCATTTCACTTGTCACTGAGAATCAAATATAACACAAGATTTGAAAAATGGCAAAAAGGATGGAAAATAAAAAATATAAAAAAATTAAAAAATAAAATAAAAGTTGTGGTTGAGATGGGAAGTTAGTGCCCGAGGGGATCGAAGTCACGACAGCTCAAGTGGTAGAGTAGCAGCAGATCAAGCCGAAGGTCGTGGGTTCAAATCCCGCTTGTGACATTGACTTTTTTATCTCAACTTAAAACTTTAATTAATTGTTTGATATTAATTGGTCAAGCGGACCACGAAAAATAGTGAATTATTATTTATATTTCTTGTAATTTCTATGATATTTTTTTTTAACATAGCATAAATAGAGAGTTTATAATAAAAGAAATGAACAAATTGAGTATGTGTTGAAATTCTCCAGGTATCAAAAAGTCAGAATTGAGAGGTTTAGTGCTTTTTGCTATTTCATTTATTATTCATTCGGGGCATCAGGGGCTGATAAAACAACATAATTAGCTTTTGTCTTCAAGATCGTACATTCCTTTAGAGTGTACATGAATAAAATATACCGATATTGCATATAATAAAATGACGAAACGTGCCTACAGGACGAAATAATAAGGTTAGGTGGACCAAAATGATCTGCAACGACTACACTGCATGTTCATCACCCTTCAGTATATTTCACAATGACCTGTGTTGTGATTTTACGTACTTCATCTATGACCCTAGTTGTCATTATTTTGACACTCCAATCTAAGTAAAAAAAATTAAATTTTCTGTCACCCGGGAATAGGAGGTTGTTCAGAAGCATTTGTTCTTAATATAAAGTCTAGGCTTATCTATATCGTTATTTATGGTTGAGACATGGTGCGAATTATGCCCATCATAGTGTCCTCATGCCTAAAACCACAGAAAAAGCCACGGAAAGGCTGACATTACTAACAACTACGATCAGATAGCTCCAGGAATCTGTACTGTTAAGCACTGCCAGACGATATCGAAGATTATCTATATCTAGATTTATATTTCTTGTAATTTCTATGTTAATTTATTTACATAGCATAACAGTTTATAAAAAAAGTCTTATCAAAGATTATCTCTTGGAATTTAATAACTTTTTTTTTTATCTGCAGCGTAGACGCATGGGCCTTGTATTTTTATTTTTTTATATTTTTTGTGAAGCAATTATTGTAGTTTTGGAAGGGTTTGCTTAAATCTGTTGTAAACACCATTGTTCTACCATGTTATGTGCTTTTTGCGTGAGTTTTTTTTTAATGTTGAGGCAATCTTTTACCTGACTAGTATAACAATGTCATCTTCATAGTCTTGGGAATAGATCCCGCTTTCATTTACTTTACTTGCGGCATCGACCACTACCACATTCTCAGAGGCAAGAGTTTTCCTCTATAACAAATACAGTGTGGCGCTGGCCCGAAGAGAGAGGGAGAGAGAGGTTGAAACAAGAGAGAGGGGAAGGACTACGGGGAGTTATGAACGGTACCAGATGAAGACAGTACTTTTTTTTTGAGCTGATTATCTGCACTAAATCAGACATCCTTGGTCTAGGATCATTCAAGAGGACTCTTTTCAACATCGGAGACCAATATTCAAGAATAGCATTTCCTTGAGGTCAAAACAAATTTTCTTCTCTCTACAGGATCAGTATCATGATCCAATCTTCCAAAGTTTTTTTTTTAATGAATCTTATTATTATCTATTAAGGGGGACTTATCTTGCTGGAGTTATATATTTTAAGAAGAAAAAAAACATATTTCCTTGTACTTGAAAGGTGATGTAATGTATTCTATAATAATGACAAGAGCAATGAGCAAATTTCAGAAAACTATGTACATGTGCTTGCTATACTATAAATAGTATCCTATTGAATTTCTTATATCAATTTTAATTAGGGAAGATTACAAATTAAAGTTGATGGTTGATAATTGTATTGTATAATTGTATGTAAGTTGATAATTCTTGCCTCGCTATGATGATCCTGTAGAGAGAAGAAAATTTGTTTTGACCTCAAGGAAATGCTATTCTTGAATATTGGTCTCCGATGTTGAAAAGAGTCCTCTTGAATGATCCTAGGCCAAGGATGTCTGATTTAGTGCAGATAATCAGAAAAAAAACTGTATTTGTACTGTATACTGTATTTGTTATACCTCCTTGTCGACATCCTCTCGCCACCTCCATTACTACTGTTTTGTGGAATAAGTCCTGCACTTTTTTTCCAACGATAAGAAATGAAATATGTCTCGCAAATGGCACAGGAGCACTGAAACATAAATAAAATTATTTTTATTTACTAAAAAAAACATCTTCAAAATAATACTGACACATATTCGAATGCAAAGCAATCACTCAATGGAGACATAGGAGACCTAGTACATCTTAAGAGAAGGATCGAGATGGTTGCACTGAACAAACAATTAGAAAGGTACAAGCCAGAAGGCTGTGCTTGAGAAACAAAAACCCCTACTTCTATCATCATCATCATCAATGTCGCAAAAAAATTATTTAAACTTTTTTCTCACCACCATTTACATTTACAAACTGAAGCATTGGGGGCTGAAATGACACATCGTGGCCGAGGCTACAAGCTGGGGAATGTGTTTTATTATCCAAAAATCAGCCCTGAAAAGGTTAAAACTCAAAAATTTATTTTCGTTAAATTATTTATTGAGATGCTGAAAATTAAAGAAAGATAAGGATAGGTTTAGCATAAAACACACAATTTTAAAAAGTGCGTGTTGTTTGATTAAAAAAGAAAATAATTGTATAAATATTTTTATTTCACATTTATGTATAAAAATTTTTTACACCGAAATGTACAATAAACATATTTATTTCATATTTAAAATTCATCTATAGTTGGATGGATAAAAATTAAATCGTCTTCCCGTTGATTATATCATTGTGGTTTGAGCGAGAGATACATTTTATTCTGAGTCTTTTGCTTGACCGGATTTATCTTCTGAAGTATCTGCGTCATGACGTTGACTAGCTGTTCAGAACTGAGTCCGGTTTTTCTGTTTTTGAATTTCTGCAGGAGCTCTGTAGCCGTCATAGGCTTCCTCATGAGATACCTCCTGACAGCCTCTTCGGTTATGCCGTTCTCACCTCTGTGAACAATACATGGCGGTCAGTTAGAGTAATAAAATACGTATGTCGATTTTGTACCCATAAGAAAGAAGGGGCATCTCCATGCGTGGCTTCTTCGTCTGAACCGGATCGACTTTCTTCTCGGCCGGAGTCTGTGCGTTTGAACTCGATCCATTATCTTTGGATTTGTCTGTGTCCGAATCACTACTATCACCGCTTGAATCTGAAGAAGAATCTATAAAGTAAATAAGCAATGTAATTATTATTTTTTAGTTATTTGTTATGAACTAAATCTACCTTTTATATATAATAAAAATATTAATAAATTAGTTATTTATTAGTAAAAAAAATCTATCTTTATACCATCATTTTTCTTCTTTTCGTTTGACTTTTTCTTCCTTTTTCTCTTTTTCGCATCTTTAGCATCTTTCCCATCGTTCTTTTCGGCATCTTTGTTTTCGGCAACTTTCTCTCCTTCTTTCTCCTCTTCTTTCTTTTCTTCTTCGTCCTCCTCCTCGTCCGATGTAAGGAGCCTTCTGAGGGCGCTCTCTTCCGCCACACCTTTCATTTCCTTGACCACCTTGGCGTCGTGATCTGATTCACTAAAAAAATCCAGACGGAAATGTATTTTATTTATTTTCATCATTTGTTATAATTAATAAATGAAAGATTGTAAACCTGTCTGATGAATCGGATATATAATCGAGCTCCCGCCCTTCTTCATCACCGTCGTCACTTTCCTCAACGGCTGATTCATCAGAACCTTTACGTTTTTTCTTCTTTTCAGGAACTTTTTCTAAAGTAGACATATTTTCAACACACTGTTTTTTATCTCTTGTTACGCAAAATACTCACTCTTTTTCTTATCTTTTTCTTTCTTCTCTTTTTTCTCGCCTTCCTCATCATCAGATTCGGACTCATCTTCCTCAGAATCGATCCAATCGTCCATTTCAGAAATCTTAAGCTCTAAAAACATTGAATGAAATTAAGGGAAAAACGGATGACTGTAAATAATATACCATTAGATTTCCTCCCCTTCTTTGGTTTTTCTTCTTCTTCCCCTTCGCCATCTTCATCGTTCTTTAGCCTTTTCCTCATCATGAGCGAAAAGTAGTTCATCACCTTGTTCCGCCTAGAAAAATGATCAAAATTTACTAACAATTTATTTAAATTGTCTTTTTTAATATTTACCTTCCAAATTCTTGTTCTGCTTCTTCTGCCGATAAGGCCTTATACCTCTGTATGGCCTGGAAGTTGTACCACTCGTTCAAAGGGTAAGCTTCGATGCCACCATCAGCAGCATGTGTGAAAACGTAATAGGACGCATTTTCGGCCACCCCACCTTCACGAATCCCTTTGAATCTTGAAAAAAAAGTATTATGTAGTTCTCTGATTTTTTAAAATTGAACACACATGGTGGGACGCCCATGAATCAAAATAGAGGTTAAGGGTAAAATTGTGGGATTCATACTCATATTTGAGGATAACAATAAAATTATACTTCATAACATCACCCAACTTTATAGAATATTGAAATAAAAGGAAACACAGGAAAAAAATGAATTACATGTTTAAAAAAATCGTCCCCATGTCTGGACGTTTTATAGACTATTTGTTATCTCAAAATAGCTTCAACTAGATATAACAAATAGATAGGGGACTGTGGATCAATAGCTGAGATGAGAGTGATGTAACCCATAAAAATTACTATAGGATGACCACAGGTGGGCATAAAGACTTGGGTTTAATAAAGAAGTAAACGATATAGAAATAAAGGTCAAAGATATGCAGATGAAATGGTATAATTGCTAAAGGAAATCTTCTTTGGTGACATGATTTGATTTGCTGGGCTTGGAATCAATCTTAATCAAACAAATGTTCCAGAAAACAAACAAGTTTTTTTTTGTAAATTAATGTGTAGTTGGCTCAGAAGAAGGAGCCTGTAAGAAAGCTAGGCAACACATAAAGGATCCAAAATGGTGGGACTGTCTTGAAAGTGGAAGTAAGTGGCTAGGGCACAACGAGGGCTACAGGTTGACAAGAATAGGTGAACTCCAAAAAAAGCTGGCTCTTGAACCTTAATTTTTTTTAAAGGATTTTTTGTCGTCAGAATACAGGATTCTGGAGGACCAAATGATGAAACTTAAGGTAAGCAGAGGGAGAGATCACCAAGAGGTTCAGGAAATTCTCCATCAATGAACGCATCGGAAGAAAACCAGGCTACACTTTTATTAGTTCTTGTTTAGTAGTTTATACCCTGTTAGTTTTTATAAAAGAGATGGCATTTTATTTAATTGAATTAAATACAAAAATGTAATTTGAGTTGATTTTTTCAATACATAACTTTCTCATCATGCTGGGAAATGACACTAACTTTATTTTAAATGAGAATCCCATATTTTTATTGTCAATTTCTGTTCTAGAGGCTTATTTTATGCCACTTTTACTGAAAGAAAATTTTTAAGAAGTTTGTATAAGACCATTTTTGTTAATGCTAATTGTTTTTTGAAATAAACAGGGAAGGCCATCTTGTAGTTACAAAAAGCATATCTCCTTATATGTCTTACATTGGGCATAACTCATAAATGTTCGATCCTATCAAAATTTTCCTTTTGGTCCGTGTAATCTGGGGTTTGTGCAAGACCATTTTTTGTTAAAGTGAATCGTTATCGAATTAAATTGGTGGACTATAGTTGATACATATATATCTTTTATATTTTTGTAAATAAACTTTGCCTGTCTATTAAATAAATTGAGGCATTAAGTAAATCAGGCCAGGGGGGCAGTGGAGGAGGCTATAGGGAGGGAAACGCGCTTTAACTCCCAAAAAGGTTAAAGGAGACACTGTTCCACTTTACGTGTGTTACTTTCACAACGGCATGGGAATATTGTTTCCCAACGG
The DNA here is from genome assembly GCF_000648675.2 of Cimex lectularius. Classification (NCBI taxonomy): domain Eukaryota; kingdom Metazoa; phylum Arthropoda; class Insecta; order Hemiptera; family Cimicidae; genus Cimex; species Cimex lectularius. The sequence continues at coordinate 1,418,845 of NW_019392667.1, forward strand.
CTTTGCGTTACATTATTAATTAGATTTACTGAAAAGAATTTCAAGAGTTTAAAGTAAATAAAATGAGGATTGAGATAGCCAAGTGGTTAGCGTGATAGACTCTCAGCGTATAAACCCCGCGGTCATGGGTTCGATTCTCACTGCTGCCTCTAGCCTTTTATTTTTTGTCGTGATATCGTTCCTCTCAATACACAAACTAATAATATATCATCTCTTTTTTTTATGATATTCTTTACAGCTTAATTGATTAGTTTGTCCAAGAAAAAAAAATTACCCCCAAATTTCCAATTCATTTTTCTGATAAATAGAAATCTCTTGTTATTCAAAAAAAGATAGCCTATAAGAAGTAGAAGTAATCAAACTCATATAACGATTATATACTATTCTCGAATATGCAATGACAAATGCAGCTTAATTACACAAATAATTTAGAAAATTGTCTATCTGCTGATCCTAAAAGTTTCTGATCTTATGTTCAAAAGAAAATAAAGATGAATTAATTACCAAATTCTATGAAATACTTAGATCTTGTAGCTAATAACTTTCAAGACATAACCAACTATTTTGCTTTTTACTTTGGCTCAGTGTATTACAGTGTGGACTATCATGAATTTAGATATGACGAGACAGTCAATGTGTTATCAGCAACAATCAATGAAGTTGAAATTTTAAAAGTATTTTATAATTTTAAATATAAGGGTCCTGACGACATTCTAAGTGTGGTGTTGAAACAGTTTTTTATTGTTGTTCTGGTCAAATCACTGGCAATATTATCCATCATTAGAACTGGGTTTGTTCCCAGATAAGTGGAAATCTGAAAAATTGTACCCATTTTCAAAAGTGGTGACCAATCTTTGATCTCAAATTAAAGACCTGTAAAATCTCGTAATAAAATATTTGAAATAATTATATCTAATAAAATAACATTTTTTTTTTAAATATTTACTTGATAAAAATCAACATGGTTTTATGAAAAATGAATCATCATTCACTAACTTGGTGTATACTCAGTCGTGAATTTTTGATGCATTTATGGCTGGATTTCAGGTCGATTTTATATTTACCGACTTCAGTAAAGCATTTGATCGCATAAATCATAACATTTTGTGCAGTACGCTTGAAGCTATACATGGTATATACATTGAAAGTATACATGGTAAATTACTAAAATGGCTTAGGGACTATCTAAGTGATAGAAAAGAATCGGTAATTGTAAATAATTCAACGTCTAAACGAATAATTGTTAGTTCCATTGTGCCCCAAGGGGGACATCTGTTGCCATTATTGTTCAATATTTTTATAAATGATGTTGCTAAATGTTTTGAATTTTGTGCGTTCAGGTTTTTTGCTGATGACTTAAAAATTTTTAAACTGGTAAAATCATTAAAGGACTGATACGCTTCAGCAATCGTTTTCAAATCTAGTCAACTGGTGTGATATGAATAGCATGTCCCTAAATATCGATAAATGTAAAATTGTGTGTTATCATAGAAACTCAAATCCCATTAGATATAAGAGAAAAATATGTGATATGGAATTACTGGCTTTAAATATTATTAAGAACCTTGGTAGTTGGTCTAGTTTCTCTTTTATGTTACATATTAAAACGGCTGTAAATAAATGTTTAAAATTGCTTGGATTATTAAAGAAAAATACAATAGAATTTATGAATTTTCATTGTATAAGAATGCTTTATTTATCTTTAATAAGGCCGGTTCTGGAGTATAAATCAGCTGTTTGACACCTTATTATATAAAATATGTTCAGAGAATAGAAAGTGTGCAAAAAAGATTCTTCAGGTATGGGGCTTTCAAGCTTGGCCTAAAATTGGATTTTTTTTAAATGACCTTAGGTTGTTGACAACTTATGTACTCTAGAAAAGCGTAGAAAAGTTGGCAATGTTACCGTTTGTTTCAGATTAATAAATAACATACTATGTTGTCCGGAACTTTAGAAAGAATTAAACTGAATATACCTAGTAAAAGAACAATGTATACCAAGTTGTTTTATGTTCCTATAAGCAAAACAAACTATATGGTCAACTCTCCGATGCATAGAATATGCACGGAGGAATGTTCAGTTGGATCTATCATTCATTGTGTTCTGTGAAAGATATGTAAATTGTATAATGTACTTAAATTGGCTTGCCGTAAATAAAGATATTATAAATTATAAAGATATTATAATTAATAATTATAAAATATTGTCTATTTGGCTAATATGCATAGTTCATAAGGTCATTAAATAAAGAAATAAAAACCTACTTTTTTCCAGATTTCCCTCCGACTTTAAGAATCCATGGTTGATCCTCTGGTTTATAACGTCGTGTTATGATGCCGTACTTCTTTCTCCTCGCCTCTTCCCTTGCTTCTCTGCCGTACTCGCTCCCGGCACCAAACCTGGTGATAAAAAGATTGTAAAGCTTGGACGGCAGTTTAGACTTGAGTATGACTCACTTTGGCTGTTCTTCGTCCTGCGTCTTGAACTCTTTGATGTTGTTTTCCCTTTCCATCTTGACTTGAGACCATTTCGTAAAATCGACGTTCTGGACCGAGTTGAAACGCATGACATGGTACGACTTTCTCGAATTCCTAAAACGTCCAGACAATGAAATAAGAGATACTGTATAAGCCGGTCCTCATCTTAGCATAAGATATGAATAGTTTTTAATGTAAGTTAAAACTAGTAAGGAATTTCACATTGGACTTAAGACCATAAATCTGATAGGACACCCAGTAGGGAGCAGAGACATTTCCCACAAGCCTATAAGTCATAGAAAAGCAACAGATGAACAGTCTGTCCACTAAATAATTAAAATCAAGGAGTTATTTAGTGTGGGAAAGTTGTACATAAATTACCAAGCTGTGGGATGCCATAAATTTGGGGTCATGTCAGTCAATTGGGTGTCAATACACTCTTCTGTGGAAATCCATCGATATGAGACTGCATAATAGAAACTCCTTAGTGTTGTTTTCGTGCAGCCAACCTTTGCAAGAAGCAAGTTGACTATCTAGTCCAATGGTTTTTGTTTTTCCTTTCCTCTCTTACCCTGTTTGGGACACAGGTATAAATGGGGATGATTGGAAATGCAAAGGCAATCTAGAGGACTCAGTCAAGTGAGTAGGAGGCTCACAGAGTCAGTCCAAGTCAATTGTCCAGGGCCAAGACGAGTCAGATATAATAAATTGTCAAAGAATGACAAGTTAACTGTCAAGTGTCTTGGAAGCAGCAGGTGTCAGTCACAGCAGCCATAGTCAGTCTGAGACATGTCGACTATCCGGGAGCAACACGATTCTAATAGTGTTGACTGTTGAAGAGCAGTCCGATGCAGGAAGAATCAACTGTTGAGTGTCTCCTAAGCAATGGATAGAAAAATGGGCTATGTCAACTAGAAGCAAGAAGACCGTAAAAGAACAGTCAACTGGAAAACTCAGTCAAGTCAGTCGGTGGATCACAGCCAGACCAAGACACATCAATTATCCAGGACTGAGATGAGTCGAATAGAGTAGACTGTCAAAAAGAGAGCCAACACAAGACTAGTCTGCTGTAAAGAGTCTTGCAAGCAGCAACCAGAGCCAAGAGGACTCAGCACAGAGTCCTTGGATATGGAAAACTCAGTTGATTCAAGGACTCGGTCGGGGACTGAGCGAAAGGTCAGTCAACTTGAGTATTCAGTTGTCAGTTGGTTGCTGACAGAGTCAGTCTGAGAGGCCAGATTGATTATCCAGGGCTGAAATGAGTCAAATAGAGTAGATTGTCAAAGAGCAGCCCAATACAGGACGAGTCAAGTGTCGAGTATCTTGAAAGCAGTGCACAGAAGGAAGGACCCAGTCAACTGGAAGACTCAATCAATCCAAAGACTAAGTTGGGTCCTCGACAAGAGGATACAGTTAACTCAGTGGTTCAGATAGTCGAGAGCAGTCATATCTACCAGTAAGGACTTAGACATCACTATACGCCAAATACAGTAGACTGTCAAAGAGCAGCTCAAGCAGAATGAGTCGACTGTCAAGTCTCTCAGAAGTAGCAGACAGGTGGATAGACTCCGTCAACCAGAGCCGAGCCAAGAAGACTCAATGAGAGCACAGAGTCTATTGGAGGACTCAGTCATAGTCGGTGGATCAAGCAGTCATCTCTGCCAGCAAGGACTTAGCCAATGCGACAAGTCAAATAGGAAGCTGTGGAATCCTGGAAGATGCTGAAGGACATGTAAGTTCGAGTTGGCGAGCATTATCTGGAGTAAGTCCCTCTTGTAAATAAGCTCATATCCACAACTATTGTGGCTGACTTGCATCTATTGTGTGACTTTCTGTTTATTACAATATTAAGACAAGCCGATGCAGCAATAAATGTTCATGATTTTATTTCTGGATAACGATCAGGATAGGCACATAGAGCGTCGGCTCAGGCTTACAAAAGTTAATATAGATTAATAAATAGGCTTACTTGGGCACTTTAATGCTGTACTCCTGCACAGTCGGTGCTGCGCCCTAAAAACGAAAAAACTTTCAGGCATGTTCAAAATAAATCGAAAAAACGTGCATACCGGCGAGTTGTTCATTATCTTCGTTTTTTTTTAAATCGTAATGAAAAGAAACGCTATCCTAGCATCATTCCTTGATGAAACTCCACCTGTTGAAACTTAAAACGGGCCAAACTTTCTTGGCAATGAAGGGCTAATCACTTTCACCTCGGAATAATCAATTTTGAATGTATTTCTATCTTGGAAATAAACCGTTTTCGGCCTAGAACCAAACAGAACGAGAACCAAAAACAATTCACACTCGAGAAGGTTTTATGGATAGTGAATTAGCGATCGCTGGATCAAGGTAAACAGAAGGCTGAACAACTCCCAAAATCCAATTGGCTCTTCGCCTGGTGACGCAAAAATCAGTAATTGTTTGCCCCATATGCCAATATTCCTCCAATTTTCAAATAATCCTCAATAAAATTAGTAAAATGAAAATATTACAAGTTACAGACAATAAAAATAATTATAATAACTTATTAAAACAAAATACAAGGCAGGAGAATGACAATTTATTTATTTACACGGGTAAATATACCCAGTTCTATACAAATTCTATAAGAGTTTAAACTATACATAAATAATAATAAATAATTGAAACATAAATAATAATTTTATACAACAATAATTAAAAATATGGACATATTCAGAGAAACAAACAAAAATAAATATTGTAAGCATTGTGTCATAATACACGTGTATAAAAATATGAAAGAAGTGAGAAGGAATGCTAAAAATTTAATCAAACCACACAAATATATAAATAAATATAAAAGAAGTAAGAAGGAATTATAAAAATTTAATTAAATAACAGAAATATGTAAATAAATATAAAGGAAGGGAGAAGGAATCATAAAAATTTAAACAACAGAAATATATAAACAAATATAAAAGAAGTAAGAAGGAATTATAAAAATTTAATTAAATAACAGAAATATGTAAATAAATATAAAGGAAGGGAGAAGGAATCATAAAAATTTAAACAACAGAAATATATAAACAAATATAAAAGAATTTAAAAGAAATTATAAACATTTAATTAAACAACAAAAATATATAAACAAATATAAAAGAAATAAGGAGGAATTATAAAAATCTAATTAAACAACAGAAATATGTAAATAAATATAAAGGAAGAGAGAAGGAATGATTGAAAAAAACACAGAAATATATGAACAAATATAAAAGAAATGAGAAGAAATTATAAAAATTTAATTAAACAACAGAAATATATAAACATATAAAAAGGAATAATAAATAATAATCTTAGGATCTTAGTTTTATCTTTTAAATAATAAATAAATAATAATCTTATGGCTTGTAACATATCGTAGTAGGGAATGTTAATTTTAGGCTAGATTATATCATTTTCTAAAGAAGCCAACTATGTTGTTGGTCCTATAAAATCAGTTTTCACACTTCCCTCATTTCACCATCTTCTGAACCTTTGAATCATTTAAGAGAAGATTAACAAAATATTAAAAACTGTAATATAACTGTTTTTTTTTTTTTTTTTTTTTTTTTACCTGTTAGGATCATTTAAATCAAACTCCCTCCTCAAACTTTTGATACTTTCTCCAGCAGTCATCAATCTGTCGATTGATATCCTTTTCTCCCAGTAGTAGGAATAGAATAAATTAATTGAGAATCTTGGTACACTCCAGAAATTCACTTTTGCAAAAATCTATTACAATGATTACATAAAAAATAGCCCAGTAAGCAAGGTGAGGTGTCTAATTAAAAAAACTGAAAATTGTATTTTGTATTTATTTGCATATTTTATTTGTACATTTTTTAATTTGTATATGTTTTATTTGTACGTTTATTTTTCGTCTTCTTGTAACTGAGTATAACTTTCATTAATAAATAAATAGATGATATTGAAGTTAGAAGTTACAATTTGAAATTTAGAGGCAAAATGGGCTACTGTATTGATTTAAATTTTTTTTTGCCATTTTAAGACAAGTTTATAACTAATAAACTAGATTTAATGTCTAGGTGAATTATTTTGATTTTTATTATTTTAAATTTACGTTTTTATACTTCAAAATTAAAGAATTGATTGTACATAAAAAACGTAGCGCGCGAACACTGACAATATTGGAAGGTTCCTTTTGACATTTTAAGAGATATTGTACAAATTATATACACATAAGTTAATATTTCTACGTGCTAAAGTTTCGAATAATTAATTAATAAAACGCTCAATAAACTTAATTTCTCTCTGGACAATGTGTGGTAGAACGTCTTGGTAAATCTTGATTCTTTATTTTTAAAGTTTTTGAATGGAAATTTTAAAATCAACTTGTTATGAAATGTCAGTAAATATTGCCAATTGGTTTAATAACAACTGAAGGCTAAAACACCCAATGCCCTAAAAGACAATACAAATAAAAGCTAAATAATTGTTTACAAAAGTTTTACAAAGTGGCGATATACCGAAGGGTCTGGAGTTTAAATCTCAACAGCCCTGATTTCAAACAGAGAACTTTTGTGTTTTTTATTTATTTATCTTCTAAGCCCCCACTAGACCTGAGTTACAATTTACAATTATTTACATGATTATTTTAAAGATATTGCATAATTTACGGACTTTGATTTAACTTTTCACAGCTTTTTTGTTGATTTTGGGAACGAGGTCAGCCTCGTGCTGGCTATACTTACATTTTTAACTTTAAAGTGGTAAAAACTAACCACCTAGTTGAAAACAACCAGTATAAATTAACACTTAATGGATTTTCGAACTGTACTCTGGAAGAATAACATAATTGTGATTTTATAAGAACCTGGTTGTTTTTTGAGTGTGCAACAACCAAAATAATAATAAAAGAAAAAAGAAACCATATGTAGTTTGTTAATTGCAAATTGCTTTGGCCTATCCTTGCTGTTTTAGTCTATTGTATGCATTAATTCTTCTTGCTGTCTTCAATGAGTCGGGTTCTTTTTATAACTTCATGTAAAGCGGAAGGACTCAGCACTGAAGATAGTAGGAAGCCGAAACAATCAAAAACTGTTGCAAGTTTAAAATTGATGTTTCTAATTAAGAATAAGAACAAAAATAGGCAACTGCAATCAACTGTGTTACATCTTGCTGGGGAGGGGTTTTCTGTCAGACCTGGATGATCTGAAGGCGGCTCATCATACAGCGCATTCGCCATATCTCGACGATAGGGATGGGTGCTCGGTTATTCATCAAGCAGCAATATTCGGTGCTCGCCTTCCTTGGCTTATTGTCGGTTTCTTGTCCATTTCAAAGTGTATGAATATTCATGAAGGAGCCAAACTCAAAGCATCTACATATTCAAGAATCAACTGTACTGTGTGTATATCAACTGTAATCATTAATCAACACTGCTATTTATTTTTCAATAATAAATATTTCCTAACTTCATTAATTAAATGTATTAATGAAAAAACATCATAGCGTTGTTTCTGCCGGTTAAGAATGGATTGGCCGAGCATAACAGTCTTGTAGTTTCTCGATCTGTACCAAGCTGAACCAATAATTTGAACCGCTTCTCTTTCGAATCAGAAAAATCGAAAGTAAGATGGGGCAACAGCACTCTGTGACTGTAAGTTGTAGCTATACAAAACTGCATCTGCAGCTGCAGCAATGACAGTTTCACTGTTGTTCATCATGATTGGCAAATACGTATTTTTCTGAATCTGCAAACCCCCACAAATGTGCATAATTGGCACATTATTTAGCAAGGGCAAATCTTGACCCTTGGCAATTATTCGGCGGCAAGCGGAATTTGGTGAATACCACCTTGAGCTGTGTCTCAAATTGACTGGCATTATATTGTTATTTTTAAAACAGCCTAATTACGAATATCAGTGAGAAAAGGGTAGATCAATTTCATTGAGAATTTACAGTTAATCTATCAGTGATCGGATTTTAGACCATTTGTTTCTTTACATTTAAACATCTTTACCTTAATTAATCATTTTAATTATCTCCATTATACTAAAGTCTTAAAGGCGGATACTGCGGCATTCAAAACAGCTTCTTCAATTGCAACCATTCATGCTGTCTTTCTCCCCAAGCCAAGACTAAAATGTTCTTAACTACAACTACAACCCAAACCAAAAAAGCACGCCAAAAAATGCTAGAGAACTACCGGCAAAAAGACTACTCTCGATTTTCTTAAAAATTTTTGAAAGGCTTTTGTTCCCACATCTGCTTACATTGGTTGAAAATTCCAGAAACGAAGTATAACTTCAGACCTCAGTATTCTTCCCCACAGCAACTCCACCGTATTACCTGTAATATTCTTGTTGCTTTTGAGAATAAACAAATCTGTCTAGGGCTTTTTCTAGACAAGGAGAGGCCTTTGATAAGATATGGCATGGTGATATTATATATAAAATAAAGCCATTCGGATAGTTCAGAATAGTCAAATCTTACTTAAAAAGAAGAATGAGAAGAGGAATAAAAAAGAATTAACTGTATATTGTGGTACTGCATACTCTCAAATCATGATGGTTTTTCACAAGGAAGCATTCTAGGCACCTTTTTTTGTATCTTGTACATTCATCGGACTTCTCTAAATTGGATAATTTCATTACACTATCTGGCTGATGCTGAGACAATAGGATTATAGTGATATTATAATAAAAATAATATTGTTACATAAATAACTTGCAGTTGATGTTGCGGCCCTAAGCATTGGCCCAAGAAAATCTTCAACTGTCCTCTTGCAAAACTTCACTCTGAAATGGTCCAAATTGTGTAAAAAGTGGAAAATAAGAGCAGTTTAAAAAATAACATGAAAACTGATGAAAGCTAAATGCATGAATGTATGATTGACACTGTAAATTTTAATGTGAAGAAATGACTTATCTTCTTGCTTCAATGATGGGCTTTAATGGACCACAGTGGCAAAATTAGTTTTGTAATTTCAGCCTTCTATTTATGATGTCAAGTTATGTTAATTTATTGTGAGATTTGATGCCGAAGATAGGGGTTATAAACTCTTTGCCTGAAAATCTCTGATCATTCTTCTCATACTACTTTTGCGAGTTTTAACAGTAAGACTTGTTTCATCATTTCGCCACATAAAGAAATACAGACCATGACATACTACTTGAAATGCTTGACATACAAAACCAGCAAAAATATCAAAGATGATCAAGCCAAATTAAACTACTGCTTAAAAGTAATGAAGGCACAAAACATGTTTAAAATGTTGTAGCTACTGCCAGCCTGAAACTTATAGATCGGCTACCGGATATTTTGATCCAGAGAGTGGAAAATATGTCCGACCGGATTGGAAAGATGTTGACGGACATGAGTTCAAGTCATCGACAAATGTGGCACCGACAGATTTCACGCCTGTTCTGATCCCAGGGTCTATCTGGGAGGATGTCAAAACCGATCGTGCCCTTCAGCCGATGATGTGGGGGATGATCCCACCATGGCATCAGGTTTCGAAACCGCCATTCCATTTTCGCCGATCTGTATTCATTTTGATACATTTCAGGGTGATTATAAAACTCACGGCTTATCGACTAACAACTGTAGGATCGAGAATATTCGCAAATCAAAACTTTATTCGCCCAGTCTTAAGGGGAAAAGGTGCGTAATTATCTGTGATGGCTTTTACGAATGGATGTCGACCAAGGGTAGCAAGAAACAGCCTTATTTTGTGTACAGCCCACAACCAGAAGGGGTGTGTTTTTAAATTAAACAACATAAAAATAAAATCAGTCAAATATTTTTCTTATTCATCTCAGATAAAAGCTGAGGAAATCGCTTCTTGGGAAAATGGCACTTGGTGTGAAGAAAAAGGTTGGATTGGACCTAATATCTTAAAGATGGCTGGTCTTTTCAACGAGTGGCATTCACCTTCAGTAATTAAAATATAAAATTCATCGAATGTTCTATTAATACTGACATTTCCTTATTTTATTTTAAGGATGAAGTTATGTTCAGTTACACAGTGATAACAATGGAAGCGAATAAAACATTAAACTGGTTACACCATAGGATGCCCGCAATTCTTTCAAACGAGGAGCAAGTCTTGGTAATGACAGGCTTTAAAATAATAAAATCTGTTAATTGCTTCAATTATGCAGGGTGTCAGGCTACTCGTGTGACAAACTTTGCCAGTGAATTTCACACCTCAAATTTAACAAAAAAGTTCGTTTGAAACTTGGTCTGATTCTCAACCTTTTTGCAGATCTTCAATGTTTATATTTTTTTTCTTAATACATCTACTCATAATTCTTAAAATAGTAATTTTTGGGGAAATTAAAAGTCTATTAAATTTCCTTTAAGGTATCCTTGAACTTTTAAGTTAATTTTTGGTTTAAAAAAAAAAAAAAAAAAAAAAACCAATTTAACTAAATCTTTCAAAACTAGTAAATTTGTAAAAAAAAATTTAAAAAAATAAATATGTAACCCCACGGCAAAAATTCACAGTAGAGCGCTAGGCAATTTCATGACTTCGTTTAATAAGCTTTCTAGCGGTATACACTTTTCTTTAATTACATCGAACCAAAATAAAGAAATTTTTGTAATGCTAAATAAGAAAAAGTAACAGGTGTTAAAATTCAACTTTTTGTCCTGAGCAAAATCATTTAACAACTTTAACTTAATAAAAAAGCCCAAAAAGAAATAAAAATGAAACAAAACATTAAAACATAAAAACGAGACAATAAACCAAGTGAACAACCAAAGCAGAAAAATTGGGCAAAATATCTACACTAAACACAGATAAAAAATAAATTAATTAATAAATGGAACAACAATATAGAAGTTGTAAAACCTAATTAAAAAATAAAAACAAAATATCAACGTAATTTGGTTGTTCACTGAGTTTATTGCCTCTTTTTTATGGGTTCTGTTTTAATTTTACTCCTTTTTTTGTGCATAATACTGTAGATAGATGAAATAAAATAAAATAAGACAAACATTTTGAGTGAGTAGAAATACTTTGATTGAATATAAAAAATATATTTTGCATTGTATAAATTCACTTTTCCACATCCTAAATGTATTTGTTAAATGTAAACAATGTTTGTAAATCCCAGGCCCTGAAGATGATTTCAATAAAGATCGAAACGTTGGCACGATAAAGAAAATGTTTTTCTGAAACCACACATAAAATAAAATAAAACTGAATATCTGCAAAAGTTGAGAATCAGGCCATGTTTCGTACCAATTTTTTTTTTTGTATTTGAAGTGTGAAATTCACCGACAACGTTTGTAACCCTGTCATTTGTAATGTTTAATATTTCTTGCTTGTAATGTATCAAAAAAATAACGTTAACATATTTTTCAGGGATGGCTAGACGTTGAGGGTACCGAAGTTGTTGATGCTCTGGAACTTTTGACTCCTGTGGAGAAAATAAGCTACCATCCTGTATCAACAATTGTCAACAATTCGCGCAATAAAGATACAAGTTGTAATAAACCATTTGATATAAAAAAGTAAACTTTTAGTTTATTATTTGATAATTATTAAATTATTTTATCATATCTGACTCTCGAATTTTTCAGCGTGGATAACAAGAGTAGTAGTTTTATGCAGGCTTGGTTGGGCAAAGGAAAAAAAGAAAGTTCAACCTCGAGTTCAGAATCAACTCCAAATAAAAAAATAAAGCTAGGTTGAGATATAGTTTGTTGTTTATTTCTGTATATATGTTTGGGTTAGGATTTTGTATATATGTCTAATGAAAGAAACATAGTACATTTCTGTAATTGTGTTTGTTAATATAATTTAAAATAAACAATGCCATCTGTTTTTTTTGAATTCTTTGTTTCTTTATTAGGTTCTAACATTTGTACCTTTTTTTCCTTTTTGTGATATTCTAGTTGTAAACAAATTAAAATAATTTCTTTCCAAAATGTTGCCTATACTCAACCAACCCGATCTGAAAGAGGTGGCAAAAATAGAGAGATACAAGATGGTCGAAAATGAAAGGCGGAAAAGAATATTTAACGCTAAGCAGAGGCAGATCGGAGTCGACTTTGACACCCTTCAGTACCAGATTCAGGAAAAGAAAGAACGTGAAAAGGCAGAGAAAATTGAGGAAATGAAATACTTAGAGAAGCAGAAGTTAGACGGACATGTTTTAGAACAGCTAGTGAAGAGGGAGGCTGAGGAGAAAAGGAGAGTCGGCCAACAAATTGATGAATATAGGAAGAGGTATCAAAAGTTCGAGGACAGGAGGGAGTTTGATTTAAACGATCCTAACAGGTTAAAAAAAATGAGTATAATGTATGTTCACGGGTTTTAATATTTTTTTAAATTTTAGGTTTAAAAAAGATATTTTTGAGCCAGACATTAATGATCCTCGATTTGGGATATCTTCACTTAAGAGATTTGAAGGTTCAGAAGACGGTGAAACGAGTGAAATAAGAAAACGTATTTTACAGGACCAACAACAAAGTTGGCTTCTTCAACAAATGCTGGAAAAGGAAAAGGCGAAGAGAGATATGAAACTGGCCGACCAGATTTACGAAGAGGCCATGAAAGCGAGAGACGATAGATTTTTCGCCATGAAGACGATGGAAGACGAATGTAAAAGGAAATTAGAAATCGCTACAAAAGAGTACAACAAAGCCATGGCGGTCAAGAAGCTAAGAGACGAGATTGAAGAAATGCGTATAAACATGGAAGACGAATATACTCATAAGATAAATCAAATCTCCAGCGATTTTTTGAGCGAGACAAAAGACTCGAGAAGCGCGCTTAATCCGAATCGCCCGGTCACGACAATGTTCAAAGGTCTATCGGATGATAAGTTAAAGGAAATCAGACGAGCTCAATTGAAGCAGATCGAAGAGAAAAAAGCGATAAAACGCGCTGAAGAGTTGGAAGAACATTATTACTACACGTATCAAGAACAGATACAAAAGTCACTGCAAATCGCTGATGCTATACAAGGCAAAAAGGAGATTAAAAACGGCGAAGAGCTCAGACTGGAAAATAAGAGGCTTATGGAGGAACACAAAGCTAAGTTGAACTATTTGAACAACGTTGTCTATACAAACAGACCATCACCAGAGTATTTCGATCAATTCAACACTTCAACAAGATAGGTCAGAAAATTCTACGATGATGACGATAAATCATTCAAGCAGGTCAGAAAATTGTATGATGATGTCGCTAAATCATTCTAGCTTTTAGTTTATTCAACACAAATAAATAGAACCATACTAATTAAATATTATTCCTGATATTCATAAGGGTAATTACTTGTTAAAGGGGTCAGACATCTTTAGAATAATTTATAAGTTTATCAATCAAAATTTAAAGAATACAAAACTGCCAAATGTGTCCTATAAATCCCTGAGTTTCTTTGCAATAAGCATAACTCCAAGAGAGGAGCATTTCTTGAATTGGCAAGAATGACTGAACCATTTTGACCAGCCTCGAAGTTAATGATAAAAAAAAATTATAAAATATCTAGCAAATAATAAAATCTGTGACCTTTTTTAAAAAAAAGTCCAGGTCTCTAATCTATCTTTCAATTTAGTTCATGGAACAACCCATTCTGAATGATGATACAAGGATGTGGACTTTTTATTCCCTACGCACTGCAGTCTCTGGCTTATTGGACTTGTCTAGTTCCTTAGTTCGGTGCAATTGACTCGATCCTTCTCCTAAGGAGTACTAGGACTGCTGTTGCTACAATTCCTTTCGCTGGGTTTTCTTTGTATCACAGGTTTTTTCTCTAATGAGCGACTGCTTTGCATTTGAAAATGGTATGGGTGGCTGTTTCTTCTTCATTGAATAACTTACATCCTTACTACCATCTAAAGATGGGCAAAGCAGAGAACATGCCGATTTTGTCAGGAGGAACCAGACATCAGAACATAATATCGTTTTATGTTTACGGTACAGCCACTTTGGCAAGGCAATTCTCACACAGTAAAAGGTGCATGAAGAAGATATTGCTGAGGTTTATAGGAAAAAGTGCACTTTCAAGGCTATTATAATTTATTGGGGTTCGACAATCCAATGCAAAAAATGTCACAAAAGGGCTCAGGGCCAATAGGTGACATAAAACTTTCCTTGGCCAATTTATTAGCATGTTGTTCGTCCCTCTGCCCTGGAAATGGTGGTGACACGCAAGAATGGCACAATTATGCAGAAAACTAACTAACACTTTGTGAGTACAAATTCTTTGATTTTGTTGTTTTTTCCAATGTATGACAGGGCCCTAAAGTAATCGTAAACAAATAATCCTTTTCCTATTTATCCCCGTCTATATAATCCTGAAAGGATAATCTGGCTGAACCATTACCAACGTTTTTTCCCATCGATGGCCCTTTTCACCTCAAAGAAGCTGACTCCTTATACAAAAATGTCTACCGACTTCCTCCCAACCCCTTCAAAATCCAACGTATATAAACATAAAACAGCAATATCTCACTGACACTCTCAACACGACACGCAAGAATGGCACAATTATGCAGAAAACTAACTAACACTTTGAGTGAGTACAAATTCTTTGTACTCACTCAAAGTGTTATGGGGGACCGCGATAGCCGAGTGGTTAGCATGAGAGACTCTCACACCGCGGTCGTGGGTTCGATTCCCACCGTCGCCTCTGGCCCTTTTTTCCCGATAACCCCCAATTTGAACAACATATGTAAGAATTCGTCATGGCTAATATGCAAAGATCATAAGGCCAAAAAAAAAATTCTTTGATTGAGTACAATGTTTGTAAATCCCAGGCCCTGAAGATGATCTCAATAAAGATTGAAACGTTGGCACGATAAAGAAAATGTTTTTCTGAAACCTACATCACACCAGACCGCATCTCATGATTTCTGAATAAAACTAAACAAATGGACTTTACCAATGATGCGGTAATTTGCCTTCCGTGCCACCTGGCTATCTGAGTAGATGGCTAATTTTCTGTTAACCTATAATCTCCTCGGCACAGTGTTCAATAGACACTAGCTTAATAAAGAAAGTGGCATTTTGACCAAGACTTATATGAATTTTAGTACTTGGTTTCATAAATACCATCTCCTTACCTGTACTCAATTTTGGAGCCCCTTACCTGTACTCAATTTTGGAGCCATCTGCATACCAGATATGGGATCCCTTTTTCCAGTCTGCTATACAAGGTATTTTGATTTGAAAATTTTCACCAAATCTGAATTTCCCATTTTGCATGAGAAAATAAATAAATAAAAATACTAGGTCATTATTGGGCTTTATAAAATTGATATTTTGCATCTCTAGATGCAGGTACAAATTTCAAATTCACAAAAACAAAAGACAATCCGTTCAATTAATTTATGGTATATGCACATAAAAATACCATAAACAAATTAACAACTAAAATTTAATCAGCCACTTTTATCTTTATACCACGTGTATTAACTGTGTTTTAATTTTACTAATATTGTTAAAGGTTGGAAAAAAAATAAAATAAAAAATAACAAGATTTATTTAAAAAATATGAATTTAACAACTGTGAAAAATATTTTAATTCTATTCAATATTTACCAATCTTCATCGCTCGAAGTGTCATCCATTTCAAAAAGTTTGTCTACACTCATCATATCTGACATCCAATGTGCGCCGTTTTGGAAGTGATCGCTGAAATCCGGCACAAGTTTGGCGTCGGGCTTATCATTGAGAAATTTCTTTATGAAATCCTTGCTCATTATTTTTTCCAACATTATCACTGGGGAAAAAAAATAAAAAGATGTAATTCGAAACTTAACTCTAACAAGAAATACAATCTATTACCTTCGTTCTCAGTTAGGACGAAATCGGCCTGAAAATTTGTATTTTTATGCATTTGATGCACAAGTTTAACGTACTCGGCACACATGTAAAGCCGGTTTTTGATGTGACTTGTGAAAAGATCGTCATTCTCGATGAGGAAGTGCAGAACGTGCAATGCCAGCATTACAACTTCTTTTAGCATAAGTTCCTTCGACTTTCGACTATCATTTTTCACTGAAACATAATCCATAAATAATTTGAACCATTTGATTATTGATTTTTCTATTTATTTTAAGGTAATTAGAAAAAACAGACTCATTAATTTAAACATAAATAAATATTACAAGTATTTTATGCAATTTAATCAGGATTCCACATGAAAAAAAATATTTTAATAAATAATAAAAACTCACATACTAAATGTGGAAGTATTGTATCAATGTGTGCCATAATCCCCCCCCCCAAAAAAAAATGGATAGAATATGTTTATGCATATAAAGTTCTGAAATTATTAATTAATAAATATATTACTTATATATAACAGATTTATTATTACTTATACTCAGTGCTCGATATTCTTGAACCGCATTGAAGAAAATATTAAGTGAAGTATTGATCAAAGCAGTCAAACAGGTGCATCTTCTCTGTCCCCCAGATTCCTGGTTGCACCATGTTTTGCCCGCCTCGTCCATGCAGAAAACATAATGCGACCAACGGGACAGGTACACGGATGTGTTCCAGTTCGTAAACTCATCTATGGTCGTGTCAACTATGAGACACAAGACTTCTAAGAGGCAGGCACCTGAAATTTAAAAATGACTATGAGTTAGTTTAAAATTGAACCTTGTTGAAGATCATACCTCTGATCCACGATTTGTTGTCCTCGTCTGCGCAAAATGTCCGGGGATCTAATAATTTTAAAAAAATTATTGAAAAATTTATTTATTAAAGTAATCACGTTAAGATAAATTACCAGCGTTATGGCATAACATCTTAGAAAAGCCTTTTATAATCACGGCATGAGTTAGAAAACTGTTAATATGGCATACGACCATTGGAGACGGCCTCGTATAAAGAACTTCCCGTACCACTGTTATAATTTTGTTCAGGCTGAAAATACCACAGTTTAAAATCAATTTAAGACAAAAATTATTCGGAGATCGTGAGATGCGGTCTGGTGTGATGTAGGTTTTAGAAAAACATTTTCTTTATTGTGCCAACGTTTCGATCTTTATTGAGATCATCTTCAGGGCCTGGGATTTATAAACATTGTTTAAATTACAATTAATTAAGGTTTTTAGTTGAGGTGAAAAAAAGTTAATGGCACAAGCAGGATTCGAACCCATGATCTTCGGCTAGATACGCCGCTGCTCTACCACTTGAGCTATCGTGACCTCGATCTACTCGGATAGCCGAAGGTCGTGGGTTCGAATCCCGCTCGTGCCATTAACATTAACTCCTATCTCAACCCAATAAACTATAAATTCATTTTTTTAAACCAAAAATTTCTAGCATTTTATAAATTAATTCCTTTTTTTAAATTTGCTAGCATTGTATAAATTCATTTTTTTTAACCAAAAATTTCTAGCAATGTATAAATTCATTCCCTTTTTTAAATTTTCAAGCATTGTATAAATTCATTCCTTTTTTAAATTTTCAAGCATTGTATAAATTCAATCATTTTTTAAAATTTTCAAGCATTGTATAAATTCAATCATTTTTTTAAATTTTCAAGCATTGTATAAATTCATTTTTTTAACCAAAATTTTCTAGCATTGTATAAATTCATTTTTTTAATTTCAAAATTTTCTAGCTTGTATAAATTCATTTTTTTTTATATCAAAATTTTCTAGCATTGTATAAATTCAATAAATTCAATTTTTTTCACATCCTACATGTATTTGTAAAATGCAAACAATGTGTATAAATCCCAGGCCCTGAAGATGATCTCAATAAAGATCAAAACATTGGCACGATAAAGAAAATGTTTTTCTAAAACCCATGTCACACCAGATCGCATCTCACGATCTTGGAATAGTCATTGACTAACTGTCACTAAACACCACACATTAAGACAAAAAGTAAAACAAAGCCTTACTGTGGTAATGCCTCATCCTTCTGATACTGCACAATGTACTGAAGCATTATTATTATCGATATCATGAGTGCGTTTAACCTCGGTGTGAATCTCTATAAAAGTTTTATTATTAAATCCAACTGGTAGGGATTACGAGGAAGCTGATTTGTAAATGTTATCGTTTACCATTGTTCCGGTGTCTTTGCAAATTTCGCAGAGCAACTCGAGGAGGCCGGCATGTTTCATCTTCTTCATCCAGTTTTCCACCAAATCCGATATGTATTCAATGTCTGGCCTGGGTGTTTCCATGATTTTCAATCTTTCTCGAAAGTCCCTATAAACATTACCACACTTTTTTTTAGCATTTTACTTTAATTGAAACATTTTAATTGTGAATTAATTACATTGGTTCGACCTCTTCTGAACCGTGCGGTTCTGTTTTATCATCAACTACCTCACTTTGATTATCGCTGTCTTCTGCCTCGTTTACAGAGTTAAGGCTGAACTCTTGTGAATTGTGATCTTCCATCATGAATTTTTTTTTAAGGTAATAATCATTCACCTTTTTCAGGATTTCCTGTTAAAACATTTGTTTTAAATTATTATTATTATTATTAAAATATTAAATCAAAATAAATTTAAATACTGGGTTTATGTCTATTCCATCTGTCGGGTCGTCTTCTTCTATTTTTATTCTGTTTTTATGGATAGGATCGTTTGTTTCAATAGTCACTGATCCTGATCTGAATCGTAATATAATCTGTTATAGTATCTTAGGTATAATCACAAAAATTACCAAATAAAAAAAAAACTTACGTTTCATTTTGTGAAACGTCGGACGGTGCAGGTTTTATAAAAGAGGAACCTTTTTTTAACAGGTTTCTGTCAAATTGAAATAATTTAGTTCAAGATTTAAACTGAGTGATGTAAACTAACCTTGATTCTGCTTTGGCAGCGGATGATGTTGAAGGGAGTGATACCCTCTGTAACATATTTTTACCTCTGCTTTCGGGCAACTTTTTGACGTCCAGAGCCTTACTTTCTTCCGATTTGTTTAAATTTAAGCCCACACAGGCATCGAGGCTCTTAAAAAATAAAAATAAAAAATAAATAAATAAAAAGACCTTTGGGCTAAAATAAGACATAATGTACAAACCTCGCCCAATACTTCCAACTCGTGTCTCCTGCAATTAAAATAATAATTATAAAATAAATAAATATAATAATTAATTTTAAGTAATAAAAGGTTTATAAAATTGAGACCTACTTTGACTTCAGAGCTTCTATTTTCTCTTTGGCTTTTCGTTTCCGAACTTCTTTCAAATTATCCTAATTTTTCAAAATACAAATTATTTTATAAAATCCATAAATTTAACCGTCGTAACTGATCATATTAATTGAAATTTTACAAAATGTACAAAATATTGAAATCAATAATTTACCTCATCTTTTTTGTCATTTTCCTTTTTACAGCTGAAATAAAAAATATACGCATTTATAAAAAGAAAAATGAGTACTTGCCAAGATTTTACTTACAGGCCTGAATAATCTATGCTCTCCGGGATGTCGGCTGCTTCGTATATCTACAAATACAATTATTTATATAAATTTTTCAAAATTATTATATACTTTAAAATGGCTCACTTTGATTTTGCCTGTTATTTGGTTGATGTGGTCGATGATCATCTTCATTGTTATCTTCTCGTCCTCAGATATGCAAGTGTCTGATCTGGAGGGAAAAAAATATCAATGTTTATAAATTAATTATAAATTAAAAATGGATAGGACAATCACACTTACGGCCCCAAGTTCAATCCAATATTTCTGCTGGATACATCCAATTCAGCATTTACCGCTCTGCTCTAAACACAATTTTTAAAAAAGATTTAAAATAATTAAAAAATTTTGGAGTAAAAAAAGGTCAACTTACAACTTCACTTCTATCTTTAGAAATAATAGCTTTATGCAGACTGAAAATAAAAAAAATATTAAACAATAATATTAACAACAATTTTTTATGAAATTAGCCATTTACTTTTCATGTTTAGTAAGCCTTTTTTGTGAAGTTGGCCCTGGTGGTATTTTAGTCCTGTTAGATTTTGTTAAACTGTTCAGCCTAGAACTCTAAGAAAAAATTAAAATTTTACCTACAAATTTCGTTTTCTCAGGTACCGAACATACCAAAGTGCCTTCCAAGTAGGTTGGTTCTCGATCGAAATCACTCTGGGTAGTTTGTATATTCATCTTCTGTGGTACCTGCGTGTCCATATCGACATTTGAACAATTCGCGTTAATGCTCTCAAGGTTCAAAACAAGTTCCAACTCTTTATCTGCCGTGTATAACCCTTCTTTGATCAGTTTTTCTCTCATCTTTTGGATCTCTTCTTCCTATAAAATTTAAATAATTGAACAAAAAAAAAATCATTACATTAAAAATAAAATCAGTAAACGTCTTACAGTGCTGAGAAAAGGCAAGGTTTTCTTCTCAACCTGGATGTATTTATCACAAGGTTCTGGTGAAGGGCTTGAATCGTCGTCCATTTCAGCTTTCGCCAGCATAATCTCGAAATTCAGTTCAAGCTTCTCTGCCAGCTCAACGCTATTCCTAGACAGAAAAGTTTGTAAAAATTAAAAACAAGCGGTAAAATAAAATCTCACCTTTCGGCCTTGTCATCTTGATCTTCTTCCTGCATAATGTCCTCGTCGGAATCACTACACCGGCCTGATAAGACATCAGTCATTGATTTCTGAAATATTAAGAAAACAAATATATATGCTGAACTCTGAAATAATTAATTGTATTTGACTTTTAATTGAATCATGAAAAAAAAAAACATTCTTGAGATTTCACAAGGTTTTATTTTATTTTAAATATTTGATCTTGAAGACTACACTATATTTCTTACTATACAAGACAAATAAATCTGGATTGTAGAAAAAAAATCTGTTTTTTCCTCTTCATTGTGAAGATGGCACCTGGTCCAGTTGGTCTAAGTCCAGACTCCTCCATAAAACCCAGGACCTAAGTAACACTCATATTCTACTACTGGCCTTTTCATTCACACTAATAAATTCATTCACCCTCAATATACACAAAATTAGATACCTATCAGTACCATACACAATATAACAACCATGTTTCCTCCAAAAATCAGAACAGGAGACCCAAATATTCGCTGCTTAATCATAATTCTCATGTCGGGTAGCAACATAGCCGAGAAGTAGGTCACAGTAAGTAACTTACGCAGGCTTTGGCCTAGAAATAAGCATCTGTGTGCCAACCTTACTAGGCTTATTCTTAATCAGTAGAATGATCCTTCTCGGATCGTCGAAGGGCCATCAGGCCAAGTGCTATTGATATGTAGTTGTTTCTCTGCCGATCTGGCCTACTGACACAGCCATGTCCTTTTAATCATATTTGTTAATTGTATTTTTAATGCCTTGAATGACCTCAGGGATCTTAAGATTTTTATGTAAGTCCTTATCCCTTAAGTACCAAAGTGCATTGGCCATGTTTTGTAAGATTTTATTTTTGAATATGTGTATAATTTTAATATTGCTGTGTTTGGTTCAACCCCATAGTTGAATATGTCACATATGCTTTAGGACTTGTTTGTTTAATATTTTATTTTGTATAGTAAGGTTGGAGCCACGAACTATAAACCGATATAGTTGTCCTGTATAGTTGAACCTATTTCCGTCCTTGTTTTCTTCCAGATGATTTAGCTGTATTGCTCTAAGGTATAATCCATCGATTGTGGGAACATGGTCCAATTTTTGTTTGTGAAGTTTATATGTACTGATTTATTCAGACTGAGCTTGATTATCCATTTTTTAGTCCATTTTTTTATCTTATTACAAGTCTTTTGTAGGATTTTGGTTGAATTGTAGGTGATCGGTTGTATTGATGTAAGTTAAATATGCTTTTTTATTATCCACCATTTCACTTAGCAGTACTACTGCTGAGTGGACAGAAGTTAGATCAAAGTTTTTTGCTATGTTAATGAAGTTAGGAGAAACTTTTTTTGGTAGTAAAAAAGTCTAAGATATCAGGTATTTTGTTGCAGTCTGTTGGCCATTAAGTTGGTTTCCTGTAGAATGGCAGATGCACTCTAGTGTAGCTTTTTTAGTTTGCGGCCTTTGGTGTTCGTCAGTCTGGATCCCCAGTCGACAAGTTTAGTGTTGAAATCTCCTACTATGAACCATTTACCTAGGCACTGTAGGAGGCTCGAGTATTCTGAATACTTTAGACTGTGCTTTGACATGCAATATGCAGTGCATTTTATGTTTGACAGAGTAAATTATGACCATGGTGAGTTGGATCTCTTGAAGAGAACGATCTTCAAAGTGTTGTATGTTGTCCTTTATGATGATTTAAAGCTAAAATAATAATAAAATATGTTTTCAGTGGCATCTTTGTGTTAGGAAACTTAGGAGTGGTACTTCCTTTTTAAAAAAGTGTGTGGTGATTAGTGTCCATTAGTTAATGATTATTCGGAGATCGTGAGATGCGGTCTGGTGTGACATGTTTTAGAAAAATATTTTCTTTATCGTGCCAATGTTTCGATCTTTATTGAGATCATCTTCAGGGCTCAAAGAGTTTGTTTTCTGCGTAATTGTGCCATTCTTGTGTATCGTGTTGAGAGTTTTTAAAAAAGGGATATGATTATGCCAAATTGTAGACCAATAACCAAATAGCCTGTTGGCAAAAATCTTTAAGAAAATTCTAAAACCACAATTTTTGGACCAAATGAAATAATTTGTTGGACAAAAATCAGTATAATTTTTGTAAAAATAGAAGTACACAAGATGCTGTACTGAATTTTGAGCATATTCAGTCGGTTTCAGTCAGTCTGTTTCAGACCTTTGTCATTGGTCGTCGACAAATGGTGCACATCAGAGGACAAACTTCTAATCTAAAAAATGTAAAAATTGGTGAATGACAGGGCTCAATCTGGGGTCTGATTCAGTATTTGATTTATACAAATGACATTTTAACCAGATTTCCGGAACTCCCAGAACAGAGTACACAGACTATTACAATCCACTAAAGTAGATAATTTGGGAAATGTTTCAGAAACTAATAAAAGTTCTATTGAATGGATGGATGATTGCTTCACTGCGAAAGGGTTACATCTTAACCAAGATAATAGAGACACTTGCTCTGTGCCTTCGTAATCTGTCTAGGATCTTGACAATCTGGGTGTTGTTGATCTAGGAATAAGAGTTGATCCTCTCCTGAATCCTGATCATTGTAGGAGACCAGTCAAGAGCCTTAACTCTAATATATATCTATTGCATGGTCTCATGAGTCAGATTTCCCTAAAAGTAATTAAAAGTGTTTTTGCATTTATTCAAGCATAATGAAGCATAAGTGGTCTGGGGACAATGAGCATCTGCTAAAGATGTCTTTCCATTGCAAAGAAGAGCATTCGGGTCATTGTCAATCTTGGGTATTAAGAAAATTGTAAACAAAGTTGAAAGGCTTTTCACCCGATCTTTAATTGTTGAGTAATTTACATAAAAATATGAATAAATTTAGCACGGTAAATAATGTAAATAAATATTCTAATAGTAACACTTTAAAATTATATGTTTCGTATATTAGGTTGAAAAAAAAGTCAGAGAATTGTACAAATTACTGGATTCCCAAACTTGACAATTGTTTGCCCAAAACTTTCAAGTACTTGTCTTTTAATACGTTTAAAAAATTTACCTGGTACCACAGGCTTTTATGCTTTTTAATGAATTTTGTGAATTTGATTTTTAAACTGTAATGTTAATTATATATAAAATATTTTATGTAAATATTTTGACTCTGTAATACCAAAAACTCGCACAATAAATGCTATTTATTCTATGAAAATATAAACATTTTTTAACAAATTAATAAAAAATCATTTTAATTTTGCCTATTAATAAACATATAATTTTGGGTGCGACTACTCTAATTTTACTAGCCCTTACCTGGGTTTGAAGTGTGTATATTTCATCCATATCCATCCTAAATGATCTATTTGAAATCCCTTCCGAGTCAACGAGGCTGATAGACGGCTTTTGTTCAACATGCAATTGTGACTTTCTACTCTTTTTCCCTCTCGAGATTTTTCTTTCCAGCTTAAAACCTCTGGAAATTTTTTTTTCATTAAATCATCAACTCATGTGTTGAAGCGTTTTGTGGCTTACTTGGGTTGTAGAACAAATCTGGTCAGGTCGGCGTTGCAAGCACAAAGGACTCCGACAAGGGTAACTCCTCTGCGTAGTTCAACATAACATTCATCCTTCCATTTTCTATAAATAGACGAAGAAACAGAATCAAGGGTATTGATGTAAATCAAATAAAATCTTTCTCTCACTTGGAAGAAAAAGGATAAAAGGTCTCATCAAGTTCACTTGTGTCATAACACTGCTCTATAACTTCAGGCTCTCTATCTGGAAGTGTGAACTCTTCTTTTCGGAATCTGACATCACCTAAAGTGGCATACAATTCCCGGGCCATTTCTGTTACCAAATCAACTATCTAAAAGAGAAAGGAAACCACTTGGAAAATTTGTTCGCAAGTGAATTTTTTAAAAATATTATACCTCTTTCGCCAATAGAAATTCCTTTCTCTGCCAAATTGGTGTTTTTTCCAACAAAAGCAGGTTCATTTGGACGGGTTCGAGAGTCGAAAAAAATCTGCTTTTTCCCAGAACGACTTTGGACACATCTGGATCCACTGATTTACCGATTTCGGTCTTTTCGTATTCTGACAGTTTAACCGGGCCGAATTCGTTGTAGTTGGTATCCCACAGGTCGACTAGAGTGGGACGCCTAAAGTGATAATTTTCCATCACTTTGTCGGACAAATCTAAAACATAAATAAAGGTCCATAAATAATTGGTAATTATTGTTAAGTAAAATAATGAGTATGAAGGTTCAGAAAAGTACTAAAACTTTTTGGGAAAAATCCCGAGATACATAAATTTTTATATTTTGTCTAGTATTACATGGGACAAAAAGTTCTGATCAAACTCTCCAAGGTAGCAAGATATGAATAAAGGCTTAAGACTAATTAAAAAGCAAAATACTCATCAATGAAGATTTTTCATTGTTTTTTGAGGGAAAATTCAATGGTGCAAACGGTTTTTGATTTGAAACAATGTTCTCAAGTTATTCACAAAAACGATTTCCCAACTTTTTTTTTCTAAATTATTTTCAAATAAGAATCAATTTATATATGTTTTAAACAGCATGGATGATTATATGGGTGAGACATTGAGGAAAGAGTTAGGGCTAGTGGTTAGAGTGGAAATTGAAGAAGCATGTCATCTTTCATGAATGGGATTTTAAGATTTTTATGGATCGTTTGATTGGAGACTTAGAAGGGAGCATTGAGGTGGAGAACTTTAGACTGAAAGGATTGAATTTGTTGGATGTTGGATGATTTGACCGAGCCCCACAGTTCAAGAAGGTCTGATGAGTGTTTTGTAAGCAGAAGTTTGCTATGTATGCTTGGTGTTTTGATCCAAGTAGGTGTCTGGGTGGTCCTTATCTTTTGATAAGTTCTTGAAATTTTAATCTTGTGGGTTCCATGTAAGTCTGCTATCTTTTCCCAAGGTAGTGGACTTGGTTTGATGATGGTATTATCTTGTCGTTAATTGCAGATTACACCAGTCGGTAATGAGGTACAGATGTTGGATTGCTTCTGTGGCTAGGAAAGGATTGGAGTATGTTGATAGGATTACGGTGTTGTCCTCATAGATTATGAATTGTGTGGGTATGTCTGCAGTGTAGATGGTGTAGAGGATTGGGCCTAAAATACTTGCTTCTGGAACACCAGATTTTATTGACATGAGATGTGAAAAATTGGTGCAATTCTCACATTAAACCATCTATCTCAGAGGAAGGACCTCAGAATAACATAATAGGTATGAGGGAGAATACGTTTTAATTTATAAATTCAAATGCTTCCATAACATCCAGAAATTCGGCTGAGCAGTATTGTTTGTTTTCTAGAGCCAAGAATATCATGTGGACAACTCTGAAGCACTGCTGAACAATAGAATGGAGAGTTGAGAATCAAAATTGATAGAAGAGAATTAAGTTTTTAGAGTACAATATGGAAATTGGTCTTCTAAGAAGGAGACGTTCAAAGATTTTGGATAAAATAGGAAGGAGGATTATTGGTAAACAATTGATAATAAATAAATTTTTTCACATGTTTCTAAACTTCACAGCTATTTTCTCAAATAACATTCTGGATATTACTCAGTAAAGTGTGACGGCCTGGTGCAAATTTTGATCCACTTTTCCCAACAACAGAATTATTTTCTTGAAATAAAGGAGACATTTTTTCGATATGCAAAGAAAGTAAATAATTTAATTACTATTCACCGTAAGTAATAAACCTCTGGACGGCAGTAATGGGAATCATTCTGAATTTTGGGAGACACCGGCCAGTCAGTTCTCCAGGTCTACCCCAGAATAACTCACCTACTGGACGCTCCATTTGAATCGGGATTGGCGAAATATTTCAATTGCGAAAAGTCCCTCATTTTCCATAGATGCAGGGGCTCCTTATATTTGTTACTTAATTGTGGAACAAAACCACATACAGATATGATAATTATTATATAGGAATTGGAACAATAGTAATTATTAATTATATTGGTACTATATATAATTTTTTTCTTTTTTTTTTAAGGTATGCCTGAAATTTCTAAAGCAGGAATATCACAGATTTTCATAGCCTTTTGACAATGGTGGCTTAGTACCACTCTACATACAATTTTTCCATAGGCAATAAAATGGAGCATTGGCATTAAGGTGCAGTCTGGTGGATTTTGTAATGATGGATTAACCAACCAGACTGATCCAACCAAAATTACATGATTTTCCCATTCACTTTGCGATTTTGGCTTCATGTCATTCCATTTGGTTGTTTGGAGCGACAGTGAATGACGGCCTTTAAAACTGCTCTTGTCAGCACAGGTTGTCATGGGATCCTTATTATTTAATTTGCCCAACTCAAATGTGACAAAGATTTATATTTCCTCTGAATTACGCGTCCTACATTACGTTTTTGTTTTAAGATAAATTAGATTATTTTCAAATTTGTTTGTTGAATGTTTAAAAAGAGTTTGGTTTTTATTTACCAGCATGCGTCAGGATTGATGGGACGTAGTCGGTTCTTGGCATAGTGAAGTGGTTGAACTCAACCGAAGGCTGCTGTGTTAGCTCCTCGGTGAGGAAGATTCTTAGTTTCTTCCCTGTATCAAACCTGCCCAATTCCTGAAAGAACTCTCTGCCTTGAGGGCCGACTTTCAACTCTTCCATCATCGCGATCAGATCTTCTCTGTACGGATCGTCTTCATCGGGAGTAAATTTTATTTTCTAGGGAAGTCGGAAAGAATCAGATGAGTTGAAATTGTGTTTTGGTGAATATGAAATACCTTTTGTATTTTCCCATTTAGAAAATCATTCCAGCGCCCTTTAGCAATCATTTGATACATATCTAGACTTCTTCCAACAATTTTACCATTTTTAATTTGAGTTATTCTTGAAAAACAAATAAATTGATTAAAAGAATAATGTATAGAATATTATATATAAAAAATAGGTTAACTAACAATTGTTTATAATCTTCAGTGCTGTAGTATGGCTCAATCTCAAAATCACTTTCTTCCACTTTTAAGGCATCTTCTTTTTCTACATTAGCCTCTATCTCATCTATTGTTTCATTTATAATTTCATTATTACTGATTGTATTCAAATTTTTTACACCTCCAAAATTGATAGCCTCTAATGCCTTCGTCTAAAATGGAAATGCATGTTTATAGGAAGAAACGAGTTTAAAAAAATATATATTTGGCACCTTGAATAACATCTGCGTTTTCGTCATTTCCAACTGTCTTTCTATTTGTTTGACTTTTCCTTCCATCTCTTTTTTAACAATGTCCACGCTTTTAAGCTTCTCCTCTTTATGCTTTTCGATCTCTGCCTGAGCTGATTTCAGGTTTTCACGAAGCAGTTTAGTCTGTGGAAAAAGTAGAAGTTTGTGTATATTCATGACATATTATAGTTTTTGTGATTAACATACCTCGCCCTCTTTAGTTTGCAGTTCTTCTTTCAATGTTTTATAATCTTTGCTAACTTTTTCTAGTTGACTTCTCAACCATTCTGTTGTAAAGGCTAAAATAAAAAAAATAGAATAAGGTAAATAATCTACTAAATTAAACATTCAGAAAGACTCACATTGGCTACTAGCGGAAGGTAAACTTTTAGTAGGTTTTTCCAGTTTTCTTTGACTTAAACTGAGTTTATCTGATGACTCAAGATCTCCAGGTTCCGTAAGTGGTTTTGTTTGAGTCGATATGAATGGAGAGAACAATGATGAGGTGCTGGGCTGATTCGAGCTGAACTGCAGAATTGAAGGCTTCAGGATCGGCTGTTGCTTTGATGTACCTGGCACAGGCTTCTCAAGAAGTTTACCTTACAAAACTAAAATAGTTTTTTTTCAAAAAAGTAATTTTAAGTAAAAATATCTTACTGATAACTGGGTTGATATTTTGCTGAGTTTAGGGGGCTGCGGCTGAGCAGAAGTGCCGAGTATCTGTGTGGATTTCCTCTTGTGTGACGAAGACTTAGCGGTCCCAGATGAATCTTGGGAATCAAGGCTTTGTAAACAATCCAAGAACCCTTCCTCATCATCTTTTAATATCGACATAAAAAAATCTTCTTTCTTCTTTTGAGGGTTTGAGACCTTATGCTTTTCAGGCACTACAAACTTTTTGGGTGTTTTTGATTTCTGCTGGGTCATCTAAAATTCATATATTTAAAATAAATTGATAAATAAAAAGGAAAATTTTAAGTTTCTTGTTGTCTGTTTGATCATTTCCTGTGTTTAGTGTTGGTTGATAGACCAAAGCAATGATAGACAGACGAGGATGATAAGTAACTAAAATTAAAAGTTTTATTGAATTGCAAATAAACATACCAATGAACTGTCCAAGGTGTTAATTTGCTGCAGTATTTCTTCTGAGAGGTCGTCACCCCATACATCGGTGGAATACCACGGATCGTTTTCCTGATTGTCAGAGTCTTCGCTTGGGATAGTGACTCTGCCCCAGGTGTTCTTCTTGGACTCATCCCTCGGATCGTCTGAGTAGAGAGACTTGACTTTAATACCTTGGCGCAACGCTTGGACTTCAGCGTCGTGGGCCAGTTGGAACTTCCAGGCCCATTCATTCTGGACGACCTTTGACTCGCCAGTCACCTCCCTTGCAGGCAGTCCGACGGTTTTGGCAGCTGACTCTGATACTGTGATCACCTTCTAAAAATATAAAATGCCACAATTCAACATTAATTCATTGTATAAAATTAAACTAATTAGGTAATAGTGATATTTTGCAAAGAACATGTCTCGCAAAATCAAAGATAAAGTTGATGGCTAAACTATTGGCAGGCCTGTATTTGTACATTCGAATTGGATTGTGACAATATTTAATTTTAAATATTGTCCTTAATTACTTTGAATATTTATAATTAATTTTGCAGATAAATTGTTAATGCAGAAAATGTTGGTTAACACTTGATCTTGCATTACCGTGTCATACTGATCCTTACCTGTCCCTACAGAAATCCAATGAACACCAGACAAATTGTCACTATCTACTATAATTAATGATTGGTTTGATATGCCCAAACTGAAACTCTGTTGAATAAAATACCACTAACGTTGTTAAATAATATATTGTTGCAAATAGCCATGATGTCATCCTCAAAAAGTTGAGGGAGTCTTTAGCCTTGAGGACAAAGGATCTGGGAAGGATTTCTTTCCTAGATGATGTTCTGCGAGCTTTGGTGAAAAAATCCCAGAACAACAGTTGGAAAACTTGCAGATAATCTTTCAGTTAGCAAATCGACCAACGATGACCACCTTAAGGCAATTGAAATGGTGAAAAAGCTTGAGAGTTGGGTTCCTCATGCAATAAACGATTGCCAAAAAATTATCGTTATTTAACTGTTTTTATTTTATGACCATAAACCTGCATTATTTTCCAGACAAATCAGTAATTATGGGCATGATGTATAATTTGTAAATTAATTTTTTTGTACTCAAGTGGAATCTTTTGGTGTGGATTGGGAAAAAGTTGTTCATTGCTGAATTAAGTTAAAAATGAACATAAATTTTAGTTAATTAATCTTTTTATGTAAGGTCTTAGTTGAAATGAAAAAGTTAGTGTCACGAGAAGGATGCGAACCCACGACCTTCGGCTCAATGTGCTGCTGCTCTAATTACTTGAGCTATCGTGACTGATCATCTCAACCTACAACTATTTGAATTTTCCCTCCTTTTTGCCATTTTTCAAATGTCATGTAATCAAGATTCGATTCTCGGTGACAAATGAAATAGCCACGGAGAGCTCTTAGTGAAGATATACTTTCTTGTTAGAACAGCGGCGTATTGAGCCGAAGGTCATGGGTTCGCATCCATCTCGTGACACTAACTTTTTCATCTCAACCAAGATCTTAGATAAAAAGACTAATTAATTGAAATAATTAACATGGTCAATTATGGCTGCTAAAATATACGGATTATTATTATTACCGTTTTACAGTACAGTTAGAGCAGCGGCATTTTGAGCCGAAAGTCGTTTGCTTGAATCCCACTCATGACGCTAATTTTTTCATTACAACCAAGACTTTACATAAAAAGATTAATTAACTGAAAGAAGTAATTTGATCATTTGGACCACTAAATATAATGGATTTAATAAATTTTAATAATTGCTGATAATAAGATGGGCAGAATGCTGTGGTATCAGACCTTTTTTTACTGTTGTGGATACCAGGAACTGGTGGAGTTTCCCCTGAATAATGCAGCTCTATACAGCTTATTGTACTCCTTCCTGGATCCATTTTTTTGGGAGCTCGCAACACGTGTGTTAATTGTGCCGCCCAGTGGTTCTTCCATCCAAGAAACTCATTTTCAAAGGGGGTCAGGTTCCAATTCAAGGTCGCTGAGATTCAACTATACCCCAGACCTTCCACTGATGAGTGTCGTGTCAATTTACATTGCCAGCATCCTTAAGTATCAGAAAATCTATAGGCGAGAGAATCAAACCTACGACTACAGGATCTACTACCTGAGAATCTGATGCCTTAATAATTAAGCTACCACAGTCCTGGTGTCTTGTATTGATCCTTAACTCTACAGCCATCCAATGTACACTGGACAAACTGTCACTAATATCAACAATGATCATTAATGATTGGCTTGGCTTATGCAACTGTAAGTTTATGTAGTTCGTAGGTACATGTATGATAAGACTCAAGACGGTTTTCCTTATAATGCTTAAACTTAATAAACAAATATACCTTCTTGGTTGTAGTTTGACTTGTGAAAAAGGCGGCCGGGTTGCTGAATTTGTCCTCCTCGACTGAAGCAGCCCTCTGTGAAGCTGCAACATCATCCCTAACTATTTCGGCAAGGAAGCTGTTCTCGACTCTTTCCGGGTTGACCAAGTGGGAATATTTGCTCTGCCGGCCCTCGCCCTTGTATACCGGCTTTTTCGACATTACGCTCGGCGTTATATAGCATTTATGTAGCTTTAATTGACTTTTCCCTTTCAAATGATCACTATCGTACTATCGTCCATTTAATAAACACGAATTAAGAGATGTCTCATCGATAAAGTCATCTATTTGAACCAGACATTCAACGCTAAACTCTGCAAAAATTATGTTTTATGAAATTTAAAATCAATCCTATTCATTAATTATGATTAAATTAATTATGATATGACATTATCATTCAAAACGTTTATATACAATAACCATACATTAGGGAAGGTTAAAAAAGGTTATCTCTTATCTACTATCAGTAAAATAGTTTTACGGATTTTTGATTGCCATTCGCTGAAGACATAAAAAATGTAATTTTTTACAATTTAATTACATTAATTAAGTTATCAAACTGTTTCATTAATTAGTTAACGATTGTATTTTTATCAAACAGATTGGATAATTTTATTTTACCTGCATCTTACATTTTTCTGTTTGCCCTGCCTTTTAAATTTAACAAGTAATATTCATTTATACTATTTTCAGCATAATAACAATTATCAATATTTAAATTAAGCTAAAAATGTCTATTTTAAGTTCATTTTAACTATTTTATACAAATTTTTCCTAAACCTTAAAAAAACATCCAGCTTGAGTATAAAATGCACCCAGATTGAGTCATGCATCAGGCCCAAAATCATCTATATTCTCTATGACAAAATAAATGTACATTTAATTATAATAAGTTAACAAGTGGTCTAAAATAAAGTTTAAAGTATGGTAGAAAACTTTCCGAAGTTGAAAATGATGTGGCTTATTACAGAGGTATATAATTTAACAATGTGGTCTTTTATTCAACAGATTTTAAATTTTGAGGTTATCCAATCAATTGATCATAGTTGATTGTAGTGACAATTTGGTGTGTTGAATTTCTGTAGGGACAGTTAAGGATCATTATGATGTTATCAGGAGATGGCTAGATGATGATGGTTGGTCAAAAGGCTGCAGGCTTGATAAATGCTCTCTGAAGATCTGCCCAGGTCTACTGGGGGGGGGGGGGTTTGAATGCAATGCCTTTGATATGCATTGCAACGTTAGTAAAATGTTTGTAGGCTATGAATAATCCAACTGTTAATTCTACTTATGGTAATAAAATAATTTTGGATTATTTCTTATGAAGCAGTGTGAACGCTCTCTGGTTACCTAACTAATGATATCTAACTAAATCTGCCAAACTTTATGACATCTTGAAATCACATAAACCCACTGAACACAGTTTTCTCATTAAAATTCTCTTTACTCAGATGAACCTAGGGGGATCCAAAAAGGCTTCCTGGGGCAAAGATACTATCCCAAGCAAGAACAAAGAGCAAAATGTTTTGTGGTACTCCACTGATGATGACCTCTCAGAGTATATGAAGAAATACTTCAACAAATTAACACTTTGGACTGTTGGTTCATTCATTTGCAAAATTTTAATTTTAGTTTCTGATCATCCTAGTTTGCCTATCCTCACTCACACCAACCACGAATGCCAACCATAAAATATAAAGGATTCATGAATAAATAAACAGATTTTTTCAAATTAATGAATGAATTTATTGTGGTAACTTCAATAGTTGTAAATTACATAAATTAAAAAATACCAAAGCCTCAATTTTTTTTACAATGTTATGTATAAATAATGGATTTCTACATTCTAATATTTATCACATATATATTTTGTATATTGTTGGATTGCTGTTTGTTGTTTTGTTCAAGAACAGAAAAGAAAGCATTTTAAAAGATTTGGAGATCAGGAAGATTCTATACATTGAGAAAGTAAAATATTTACTGAAAAAAAATGTTTAAAAATACATTCGTACCAAAATATATCAGATGAGCAAACATTAAAAAAATTTGCCAACAGGTAAAAAATATATATATTGAATTGTCACATTAAATTACTTTTATTACACACTATACAAACACTAAATTAAAAAAATATTATTCTAATGAAAGAAAATATCAATCACTGATTCAAAAAAGAACAGTTTAGGGTGAAGCTTTCTTAGACAATTTTGGTCTTTTTTTCTGGGTAACAAGAAGGCGTACATTAATTTACACAAGCAAAATGAAATATTATTTAAATCTATGTAAACATATGATGCATAGAATATAACATTGTCATAACATACTTTATGCTTTTGAAGTTTAATTATCCTAATGCTAATTGTTACCATGAATCATTTTCTTACTTTTTTATATGATTCACTGGGTTGATTTTGAGCTTTGCAGCTTGCTCTAATTGTTAAAAGAATTTATTAATTTTGTATTAACCGACTGACACTAAAATTCTATATATAACTTTATTTGTATCACAATAAGTTTATTTACAAAGAAAAAAATGTGTTAGGGATTAAGAAAAAAGTATGATAATAATTAAATCATGCTGAACCAGTGCTGGGGTCACTTATTGATAGGAACTGTTCTTCGCTGACGATGGCACAATGCTGAAACGTATTCAACAAACCATGAGTGAAGTGAGACCCAATAAGTGACCCAGTGCGGTTCAGTATGAGTTGACCGACTTGCAGACCTCACCCAGCATCAACTCTAATTATTATATATTCTAGGAAAAAGTGAAGAACAATGCAACATGCAGACTTTTAATTTTTTTATATTTGTATTTAAAAAAGTGAAGTTAAAAGTGTAAGAAAGCAATTTTAATATTATGCATCATATATTTAAATAATTTAAAACAAAATTTTTAGATGTATTAAATAATATACATGGTTTTGAAATTTTTGGTTTGTTTCTTTAATGTACAAACAATGGTTTTACTCATCTGCATTGTTTTATACCAATGTACAAAACATAAATGATATATTGTTTTTTACAACAATATATTATTTAGTTTCACTTTGGTAGTTGCAACTACCTGATGAGATAAAAAACTATACATAACACGATTAGGGTGTTTGTAGTTATGGTCTGAATCTTAATGCTACCCGAGTTTCCTGATTCTAAGCCTTGTTGGTTCGGTTCATCGATAGCGTTGTCGATCATGGCCGGTGGTTTGGAAGACGGTAACCAAATGTCTGAAGATGAGACTGTCCAGGTCATACCTCGGCCAAAGCTGGTACGAGTTGTCTCTGATGGCCTTCCTGTTTCTGATGTTGTAGTTCTACTTGCTTCCGATGTTCTGGTTGTTTCTGATGATCTACTTGTCTCTGAAGTCCTAGTAGGCTCTGACGTCCTGCTCGGCGGTGTCCAAGCTTCACTCATCTCCGATGTCGAGGAAGGGGTACCTAGACAAACATTTTATCATATATTTCACATTTAAATATGGTTCATTTTTGAACAGCATACTTCTTGAATCTGTCATAGCCCAGGTGGTAACAGTCACATCTTGATCAGCACCTCTTGAGCGACTTGTGGTCTTGTAGAGGTCTGTATTGGGGCAATCGAGCGGATTCAATCTAGAAAGAGAAAATAATTTAAATTGAGCTTAGCCAAATTATATTTTGGTACTTACATAACATTTGCACACTGATCTCTCAGGAAACCAAGTGCTTCATCAATTATGGACGTGGATAAGGAAACTGAGGCCGGGTCACACATGGACTTTGTCTGCTGTAGAACACATTCTCTAAAAATTTGGTTTGAACTGAAAAGAAATTCCATGATTTATTTTAAGATGGGACAATTGAAAGGCTAATGATTTAATATATACATATAAATATCGAATAAGTAGGAATTATTTGTTGAAAGATTTTTAGTCGTGTAGTTGATGCTCTTAAGGCCTTCCTTTTATTTGAAATTTCCGAATCAGAACTAATAAGCTTTAAAATTTTCCATGTGTTTTTTCATAGAACAAGTTATTGGTCTTCTAAATTTATTCTTTGTCTAGCTTGTCCTCTCAATGGCTCTCAGACAATTAGTAAATTAACTAATTTTTACTTTTAAATTTAGTTTTTAATTTTAATTTTGGGGTTTATTTATACTTTCCTATTTAGGAACAAATAGAGTTTGGACAAGCGATAGTTAATATTTTTTAATTAACAGTATTGTTTGTATAATTAATATATAAATTGTATCATGAGTCCTTAGAAGCAAAATTCTATTGAAAAAAAAAGAAAATTAAAAGGTGCAAATTGCATTGTTCTTCACTTTTTCTAGAATATTTAATAATTGTAGTTGATGCTGGGTGTTGGTCTGCGAGTCAGTAAACTCATGCTGCACCATCACTGGGTCAATTATTGGCCCCTCTTCTCTCATGGGTTTGTTGAATGCATTTCGGCAATGTGCCATCATCAGTGAGAAACAGTTCAAATCAACAAGTGACCCAGTGCTGGTTCAGTGTAATTTAATTATTGACATACTTTTCCTTAATACCTACACATACAATCCAATTCTAATAGCAAATACAGCACAAATTTTGGAGTAATAAAATAAATATAATTATTATTACCAGCAAAGACGTATAGTTGGTGCTTCATTTGAAACTTGGGCGACGAGCAGCTTGTATTGCTTACCGCAATAACTTTCCTGCGTTACTGTTTTCTTCATGCAGCTTGCATGCTTCAGATAATCTTAAAAAAAAAAAAAATGAAAAGTATTAATCCAAAATAGCAAGTCATTATGGTTTTGGATCAATCAGTACCAGTCCTATAATCCGGTGAGAAACACAGTTTGTGTATTGAGCTCATCGAGTTCTCAACAGCCTTGTGGAACTCTTGCCTTTTTGCTTCGGTGAAGCATCTATCCGTGTACTTCTTGAAACAGTCGATGAAGACATTCCATATTCTGGGGGGAAAAAAAGAAAAGGAAAGAGTGATCAGGCTGCTATCAAGCATACACAAATGTCATGTAAAGTAATTCCTAGCTTTCAGAAGGACTCAACTGAGTGTAAATAATTGTCATGACTAGAAAAATTGTAAATAAAAAGTTTAGGCAATGCACTTATAAAAGAATTGACTACATAGAAACCACCTAGATCCTCTGAAAATGGAGAAAAACCAAAATAACTTTTGAACTTCTGACAGAATCTTCTAAAGGATAGAGAGACAAAAATGATCGGAAAAGACCAAACCACAGATTCATCATCCTGTAAACTTTATGAAGAAATTTCATTAAAAAAAATCTGTTAGATTTTAAAACTATTCTTCTGTATAGCCATTTTTATCTGTGTAGGCGTTATTTCACGATTTTATTACAAATTCGTCTGGTAGAAGGAAAGAACATTAATTTCTTAATAAGAAAATGGTCAACCCATCCAACACATATAGTTTAAAGTCAACTAAATACGCAAGGACTTAATTTTGTGGTGAGACAGCATAAAATCGTCTGATTTATTCTTCTTTGTCCAATATTATGATCAAAAGTTGAGTAGTTGAAACTTATTTAAGGGGGTAGAGACCGTTATACGGACTACGGCTCTTTCATATTTTTTTTTTTAAATTTTTTTATTTATTTGTTTACTCCAATTCTACTCGATGAATTTTAATTTTTGCATGAATTACTTTTTCAGGAGGGTCTGTGCGTTCTATTTAAGCATCAAACAACAAAATGTTACAGTATTTCAGCAAATTTTCAAGGTAATTTAGTCTATTAATCCATATATATTTAGTAGTTATAATTGATCGTTTATTATTTCAATTAAATAATCGGCCGAAGGTCGTGGGTTCGAATCCCGCTCGTGACACTAACTTTTTCATCTCAACCAAGACCTTAGATAAAACGTAGTTCATTGGAGTAATTTAGTCTGTTTAAAGTGGCCAGAAGTTTACCATTTTTCGGTACCATTCTCTTAAAATTTAATTATATATTACAACTAACCTTTTCTTAGTGTGCTATGAATTCGTACCTAGGTTAAAAGAATAACGAGCGATTCGTTAATTTTTGAAACTTGAAGACGCGACAAAATTTTACACTATTTTTATTTAAAAAAAAGTTTCCGGGCGTTTTTTAAAAATATTGCTCGCTACGATTTTCGTCTATTTTTGATCTACAAAATGAAAAACAGAATCGTTTCAATATGATGAAACGTTTTTGAGAAAAGTGTACCGGAATGTGAAAAAATACATCTTTTCAGAAGAACCCATTTTCCGATCGAGCTAGAATTTCAATCGCCAAATTTACGATATAAACACCGATTGTTCTCACATTAAGGAAACGATGTTTTAGTGTAGAAGGTAGTTTCTGACACAGAATATACATAAAAAGCCTTCAGTTAGCGTCGGGGTTGGCGAGAAGCAAGTTCATTAAGGCAAAGTACATCAGAACACTTGATTTTCAACTTTCAAAAATTAAGTGAACTATGTTTAAAACTCGGAATTTTACGGAGCCAGTTTCATTCAGGGGGAAAAGTTATAGTTAAAAGAAAAATGCATTTTTTGGTTGAACTCCCCTCATAAAATATGCCTTGATTTTATGATCAACTGTTGAAACCGGACATTATGATTAAAAACGGAAAAGGCAACTAAAAACCGACAAAAGACCTTGAACAACCGTTTTTGAAGTTGTTTGAATACATTTTTTTAGTTTTTCTTTAAAATTAATTTATTTGTACCATATACATATTACAAATGTGATTTAAAACTTTTTTCACACGATCACCGTACTATCACTAATGTCATAGAAAGGATACATGCCATTCACCAGTCAATGTTGGCACTCAGTGTGAGGGATTAGGGGGAAGGAGGATTAAGGAACTGGTGGGTTTCGGGATAGGAATGTGTAGAGAGAGGTCGAGCAGTACGGAGGATGGATCGAGAGGTTGACGAAAGGAATGTTGAGGTCGTTGTGGATAGTGAGGTTAGTGACGTATCAAGCAGCTTTGACAATTGGAGGACTTTTCATTGGAAGGATTGGATGCGATGGATGTTGGATGGCTTGGCAGAACCCCATAGTTCCGTATGTCCAAAGTAGTTGCAGTAAATTCTTATAGAAGGATAGTTTAGTTTTGACGGTCAAGACACATTTCGTCCGAGAAAGCTTCTTAGTTGCCCAAGACTTCTGTTAAGTTGTTGTCTCGTAAGACTTGTGCGGGGATTCCACGACATTCCATAATTTTAGTTTTAGACCTAAGTATTTGACTTGAATGGAATCTCTTTGTTGTTGATAAACAGTGGAGGGCAAGTTGTTTTTTCAATGCGAACATACACTGAACCTTGATTCAGTCTTATCCTCCACTTTTTGCACCAGCTTAAGATTTTCTTGGGTATTGGAGGTAGCTTGGAAAGGATTCGAGTTAGAGGACAAAATAGCCGTATTTTCCGCGTAGATAGTGATGATGATATTAGGGTGTATAGGTAGGTCAGCAGTATAAATAATATAAAGAATGGGACTAAGAATCCTTCCTTGTGGAGTCTCGCCTTTTATCAGTCAGGCTTCCGAGAACTCGTTGAGAACTCCAACATTGTTCAGTTAGAAAGGATAAGATAATAAGGAGTGGTAAAGTTTATAAAACCCGCCCGGGAAGATTTGACTTTGTAAATAATAGATTAATGCTACTGAGAGTGATTTAATGGTAGAAAACAATCTTCTAATAAAGCAGCGTGCATCCTGGCATTCCAGTAGAGCCTAAAATAAGAGAAATTGTCGAAAAATACAACAGAATGATAAGATTTCTCTTGGTATCGGCCACATCCATCCGACACAAGGAAATCAAAAGGAAATAAAGTCGAAGAATGTGATTGCTAGATATTCACCGAAGTAAGAAAAATCGGGTTCTGCATTTGTGGTGGACAAAGATGGAATATGGGAGAAGTTTTCAAAACTGACAGTGCCGTGCTCATACAATCAGGCCTAATTATCAGCCTTAAAAATTGAAATAAGCTTAAATCGACAACTGAGAGAGTAGTGAAACTTTAGGAAGTAGCAAGAACATACCACGAAAATTTCGGGCCCATAGAGGTGCTGGGATTTTTTTAAGGAAAAAGGAAATCATGACTTTCTCACAATTGACGCGAAAAAGACAACGTAGAAAGCTAATCTTAAATGAGATAATTATATCAGATAATTTTATCCTTTGTTTGCGTCTAGTGTTCTTATTGTGAGGAAAGATCTGTCTGGTTGTTCTGAAATCTCCATTCCGTAATAATTGGTCACCAAATTTAGTTTCTAACTGGAAAAAGTTAGATGTATAAATTATAAAATTAACTGTTGCATTTCATAAATGATATTCTAGTCTCGACTGGCCGGCTGACGAAATTGAACGTTTCCGCCCGAAGGAAGTGAACCGGAAACATCCTTGACTCTTAGCATAATTCGTGAATTATTGACCGACAGACAATCAGACGTGTTTGTTTTTCTTTTCTTTGCGTTTTCCTCACCTGCAGACCTGTTCGATATCCTTCGGGTTGTCTGGGTAAATGAGTCTGACGTCGTTCAGTAGCGGGTCCGCCAACCTGACGCAGTAGTTGTAGTCGTCTTGACTGCATTGGCTCTTCACTGGAAACGATGTCCACAGTTAAATGCACTGCTATAAATAAATTATTTAAAAAAAAATAAAATAAAGAATTAAAGGAACCTTCAGCGGCGTACAGCAACGTAACGAGTGAACCCCAGACAAGGAACACTTCACTTTTCATTTTCTGAAAAAACCAACATGATTGTTCAAAAATTAAATTTTCTACCAACGTATGACAGTTTTATTATTATTTAAACAATATCGACTTCCTTTTGGTCAAGCAGGCAAAGCTTTGTGAATGAATGTGAATACGTGATGCACTTGCGATACTTATATAGAAAGACATGTTGGCAAGTCTGGATAGCATTACACTTAAACGTAAATATTTAATTGTTTTAATAAATACTAATCGATAAATACGATAATAAAAACGAGATTGTTGAAACGGATCAAGGTTCTTGTGAATCCAGCGGTGGATCTGAAGGAGGCCATCTGAAAAAAAAGAGTCAATCCAGTCAACCTGACTCGACGTTTTCCCGATATTGTAAATCGTTACGAAACGGTAGTCGAACCGCACGAACAAGACAGAATGGGATGAATATTTAATCGGATCGGCCTGTCGGGAAAAAAGAACCCCTCTTTGAAGTTTTACTGGGTGAAGGCTGTGAACTTTGGATTGAGAAGAAAAGTGTAGTTTCCCGTCCAGACGCAAGGATGACCGTCCAAATCCATTATAAAACACAAGATATTTTTACATTATTCGCTATACCATCAAAAAAATCACCAAGAAATATACCAATAATCATATCTTACATAAGTTGTTGAGTTCCATACGGCAAATTGGAAAATCGATTCTGGTTAGCCTTTAGCCTGAAATTTATCGGTTTCAGCTTAAACCGTACAATTTATAAATAGATCTCAGATTTAAGAATAGGGTGCCATGCCTACTCGCTACCTGTAAAGAGACAAGGACTTACACCATGGTGCGGAATACGAACCAACCATACGACCTTTTCGGTGTCTGCCTATGACTTACTTTTCACCAATTGTCCTAACTAATTTGACGTTTCCGCCTTCCAAACAACAGTCAAGGAACATGCAATACCCTTCCTTTAGTTTAAGCAGGGACTCAGCTGAAATCGGTCTTTTCCGCTGGGTTCTTATCACAATCTACAGGGTCCTTAACTGCTTACATTCGACATGCTTACTCGCTCTTTGTATAGAGCCAAGGATTTAAGTCATGGATGCGGACCTATCAACGACCTCTGACCTATTGTTGAAGTCCTATGACTTATTAACCTATCTACCAAGCGCCATCACAATTTCGGCAATCCTTCCAAACATCAGCCAAGGAACGCACAGCACCCCTTAATTTAATCAGAGGCTCAGGCTGAAATTAAACTCTTACTAAATCATTTGTATATTTTGTTATGAGAAAAAGTGGTGCTATTTTTGTTCTGTTACGTTCTGCTTGTATTATAACCTCCGTTCATATAAGACGGTGTATACAGAATTATCGATCTTTTGATCAAATCAATAAATCCTTCATTTCAATTCATTAATGTTGAATCATAAATAAAAAAGTCATAATAGGTAAGCCCAAAACGAGATCAGTTCGATAGTGGTTTAAGGTTGTTGACAAACACCTAGGTCATCATCGGCACTTTGGGTGTTAAAAATCATCTAGTTTCATTCATTCAAACGAACGTGATTCGTTCCTAAGCAAATTTGGTTTATAAAATAGGCCACATTCATGAAGGGCTTTAATGGCTTTAATATTTAATAAATGGGAAAACAGAATCCTCGGGCCACATTGTGCAGTACCAATTTGTCTGTCGTTCGAGGAGTCCGGAGGTATCAATTCGTCTGGCCAATTTTTGTACCAATGTTTTTCCACTGCATGTAATAAGGCTTAGATTATAAATAGAATATAATAATGTTTATTAATAGAAACATTGCAACAGGAAGCGAGGACATACCTTATGGTCAAGGCTTGACTGACTTACTGTTAGTAAGTAGGCATGAACATTTTTTACAGTTTCTTCTGTAAATGTATGAAAAATTAGTTTTCAAGTTTGTTTTTGAAAAAAAAAAAGTGATTTTTCATGGGTAGCGGAATTGACTTTCTTCAGAAAGGAAGTTCTAAGTGGAAGATTTCTTGTTTTCTTTCGTTTATAATTAATTTTTTTAGCTAGGGACCTCTTGGCCAATTGAGTGAAGCGGGCAAAAGAAAGGGCTATTGGATTAAACGACGCTAATTAGATTTGGGGAATCGTAAAACCAGCGGAACCGTTGGAAAAAAATTGTTACGCGAATGAGCTGTCGCCACCTCTGGGCGTGTTTTTGTTCCAACCAGGAAAAAAGGAACACTCATTCCCGGGAGGGAGTTTCACAGGTTTTCCTTTCAAAATTCCGGTTTTATGTAGCTGATTGTGGAAATTGTAGTACAATAGAAATTACGTGACAGTCTTGTCAATGGACCAGTATTGGCGCATAGGAATACAGAAAGTCAATACACTGATAGGCAAAAAATTCCGCCCACTCGTAATACAACTTGATTTGTATAGATTTTTATATATTAATCAAAGTTTCACGTTTTTTAAACATTTTAAATTTTTAATTAACATTTCGTCAAACATTGCGTATTTCCTCCTCTTGCCTTAATTACATCTCGAAGAAGCCTAGGTATAGTTTCTACCAGTCTCGAAATGTTAGCCAGCCTTTTTTGAGGTTAGCCCATTTTTCACGAATAGATCTTTCAAGATCGTGGAGTGAATCAGGGAGTGATGGATGTGCTATTATTCGTCTTTTGAGGTTATCCCATAATGTTCGGTGAGGTTCAATTCTGGAGAACATGCTGGCCAGGCTAAGACCCTGATGTTATCTCGTTGACGGTACGTTTGCACTATGCGAGCGACATGTGGATGGGCATTATCGTGCATTCGATTAGGATTGTCGCAGATTTCATCGAGGATAGGCAACGCATGTTGGTCCAAAATTTCATCCACATACGATTGGCCGTCAAAGACCCTCCACGAACAACAGCCAACTCTGTGCGACTCTACGTTGAAATTCCCGCCCGCATCATCACTGAGCTACGTTGAAAAGAAAGGTTGGCTCTGGGCAAAATAACAGGCTTCATACCTTTCATTTCGCGATCTTCCAAAGACCAATGGCTGTTCTCGAGCAAATGGGAGCCGTGCAACTCTGTGCTCTGGTCATTTGGGGTCATCTTATGTGACATCGGT
Source organism: Cimex lectularius (assembly GCF_000648675.2). Classification (NCBI taxonomy): domain Eukaryota; kingdom Metazoa; phylum Arthropoda; class Insecta; order Hemiptera; family Cimicidae; genus Cimex; species Cimex lectularius. Next base: position 1,462,340 of record NW_019392667.1, read on the forward strand.
CCATACAGATTTAATCTTCTTCGAGCAGTGCGTTCAAAAATTTCGACACCTCGAACGTTCTGGAGCGGTCATCCTGTGGTTCTGTAACCCTAGGGCGTCCATAACCGGGCCTTCTACGGTAGAACCCAGTTTCTCGAAAACGTATAATGGTGTCTCACAGTGTTTCGTAGAGAACTCCGATGGCAATAGCCGCATACGTGATGGAACGTCCATCATCACTAAGCGCCACACCACACACAACATCCCAGCACTAAGTGGCATTTTTAAGTTTAAAAATTAAAATTAAGCAAGCAAAGATGAAAACTAAACATTTTATTGCTTCAGAATCCAAATGAGACTGAAGAAACATTTTAAATTCCGTAAAAAGTAAACATTGAAAAATCCTTTATCCTTGTTTTGGATAAAGGATTAAGTGTGTTTACCTCTTATTGATATTCCCAATTTAAAACATCGCATAAACAAATATTTATTGATAATAACAATGAGACAATTTAAGGGCAGAATTTTCGTTTATCGAGAAAACGAAAAAAATTAATTTGGTGGAATTTGTTGCCTGTCATTGTATGAGCACGTCAAAATTTGATCAAAAAATAATAAATAGATAAATAGTTTATCACTCTGACTCTATCCAGTAGAGACAGCTTTCTTTACGAAGAAGAAAAATTGCGTAAAATCGAGTCGGTTCATAAATGTCCTCGTTTGAAAAGTGGAAAATTGGTGAAAGCCGTCTGGGCTCATTAGGGTTCATTGTGTTGTAATTAATCGTATCGAGGCTTAATTGCAATGTGACAGACTGGTCTTTGCCCAACCCGGTGTACAACGGTTCATTTAAGAAGAAAAGGAAAACTAATGCGGCCACGGTGTAGCATGGCCGTTCTCCTACTAATGCACGGGCCGAGACAATAACCCCCTAGGAACATAAAAGTTTCATAATTGCTGGACGACGGTTTTCCGATTTGATGAATCTGAAAACGACGTTGTTTTGGTTTTTACTTTTTGTTAAACTGGAAATGACATAAAAAATTGTACCTTGGTCGTTTCTGGTGTCTTTGTCGGATTCGGTCTGAGTGTTTTGTTACGACTTATAACACTGAAGGCGAAGAGAATTCCAACCGCATCTGCCATATCAAAACAGCGATGACGAGTTGACTACAATAATTGCAAACAGGAGCAGAGGATATATCAAAATTAAAACAAATCTATAATACTCTTCCGGTTTGAACGTAAAATTTGTAGTAAGATTTTCGCGACATCTGGGATATAAACGGGCAAACTCTAAACTTTGCATTTTTCAAAACTTGCTTGTAAGAAACTCCCTTCCTTTCTTTATGTTGAATGAATAAGGTTTTATTTGTATTTGTGTAGACAAAAAGGATAAAAAATGTGGTAAGAAGAAACTAAAACTAGATCAGATGAAAAGCGAGAAAAAAGAGATATAGGGATAACGAACGAGAAAAGTTGTGATGAGTGGGGCATACGATCAAACAGTAAAGTGCGAGAAGGAGATAAAAATAAAACAATCAGACAGCAGGGAACCAGGGAGACAGGCAGACAAACAAACCGAAAGGAAAGATAGAGAATTAGATAAAGAGAGAGAGAGAGAAATAACGGGATAGGATAAAAATATTGAAGCGTCAAATAAACAGAAAGAGAAAGAATGAAAGTGATCTGATGATAAGATAAAAAGGGAGGGATTAAAGAAAGAATGAGAAAGAAAGATAATATTATCTACCGATTTATGTCTCTATCAAAAGTTAAATATATAAAAGACAGATTGATAGATAGATAGGTAGATGGATGATAAATATATATAAATAAAATGGAGAAAATTAGATAAAGAGAGAGAAAGGACAAGATAAGTTGATAAGCGTTAAACAGACATAAAAGAGAGTGTGAGAGAGAGGGAGAGGGAATGAGAGAGAGAAAGTGATATATATATATCAGAATATATATATATATANAGAGGGAAAGAATGAAAGAAAGAGATAAGATAAGAAGGGATGGAGAGCAGTCAAACAAACAGAATAGAGATTGAGATAAGAAGTCAAAATAAAGGAGATCAAATGGGAAGGATGAGTGATAAAGATAAATAGGTAGATAGTTAGAGATAGAGAGGGAGAGAGAGAGAGAGAGAGAGAGAGAGAGAGAGAGAGAGAGAGAGAGAGAGAGAGAGACTGAGTAAAGACGGAAGGTGATATTTAAAACAGGCCGAATAGAATGCTCAGTCACGTCCAAACTATAGGTTCATCAACACGCAGGTCCCAAGAGAAAATCTCACAATGATTAAAACAAACAAACTATTTTGCCATTCGGTTTTAACCACCGGTCAGTAACGTTCATCTCTAAATCTATATGCCAGTTAAGCCGTCTTTTTGAGCCAAAAATAAAAATTTTTTAGAGATAAATTTTATTTGCATATTATACGGTAGACTCGAATAGGTAAATAACAGCCCTCCTGCTGGTACGGGACCAGCGGCCGTTGGACGGAGGCCGGAAAAAGGACTTCCTGGCCATTGTGGACCAGTAATGGTCGGTGAAGGTGTTCCGGTGAAGTGGAGCTGGAAGGACGCTCTTCTCTCCCCGCTCTAATTTATAAATTATTAGTACAACACGGATCGAACTGGTTCGGCGTGCCTCCAAGATGCTAAACGACCCTGTCATGCCATACCCACCTGTTGCATCCTTTGAAGGGTTCGACTTTTATACGAAATATAAGAATGAATGTTGTGTTAACCCAGTTTTATGCTCTATTAGCGTTTTTTCTTGCAGCTAAGGGCTTCTGAAGACCTTTTCATTTTATGTTGTGTCCCGCGATTATGGATCGTGTAAATTTGCACTTTTTCAAACCATTGAAGTTGGTTATACGCGATTCAACGGCTTTATACCTAGTCACCTTGAAAACACACCTTCAAAAAATTTGAGTGTGTGCGTTAAGACTTAAAATAGTATATACGCTACGTTGACAAACCCGTTTCTTATCAAATATAACAAAACCTTTTCTTCCTTCGATGATTCGTCCTTTTGTTACCTGAAAAATCATGCGGAACACTAGGAAATAACAAATATCGTCTGTTGCTTTATGCAACGAAGAATGGAACGTACGTCGATACGTTATCAACGCTGCGGTTTCCTAGAACGACTCTTATAACTTTATATGCGTGGTCTGTTAGTGAAAAAAATTTCCCGTCAAACAATTTTCATGGTTTTCTTCCGTGGCGGACAAATTACCTCTTGGTATTGCCTTTATGAAAGGAGATCTACAGGCGTTATTAAAAAGATTATACTACTTGCATACTGTGTTGTGTTATTTTAATGTTATTGCCTGGTGTTTCGGTTTTGTTCGTGGGCGACGAACAGCTAGTCATTACCGGCATATCCACATGAGGATTGGAAGACCAGGATTAACGATCAAATTACAAATATAAATTTTAAAAACCAATGTGTTTACCAAGTTAATCTGCCTTAGCCTTATATTAAAAATAATGATTTGTGATTTCTACCCATCTTTGTCTCTTTTCCCCATTCTTTTTTTTTTTAATTTCCATCTTTCTCACCTTTTCGTTCTTTTTCTCTTGCTTTTCTTCAAATCCCTTTTTCCTCACTCTTCTTACTCTCTTTTTTTTCTGTCTGTCAGACCGTCAGCCTCTTTTTTCTCATCTTATCTCTTCCTTTCTCACTATTTCATTACCTCCCTTTTCTTTCTGTTTCCTTGTATGTCTCTCTGTGTGTTAGCCGTCTGCATATCAGTTTGCCTCTCAGGCTCTCACTCTCTTTCTATCCTCACTCTTCTCATCTTATGTCATTTATTGTTTTCCTTTATTTTATTATCTCCGTTTTTATCTGTTTGTCCGTCTCACTCTATTTTTTTACAGTCTGTTTTCTATTATCTTATTTTCTCACTTTTCTGTCTATATGACTGCCTGCCTCACTCTTCACCTCGTCCTTTCTTTCCTCTCTCTCTCTCTCTCTCTCTCTCTCTCTCTCTCTCTCTCTCTCTCTCGCTCTATCTATCTATCTATCTATCTATCTATCTCTCTCTCTCTCTATCTCTATCTATCTATCTATCATCTATCTAACTATCTATCTATCTCTGTCTCTATCTTATGAGAATGGATGGCGGAGAAAAACTAATGAAAGAAGATGAGGGTTGTGTACTTCTTACTTTGGTGTGTGAAAGAGAGGGATAGTGTAGATAATAACAATAGAAATAATTAACAAAAAAAAGTCCATAGAAACATATCAATCTTTCGATTCAGCACTGTTCCAGTTTAAGTGTTTATCTTTTCAACAAAGACAATAAAAATAGATACAAATTGATTTTGTAGTAATTAGACTTGTCAAATGTCGCAGTAGGGCGAAGGTCGTTGAAAGGGGGTTATTACTAAAAAGAGTTTCAGTTGAAAAATTTACCGATACCTCTGCGCAGTTCGCAAAAGTTAAATAATTTATACCAAAACTTAATGGTTAAGTCATAAAGGTCGAGCCGAGGACAACGTTAATAACTATTAATCGGCTTTGCCCCCAAATGGAATTGATCGTATATGACAATTACGCCGAATTCAGTACAGATATAATAAATACAAAGAAGTCAAACATTTTTGACGGTAAAGGAAACAGTCCACTATACAATTTATGTAACATTGCTGAATTATCACAATTTTTACTACCCTCGCGTTTTTTTTTTAATAAAGAGCTAATTTGATTTTTTTTAAATTTTGCAGTACATTAGAATTTGTAATAATGGGATAGGAAATAAATATACAAACGTAAAGACAAAAGTGACATCACTACCCATTGATAGCACTCTAGTAATGCTAAAATGTTATTTGTTTAATTATGCATGTGTCAATATCATTTTTACTATGACGTAGTAGGAGGTCTCGCGGCCATCGTCTCGTCAGTCGGCGAGGATATTTCGAGATAATTTATGAGACGCCTGGTTATGGACAATGTGGAACGTGTTGAGTTACGGTGGTTGGGAGGGCTTTGTTAAATTTTCGATAACTGTAGGGGCGGATTGCATCTAGGACGAATGCAATATTTAAGTTTTTATGTGTAGTTTATTTTGATACATAAAATGGAGCATCGAGTATTTTTCGTAAGCTAAGGATTAGGCAGTTTGGATGCGCTGAGGTATTTGGCTGAAATTGACATTTCCGGTTCGTAAGTGCGTACTATGATGTTGTAAAGTAGCCTTTTATTTTTGAGGGTGTCAGAGCGTTTTCAAGAGGTTGGTTAGGGATGGCACACGCGGGTTAGGGTACCAGATCCAGTCTAAATATATTTGATATATGGACGGGGGAGGGTGCATAACTATCTGATCTGCGGGAAGCGTATTTTTGTTCCAAGTTCAAGCCCAGCTGCATGGGTAAAGACTCATAGTGGCGAGAACCCTGGCGGGTACCTAGACTAGGGGCTGTGTTTCATTCGTGGCCGTGGACCGTAGTACTTGCGTATGACTTCCGAATTACCTCCCGATCTCGTGGGAATCGAACAGATCGTATAGCCATGACTACGCTGACGACGTCCACGAATGCGTGAAGAATGGTGGTCTGGGGCGGATGCTTATCAGTGGCGGTCGTCTGGGCTGCCTTTACCGTAGACAAGGTCTCCTCTAGGGGGTGGTTAGACATTCCACTAAAATCTAAACTGCGGCCGGAGCGCATCCGGAGGTTTCATCACTAGCGGAGCTTCTACACCCAGGGAGATAGAGTTGTGGTGTCTATCTAGGGAATGCGTGGGAGACTTGGCCGATGCATTTCGACCACTTTTGGGTATCCCTTTACGCGCGGCACTGGTTAATGCACAACGTTAACCCACCCCTTGGAAGGGGCAAACAGGAGAAGTCAGCATGTCTGTCGATTAGTATGTGGATTTGTACACCTCACGGAAGAAGCAGATTTTTCGTGCGCGGAGTGAGTTGCTCCTAACTTGAGAATCTAAGCGCGTGATAAGGCCTGACGGCTAGGTGCGCACGGTAAAGAACCTCACTGTTAAAAGACATTGCGACACCATTGGGAAACAAATGTCAAGAGGTAGTGCAAGAGCCATGTATATAACTTCTTGACGTTTGTGTGATGATTAAGCGTTTGTCGATGTGCAGTCCTGAGTAATATCCGCAGTTGGGAGGGAATAAAGTAATTTGGGAGGATTTGTCTATGTTAAATTTGATTCTTTTCACACCAAGACTCTAGTAGTCTGTGGTGTTGTTGAAGTTACTAGAGAGGATCCGTTGTATCGTTTGTAAATGTAAGCATCGTGGTTTGAGGATGTGTCAGCTGTATTAACCTGGCATATTGTGGGGGCCAGAAAACTACACTGAGGAGTAGAAAGGGAAATATTCTGAGAGGGAGTTGACTTGGGATAACTGTGCAGTATGAGTTAGTTGGGGGAGGAAAGGATGCATTTGAGCACGAAAGTAGGTCGGGGTGCCAAAATTGATCAAAACTTTGCTTACATCAAGAAAGGCCAGAAGGCAGGAGGAGACGATGGCACTGTTGCATAGTTGAATGGCAGTTGCAAAAACCAAATTTATGGTCGTTTGATAATTTAGGCTTGGAAGTGTTCTTTTTATTAGGAGCTTTTATAAAATTTGATGTAAAAAAGACATTTTGAATATTTCTAGTAAAGATTAAGCGAGTTTTTTAAAATTAAGTCATATCATTTTGGCCCTTTAACCAAGATTAATGTGGGAAAAAGTGAAAAATTGTTATGTGACAATATTCTTGGCCCTATGACAGATATCGTTTATTGCGTGTCGTGTTGTGCTGCCGAAGGGTCAAAGACCAGCCGATGTGTCATCGATGACCGCCGATCCCCATCAATTTGTCAGAGACAATCTCTTCTCAAATGACCGACCATTTGTCACGTGTTCGGCCACCAAATTTCTAGGAAATTACGAGGAAACGACCTAATTCTAGACAAACGCGGTACAAATAATAGCTTTTTGCGCTTGTAATGGCGTAGAATTATTTATTATATAAATATAAATAGCCCTTTTCCATTGTCGAGCCTTCAGAAAGTTTACACTGTTCGAGCTTATAGAATTCAAGGACTATTAAACACTTAGATATAAAAAAAGGTGGAAGAGTTCATACAAATTTGAACAATTTAACTTCAATTTATGCTATTTTTGACCTATGCACGATATGACATTCATGGTGTGGATAGGTCTTATCTAACGGGAAAAAACGAAAATGATTATATCGATAAAGCATACAATGACAAAAGAAATTAGGGTCTGTGGGCCGGATATTTATTATCTATGACGAATCGCATGGGTCAGAAAGAAATCCAATATCAGGTTAAAAACGGCTTCTAAAATAACCTGTTGATTTTGTTAATTACTTGTATGATGCTTTAAAAACGAAGATTTTTCATTTCCAAAAATACATACAAAAAAATTCACGTTCGTTCGTTCACAAATTTTATTGTCTTTTTTATGTGTTTTGTTTGATTTTTACGTTGAATTTTTGTGTGCTTTTTATTAGGTTAAAGTTGGTTTTTTGCAACTTCTGTATTGTTGTATTTTTTTGTCTGTGTTTAGTGTAGATATTTTTTTCCAATTTTTCTGCTTTAGTTGTTCGCTATGCTTATTTGTCACTATGGTTTTTATGCGTTTTGTTTCATTTTTCTCTGTTTTTGTGCTTTTTTATAAAGTTAAAGTTGGGAAATAAATTTTGCCTAGGATAAAAGTTGAATTACTACATTATCCTATTCCCCCTTTTTTTCACACCGTTACCACTTTTTTCCCATTTAGGATAAAATTTCTACGTTCTGATTCGATGTAATTGAAGAAAAGGGTATACCAGTAGAAAACGTTTTTTATGTTTTTATCAAATTTACCAACCTTAACCGTGAATTTTTTCAATGAGGTAGCAAATTAAGTTTTTTTATAAATTTTAAATTCAGCGGTTTTTGAAATATGTTAGTTTTTATCAAAAATTAAATTGAAAGTTCTAGAAGCTTTCTTAAAAGAAATTTAATGCTCTTTGAATGCTTTTAATTTCCCCAAAAATGAATACTTCAAGAGCTATGAGTTGATTTATAACGAAAACCTAGATAGTTGAAAAAAACATAAAATGTTGAATAAATGAACAACAACAACAATTGAATACAATAATGAAAGGGTTGAGAATCGGACCATGGTACATACGAACTCTTTTGCACTCTGGAGGTGTAAAATTTACTGGTAATGTTTGTACGAGTGGCCAGACACCCTGTATATGCCATTAGATAAGAAGGTAGACGCTTGATAGATTGTTGGTTATTACCAAAAATAAATGTATATATCGTAAATGCAATACTATTTGTTACTAGAGCAGAGGAGATAGTCCCGACAATTCTGAAATCTTGTCGGATCGTGGAATGATTAGGCCGAAAGCGTGAGACGGAATGATTTTACGAGTATCTAGGATGTTTTTAAGCGCTTTGAAAGGAGGAAATCCTTAGAGGATTTCGGCCATTGCAGGAAGAAGGCTGATTAGTTTGTAGAAAGATATGTGATTGGATAGGAAAATGATGGGAGACTAGTTCAAAATGAAGCAGAGAGGAAAAGAATATCGAAATAATCCAAACGCGGTGAAAGTTGGTAGTATTGAAAAATTTTTTTGAATACATTTTTGTTTAAAATTTGTCACACACAAGCTTGATAAACCAATTTATACTATAAAATATGAAGCACATAAATACATTTTTAAATAAACATCTTATAAATAAATTTTTGAAACAATGGCGGATATACTACATGACCATCTTCACATAAAGATGTTTCAGGACCCAATGATATCTCTGAATGATGGACGTAGTAAATTCAGTTTCATTTCCGACAGTCAATGGAATAATCTTCTTCGTTCTTTTGTATGTTAAGTACAGAGAGGTATTATGTGCTGTAAATCGTCATATGTCCGACATTTGTCACAATTAGGCGAAGTTTTTTACCCAGTTTTATAGAAATAGCGTTGCATGATTGGAGTAGAGCCGAGTTATGGTCATGCATACTTTTTTGGGTCTGTTGTTCCTCACGAACCGGGTGGTCGAGCTACCATCGAGAAGGGGTTTCATTATGTCATACCATTTTTATTGTAGCAATGTGCATACTGCCAATCGACTATTGAGTTAGCTGACCTGTACCGCACATAGCTCCTCCATTGGAGGAAGATAATTTCTTTTCGTTGACGAAAAAACTCCTTTTAAACCGCGCATTATTTCTCTTTTTTAAATTGAAAGATGTCAAAACATGGAAGCTTCTTTTTTTACTTTCTTCTTCGTACCTAACTTAGCAAAGGCGGACACTTGGTGGACTCTACTTTCATACCGAGTACCTGAATGTTAGGACTTGTATGCAAGCTAGCTCCTGTACAATAGGACGTTTCTGGTCATGTTTTTTTATAGCAAAAATCAAGTTCGAGCGGGGATTCATTGGCTTAGGAGTGAAGTAAGTCTATCAGGTTTGAACTTACGACTCCGATACTGATCCTAATGCATTTATTAACGATGTTTACATGCCTGTTCATTGACCCGCTGCATAATCGAAAACTGATCTCATAGTCGCATGGTTGTATTGGTTTATACCATACTTCGATAACGCCATGTGCTTTAAAATAAAGGATGATGCAGACAACTTTAAGCCCTGCAAATCTGCAAAGGGTAATGCTGGAGATTTCACCGATTTGTGGATCATAGTGAACATAGGGAGTTACTTTGGTCGTATCGGCTGGGTGTACAGGATGGGAAGTATCGTGTGTCTTTCACCGGCTTCTTTGGACGATTATAATTATGTACCTTTTTTCTTTCTGCTTCCAAATCATTCAACTAGTTAATTTGAATTTTATTTTCATTCCAAAAGTCTCAAATAGACGATTATTTTGATTGGTTACGTGGGATCTGGTATTCCCCTAGTCGAAATGGATTTCGGGCAGAATGGGTCAGGAGGGTTTAGCTTTGGATGTTACGTAAGCAGGATGCAAATCAGCAATGCTGGCTCGTTTTAATGGCGTCCCCCCCCCTCCGGCGTTACCCACTGTGACAATTAATCAGACGGAATGACAAAGGGTTTACGCAACCCCTTGGTGTGACTCGGGGAAACTCGTGGCGAATCCTCCTCCGGGCGCTCGTGGTTATAATGAAGTTAGAGCAGACATTGTGCCGATTTAACGGACCCTAAAACCCTCCGGACAAGTGAAAAACCGCAAATGAAACCGGACAATTTTCCCTAGATAAAAGAAATTTGTTTATTTCCGCGCGGGGACTTTCTTCGTTAGGTAACGCGGAAGGGCCGCGGAAGTCGTTCGTCCTGTCATGATAAAAAGAAGTGACTTTTTTTTAACCACCCAAAAAACTTATTGATCACTTCACCGGGTCCGTCTATCCTCGCTGGTTTGCGTTTCACTCAGAAACGTTTCTGCTCCATGACATGTTCAGTGAAGTTCGTAGACGTATGAATGAAAATGATCAATGTTGTTGATCAATCATTTCCAATTTGGTTCATCCACTCGCAGATCGACCAAAATCACAAACTTTAAACAGAAATTTCTGTTTCTGTTTTTTTTTTTTTAAATTTTGCTTCATAAAACAATAATGATAAGTTTTGTTAAAGTCAAATCTGGCGTTATTAGCTATGTTTCTTAAAAGCATCAACATAAAGGTTCAACAGACGGTGTGTGCTTAACAAGCTTAATTTTCCTTATGTTTACCGTGTAAAGTGTATCGATTTTTTTTTCTACTCTTTAATTCATACAGACAGTAAGAAACCCAATCGTTAAAATAATTATTAACACAGCCATCGGTGCAAAAGGTTTTACCTTCAGAAGAACGAGCTGGGTGAAGATGGATACGTCGGAAGAATTGCGTGACAGCAGCGTTTTTGAAACACGTGGTCATACTTTACGGTTTTTATCGACCGATTGACCCATCCGAACGGTAAGCAGGGACCTTTCTGACTGTCGGAAAAAGCCCGGCTTCACGTGTCTGACGGAATTGTAACGATCGTTCGACCAATGAACACGTGCTGGGTGCTACCACAGGCAACCGACGTGATAAAGATAGCTTACTGATTTTACTATGAACAACGATTTTGTTTAAATGTTAGAGGCACACTATAGACAATATGGCACTAAAAGAATTGTCATAAAATAATTACAGGATAGTCTGAATCGTTAATACTATAGAAAAACTCGTTATTGGTAATGTTCAAATAATAATTGCGATGTCTAATTGAACATCCATAGGAAAATATAGACCGCACTACAAATAATTTCTCCCCCTCGGATACTACATTAAAACTACTACTACACTTTAATTATCGATTTCTAAAGCGGTGATGGTGGTTTAATGATGCCTCCATTGAATGAACCGGAAGATTTATGACGCTTCTGATTAAAAGTATACCCCAAAATCGACCTGAACCTTTAAATTGTTAAATATATTTTGACAATTAATTACACATGCCATGGTGACCGTTTTTAACAAATATAATCAACTCGTCGGACTTTAGTAACGAAAAATTAAAATTTTATGTTCTCAATCTTAAGGAAAATCATTTAGCGAATCATATCCTAGATTCTCAAAATATCATTCCTGACCAGTTTGGATTCAGGAGACGCCATTTTACGACACAGCAGTATCATCGCGTTGTCATCTTTTCCTCCACGAGCTGAGGTAGTGCTGCTCTGGGGGATTCCTCGACCCCTCAACCCTTTGATAAAGTGTACCATCATGCCACCCTTTCATCAACTTATAAGCTACCTTACTGATCGGTGTGTTTGTATTACAAATGGAACTGCCCTTTTTTTACAGTTTGTACAATCCCATCGAAGCTGGAATCTTGAAAGACCTAGCATCCCTGAACCCCTACGCACCTTGACACTTCTATCCTTACCTTTGCTTGAAACACACTTATCTTGCCACTTCTTGCCCAATAACCTGCAGCAACATCTTCAATAGGTCTGTGATGCAAAGCTAAAACTACACACCGACAAATTAATAAACATTACTTCCGTCAACCAACCTCATCCCCCATCAACTTCAATATGCTCTTTTCTACTACAAACCATGTTGTCTCGGGATGTACATCGACAAGAGCCTGACGTGGACTCCACATAAGAGACTTAAGTTACTAAAACTGATGACTTGTCTAGTTTGATGATAGATTATAAAATAAGACTTGTTGCAAATACTCCGAGGAATTGGTTAGATGGTTTTGAGTTCAAGCTGGTTTTCTGAGATTTTGTTGTTTAAATTGTATTTATTTACATGCTTAGTGCAAAATATTACATGAAATATCATAAACATAAGTATAATTAGTATTATGTTAATAATCATTTATAAAAATGCTAATATTGCGAAAAGAAAAACTGAGAGGGTTACTTAAAACAAAGGTAAATGTATAAATATGACTAACAATAATTAATTAATTAAAAACTATAAATATGACATTTACCATTTTTTCGATACTAAATTGCATAAAAATTGATTGGTTTCCTGCGGTATACCCTCAGCCAACCTTCACAATCCCTACTTTACATTCGATATTAGCTTTAAAAGAAATTTTTCTTTTTAAACATTTTGCTTATGCAAATTCTATTTTTGAGTTGAAGAGGAAATTTTAAAAAACTTAAAGTCACCAATTACAAATTAAAAAAAAAAGTTTTGTTAACAAATTAGCATGAATTATATGATGTTAGGGATAATAAATCAACAATAAACAAAAGAAAAAATTTGGTGTAGCATATAAATGAGAGGTCAAATAAATATGGATTATTTTTGTAAGCCACGCGGCAGCACTTTTTTTATTTTATTTTTTTACGAGGGTTCGCAACAGCAGAGGTTATATCAACTCTCGGAGTGCCGGTTTTTTTGAAAAAAAAGCCCATTAGCCCATTTGTAAGTATGTCTGGTTTCAATGCAGGGCCGCTGGGTTCGAACCCGGGACCTTTACCTTACAGTGATGAGCGCCGTGCCAACGCCTAAACCGTTGCGGCCACCGGCGCCCTAAACGCGGCAGCACTTAAACGTACTACAATAAATAGAGTAAATTTAGCTTTAAGAAAAAAATTTGCTAGTGATGAGGAGGTGATGTGTACCTAAGCGCACTGTTATTAAGGGCAAGCCCTAGAAATATAAGATTACACTAGATCGAGTGATCCGAGTGTGTTGGAAAAAGTGGTCATTACAGCGACCAATCTGTCATCGCACTTGGATATCCAGGTCGACCTTAATTCCAGATGCAACAAACACGGGTCTCATTGTCGTTGAAATCGGGTCGGACCTGATGAGACAAAACAAGGGTGGGCCTCGCTGAAAAGGGGATTTGAAGTGGCATTAACCCCGTATGCTAAACAGTTGGCCCGGTCGCCGTCCGGATGGCGTGCCGCCCTCCTATCGACGTGGAGGCTACTTTCTCGACGGCCCTCCGCCACTGCACGCAACGGCTACCGGGAGGGAATTTGCAAGTTTCAACGGTCAAGCTCGGAAAAACACCTTTAAAAAAAGTTATCGCGGGCTGGCCGGTGAATCATCGGCTAAGTACGGCTTTCCGTCGCTGATGTCCGACTCGATGGAATGGTGTAAATCGACCTTTTGGCTAAATTCAACAGTAAAAGTAAAAAAAAGTGATCAAACATGAATCATTGCTGACTCATAAACGGGAGGTAATCAGCAAAACTTTAACATATGCCAGATTCAAAGGTCATTCTTTACATTGAAAGTCAAAACACGAATTGTTAGATCAAGCCAACAAAAAAATAATCACTAGGAATGATTGGAAACATGCTAGAATGAACAGAATTAATTACTCTTTAACGGAAAATTTATAATCAATGGACATTAGAAAATCGAGAATCACATTTTTAATAAGCAGGCATAGCAAAACATCCTAGCCTTTTCGTACTAATAAAAGATAGTTGTTACGTTGTAAACCATTTGGTAAGATGTTTTTAACTGAAGAAAGTGGAAGAGCTTATAAAATCATCTTGGTATAAAATAACCTAAAATTTGCTTTACCTCTAAGCAGGTTTGTCTATTTTTGAATAAAGTCTAGGAATCTCTGTATCTCAATCTACTTATCTATCTAATCTATCCAGCTATCTTTTTGTATCACTCTATCTCTTACCACCTCAATTTTTCTCAATCCTCTGGCATTTTGAAACATTATCTGCTACCCGTCCCTCTCTTCTTATTTTTCTTCTCTCGCCCTATCTCTATCTCTGATTCCTTGTTAAAGCTTTGTTTCAAGTAGATAGACAAAGAAAGATAGACGAATAAAGATTGCCCTTCTCTAAATTTTGACCCATTACAAACAAAGAGGTGCCTGGCAAAGAGACAGGTTTATAAAGGAAGAAAGAGGAAGATAGATTGCAAGAGAAAGGTAGTTATATAAAGATAAATAAATTCATAGAGATGGAGAAAATAAAATACCACAATGGAGGAAAGAGAAAATATAACAGAGAATGGTTGTAAATGATAGAAGAATGAAAAAAAGTAAGGTGGTAAGATATAGAGCGGTACCGAAAGATAAAGCGATTCAGAAATATATATAGAGAGAAAATGAGGAGGGAAATATGGGTAAATAGTTAGGATACTGGAGGAAACGGAAGAAAGGAAAGAAGGAAGGAAGGGAATGAGAGAGAGAGAGAGAGAGAGAGAGAGAGAGAGAGAGAGAGAGAGAGAGAGATGAGAACTATGGATACATAAAGAAAAACAGATAGATAGGGTGAGAGAAGAAAAATCAATTTTGATTTTGTTAGAATTTATATTTGATAAGTACATATTGTAGTATTTGTGAGAGGCATTTATTTTCCTTTACAAATCTATTTTTGAGTGATCAATTATAATCAGATCATCTGCATAAAATAACACGATAAAAAGAGGTTATTCACCTACACCTGTAATTCCTTTTGATCTAAAAAACAATCTTCAAAACTACCGTGTAATCGACAGATTTGCTCCAATATCGTAACCCTTTAACCTTCACCTTTGCTGATGATACGACAGTCCCTTCAAGACCCAAAAATAGTTGTGAAAATGAAGAATCAACATACATTTAAAAAAAATAATATTTTATCAAATTTATTTTGAACTACAGAATACTTATTTTGTTTAACTCAATCAAACTACTTTAAGAACGGCACCATCTTTTGGTACACAGATGGATCTAGTACACAAGAAGGCACAGGGGTAGGAGTATTCGATCCTGGAACCGAATACGAAGAAACCATAGGAAAATACGGCAGTACCTTCCAAGTTGAAGTCCATGCAATCGAGAGATGAACTCAATTGGACTTGACTAAAGGGTGCAAAAACAAGAACATAGCTATCATGTCAGATAGCCAAGCAGCCATCAAAGCACTAAACTTAAACATCATTAGTTTAAAGGTGATGTTGAACTGCAAAACCAAATTAAACATATAGATACCCAGAACAAAGTCAGCCTCTGCTGGGTCCCAGGACATGTGGTAGTAGAAGGCAACGAGAAAGCGGACATCTTTACAAGAAAACGGGCTGCTATACCGCTGATAGGACACGAACCCGTCAGTGGCATAGGAACCCACATTATCAATGAGTTCCTCAGACAGAAGGACAAAAAAGAAAATGAATTCACGCATTGGACACAAAAAATCCAAGAACCTCCTAACAAATTTTGGAAAGAAAGAAGTAATAAAATATATCAAAGGAAGCAGGAAAAAACTGCGAATCCTAACAGGATTCTTAACAGGACACTTAAAACTAAACGGACATTTAAAGAAGATTGGTATAACCCAACACGGCACCCAAGATTCTGCAAAGAAGCAGAGTGGACACCAACACACCTATTAACAAACTGTGGTGCTACACTTGCCCGCAGGAGGAAGTGGTTTGGGACGTAGAATCTGACCGTAGAAGAAATTCAACCACTGAAACCGGGCCTGCTAATCAAATTCCTTGATGATCTAGGATTCACCAGTTTGCTGTAGGCACAGAACGGGGGATACAGTAGCTCTTAAACGGCGCAATATATTACACCCCGACTAATACATCTTTAGAAAAAAAAAGTCCTTTGAAAAATAAATAAACGGGCGAAATTCATTTACTGGCACCTCAGTAGGAGGTTGTCATAATATTTACCGTACACTTTTCTAACAAACTTTCAGGTTCATTTCACAAAAACAGACAGGACAAAACAAGCGGACGGCAAAAACAGTTTTGCAGTAACTGAGGACTGGTTTCGCGTGATTCGTTTCAAGGAAGTTGCCCTCTCGGCGCTTCCTACCCCGTATCTCCGGTCCATCTTGACTTTATGAGGCGTCTTGAAAATATTCGAGTTTTGTAATGATATTCGATAAGGGTGGAAATGGTCAGTTCTCCGAGCGGTTCGGTGTTCTCGGACGCGGACGGAGATTTAGAGGGTTGACCCACTTTCATAATGGTCACGCACAAACAATCACCCCTAGGCACTTTTCTTAACGTAGTGGGCTGTTCTACATGACCGTAATACTCCAGAGAGTATTTTATATCGTTCCAATTTTCAATATTCATCAGACATAAAACCTGACACTACGCCCGGATTAAATTCTACTGTTTAAAATCTTATTAGGGGCGCGGTAGCAGGGAGTTGAACAGCGCTCATCAGCGTAAAGATCCCTGGTTCGAATCCAGCGGCCGCTTACAAATGGGCTTTTTTTTTACAACAAAACACCAGCACCCTGAGGGTTGATATGATCTCTACTGTTGGGAACCCTCGTAAAAAAAGTCTTATTATTATTAGTAATAATCCATTATATTTCACGGTCCGATTGACCAAATAACTTCTTTCAATTAATTAATCTTTATGTAAGGTATTGGTTGAAATGAAAAAGTTAGTGACACCAGCGGGATTCGAACCCACGACCTTCGGCTCAATTCGCCACTGGTCTAACCACTTCGTCATGATAGCTCAAGTGGTTATAGCAGCGGCGTATTGAGCCGAAGGTCGTGGGTTCGAATCCCGCTCGTGACACTGATTTTTTTATCAGAACCAAGACCTTACATGGAAAGAAGAATCAAATTTGAATGTTTACTTCGAAATAAATTTAACGCACTTTTGGTCAAGGTTGCGCCGGATCAACATCTTTGTTTTAATTGGAATATAATGTTCAACATAAAATACGTCATAAAAAGACGAACTACTTATAAAAATTTGTAAACTATGAAAAAATTTGTTTGACACGGATTATATAAAGACATCAACAGGGCAAACTTCCACTGTTTGTGTGTCGGTATCATTCATATATTTTATGAGAGGAGGCAGAAAAATTAATTAATAATAATTTACATAAAAAAATCGTACAATTTTCCTCTATATATTCACAAACATTTTAACCATGGACTATTGTCCGTCTGGCGTGTTGACTAAACGCGAAAAAACAAAAATGATTATAATTTATACATTACAATAAACTTAATGGTATCTCCTATAAAGTACAAAGAACATAACATAAACATATATTAATAATTAAATTCTGAAACTAAAAACCTTCTATATTTATTAGCTGTCCCTAAATATTTGGACAAACAATGCCAGTCGAGACCATTCAGATGACAGGTAGGCTTTTTGAAATCAAATCTACCGAAATTCGGCAAAAATTGGGCAAACTGTCAGGAAATGTAATACGTGTTCAATCCCCACAACATTGCAAAGAGAACTGATTTTTTGAAGACCCGTTCGCCATGTTTTATCATTCAAATTTCCCCTACATTTAAAAACCATTGAAATAATACGAATTGAAAAATTAATTGAGCCGAAGGTCGTGGGTTCGAATCCCGCTCGTGACACTAATTTTTTTATCTGAATCAAGACCTTACATGGAAAGAAGAATCAAATTTGAAAGTTTATACCATAGTACCATACCTCAGAAAGGGGCTCTCGTACCTCTGTCTTAATTTGATATTTACCGAACAGTCGGTATTTTTTGTTTCACCAGCAGACATGTACGATGGGTTGAAGGAAGCGATTGATAAATCAAATTTATTTAGTTTATTTTTAGCTCCTTCAGACAAACACCCTTTCCTGATAGCCTCGTTTAGGTCTTATTACTTTAGTTACGCAGGTATAAGATTTTTTATCAAAGCTGTTTTACTCCCCAAAAACTTTTTGAATATAGAAATAAATTGATAAGAACTTCAACTGGGAAGTTTTCTTGGTCAGTGTGCGAAATTATCTCGCAACTCGGATCTTTTTAAACATTCAAATCGGCCTATCTCCTCATTTCAATGTGACAATTTTGCGCTAGACAGAAATGGACCAAAATGTCACAATATTGTGGTCAAATTCGCCAAGAGACTGAGATGAAAGAGTATGGAATTGAGTAGGTCATATATCAGAAAAAAGGACGAATTCTTAACAAACCATGTCCACTCTGACCATCACAGGTAGAAAAACAAGACCCCGGAAGAAAAAAGTCCCCAATATTTTACCTATTCTTACTGTCTTCAAATGATTATCTAAAACATTTTTTTAGCAAGTTAAGTTATCTTTTATCAATAGCAACTACAAATGCAACAGTTTCCTCTTTAGATTAAAACGCTGTCTCTCCCACTGTAAATAAAAGCTTTTAACGAATCACGCCAGAACCATGTTTTAATGAAATTTTTGCTAAAAATAGACGGAATTAATTGACCAAAATTGTGTTCAGAATAAATCAGCCCGTCTAAGTTAAGGTTCGAAGAAGAATCTTAAACGCCAGAGATCTCGATAGCTGATATGGACAGTGCACGCCAGGCGCTTTTCTTAAGCCAAGGTTGCCTAAAATACGAGCGGATCGTCTATCTCCAGGAATGTTATCTTGTGCCCTTTTCTAGTCTATCAGTCATTATATGGAATTTACGTGATATCAGATTTATCCGAAGACTTAGACTAAAAGAAGATACAAGGCAAATTATGCTTTTTGGCAAAACAATTTTTCTTTTATTTTTCATATTTATATATATTACACAGGGCGGGCGACCAGGACCCGAGGGGGTAAAAGCCTGAGTAGGCCCGTACCCCATATTTTTCATATTTGGACAGTTTTTCTGCGCAGTACTATAACGTAAATAGTATTGGCAAGAGAAAATATTTATGACGAATTCTAGAGACATTCCAAATATCAAGAATATGTCTATTTGTATGACATTTAAGTAGACCGTAGAATAAATATTCGAATAAGCGAGGGGCTCTACGTTCATGTCTTGAGATTTTTACGGCTGTTTGTTTACTATTACGTAAATTAGTATTGGCAAGAGAAAATATTTATGACGAATAAATGGGATGCGAATCATCTGGATTAACCGGTATTAATTTTTTCTGGATTTTTGAAACTGTATATAAACTCATTATATTCAAGTCATCGTTTTGCTACTGTGTTTATTACATCTTGATATTTTGGTTTACAGCCGTTTAGCACGAGCATATTTTTCAGAATCCGATAATGTAGACAGTAAAACAGTAATTTTAAAAGTTTTATAGATAGATAGATTGATATGTACACATACAAACATACAAGATAGATAGATAGATAGATAGATAGAAAGATATATATATATATATATATATATATATACGTACGNAAGGAGAGCGTGAGGCAGAGAGACTGAGTGAATGAGGAAGTGTCAGACAGCGAGAGGCGAGAAAGTGAGTGAGAGAAAGAAAGAGGCAGTGATAAATGAACAAGGAAGGAGATAAAGAAATAGATATACATAATATATAGAGCGAGAAAGAGCAAAACATAAATAAAGTGTGCGTGCGTGCGTGCGTGTGTGTGTGTGACTGCTGATGTCATCGCCGACCTTCTGAGTGTCGTATACTAAAAAACTCCTGTTTCAATTTTTCACCTAGTTTTCGCAGCTTTTGAAAAACCAGGAGTCATAAGTAACGACACCATTTATAAATAAATTGAGATAATTATGGATTGTTAGGTTAGATAAGCAAAATGAAGAGAGAGGAGAAGATTAGATGATATAGAAAAGATACAGATAGAAAGAGAACAAGCAAGATCCACATGTAGATATAATATGTTTGTGTGTGTGTGTATGTGTGAGAGAGAGAGAGAGAGAGAGAGAGAGAGAGAGAGAGAGAGAGAGAAATCCCATAATATTTGCAGTACACACGCGACAACGCACATATGTATTTCAAACGTACTTCGCACCCATTTTTAAAAGCCTATAAAATCAACTATTACACATTCCATATCTCAAGGATAGATTTCCTAGTCGGTTGAAGGTTATTTTATGAAAAGCTGAGAGGTTGTCGCCGCATTCATGCGTAATGGTCACCCTCCATGTTGACAGTCACTTCGTCATACCGAAAGTTTATAAACGCGGCGGTGAAAATTTATAGACAATGGCTTTTCAGATTACGTCAGTCCGATTCGACATCCGTTAATTGACGTGAAATTGAACATAGGCAGAGCAGGTAAGCGCTGCTTCATCACCCAAAATAAGCACCAGCAAGAACGAAGTCCGTTGGTAAAAACTATGTTCTCTTGTGTTTCATGCATTGAAGCTACACGATTTCTCAGCTTATTCATACCGGGTAATTGATCGTAATTACATTTGAACCGATTATATGATGTTTAGTAAACTACGTTAATCTTTCAAATGTTTGACATTAAAATTCTTTTAGTCGTTTTTGAATTTTAGCCGTTTTAATTCCGATAACGACTTCACTTGAAACATTTTGGTGGTCAAAAAATCGATAAATTTAAATTCAAACAAAAATTTATATTTAGGGATCTCTAGAGGTTTTAAAAACTAAATTTCATATTAATTTTACGAAATCAAAAATTACCACCTAGTTTACTTGAAAAATATTTTGGCTATTGATAAACTTTGATAGCTGTAAATGCATTTTTATTGCAATCTACATAAATAATAACGTAAAATGAATTATTCCCCTAGTTGATTTGAGCATCAAGAATGGCCAAATAAAAATATTAAAAACCGAAAAACATCAACTTCCAAAATTTTTTTTGATGAAAGCAAGGTCAATAATTCACAAGAAGTGAATACGGCCCGATATTTTGAAGTGTAAAATCACTAAAACAAAGATTGGTCCAAATCCATAACACCAACTTGGTCGTCCATTGTAAGGTCTCACTGCCCAACAGGTCTAGTGGTAACTGGAGCTCTCCTAGGGGATTATTGTGAATTGGACCGAGATTTTATGACATATTTAATAAAAGCAATGTTAAGGTCATTCGGGATGATATAATTGGGTACATAGAAGTTTACTATTTTTAAGAGGGTTTTGGGTTGGAAAATCTGTAAACGGAAGTAGTTGGAATATTTGGTTGAACCCCACATTTACGCCATATGTTCAAATGGGCCTTATTATCGTGAAACGTTAATTTTCATTAATTCATAGCAGTCGTGAAAGTGTTTTGTAACGTCTAACCTTCTGCTTTTTAGTCCTGCATGTAGATTCCATGTTATTCTTTTGAGGTAGCGGAAAAATCCACATCGGAGGGTAAAAGTTCGTGACTTTTGTCAACATTTATTTTTATCCGTTACTTTTTCAGCAAAAGTTCTTTGTAGAAAAGGTGAGCATATAGGGAGCGATGTGTGAAGATGGGATTGTTACTATGAGACTAGATAGCAGTATCATCTGCGGAAATGTTGATATATGTGTCGGATGGGTAGGTAGATCGGTGTAAGTGGAACACATGATACTTTGTGGGACTCCAGCCTTGACAAGATAGTAGTCAGAGAAGGGTGTTGTATGACTGACTTGAAAGAAGCGGTCACTCAGGTAAGCTAGGAAGACAAGGAAGTAGCTATGGGAAGGATGATCTTGAGCTTCCACGGCAAACCCCCTAAACCCCTCTAATACCTTATCAAAAACTTGAGCCACGTCTAGGAAACCACCCTAGTTTTTTTTTACCTCAAGAGAATAAAAGATTGCTTGTAGAAACGTTAGCATTGCTGGATTGTGGTGTGGTGTTTGCGGAAGCCAAACTGATAACATGGGATAATTTTAGTTCTTCTAGGATGGGAGGGTTTCTTTACAGAAGGAGCTTCTGAAAATCAAAATCCTTGAATACAAATTGAAAATTGAACCAATCAATAATTTTTTGTCTCTCATCTCTAATACCACGTCGTATTGAGGTATTTATGTAGCAAGTTTTTACGAATCTAATATTTTTGAACTTAGTATCATAAAAAAAGGATAGACATTCTTGAATTGTGAAGGCTTGAACCCGTTAGATGATCATATTTTTAACTTATTTCATCCTTATTTTTCATATTAAGTATAATAAATCCTTGTCCATTAAATTGCTATAAAAAGTATCAAATCCTTATTTATCAGTAACGCATTATGATGTTTCCAGACTTTGAAATCGGTAACTCTAGTAATAAAGATAAAGTAATAAAGGATAAAGAAGTAACAACTGGTGTCACAGCGACTTGGCGTGTCTGAACTTGATTATAAAGTTGGCTCCTTTCGAATATCAGAAAGTAATCCTGATTTTTGAGATAACACAGGTAGCCTTTGGTCTCGCGGGCTTATTATTTTTTCAATTTAAGTCCGACCTTGTTCCCCCCCCCAGGCAAGTAGGTCAAGCTGACTAAGACGATTTTTCAGAGAATTATCAACGTACATTGGCTTGCGTGTGAGAAAGCACCGAGATGCGTTATCTCAGATTTGTATTAATGCATTCAGAGAAGGGTCTAGGACGATGAATCAGAAGGTAAAATGGAAAAATTTTAGAGTTACTCATTACAGTTATCTTTTAAACAGCACAAAAGCAAACCTGTCGCTCTTAAGAGAGCATAGTAAATTAACAAACGCTATGGAAAATTTTTATTTTGTCACTATTTCGAAAACTGTAACATCGTGCAAGAATGCACCTCAAAAGAAATCAATTCCACCTTTCGTGCCAAATGGTATATAATTGCAAACTCGATTCTTTTGAAGTGATTCGACATACTCTTGCCAATACAAAATATTATCAACCGTGGCCAAGTCGTACGTTTTATAATTGAATCTGATTAATTTAACAGGGGTGGCCGCGCACCATGATTTATTTCTTGATAATGCAATCGTAGTAAATGTACAACCGTTATTTCATTTATTCATCTTATAAAAACAACAAAAACGCAACAGTGGAAGTTTCCGGACCCGTTTGTTAAAATATTTTTTATAAATTATTTGGAGATCGTGAGATGCAGTATGGTATAGTAGTGAATAGTGGTATAATCTCACAATCGCCAAATAATCATTAATTTCGGACACTAAACACCACAATTTTTTAAATAAATTTTTCATAATTCTCAATGTCTGTATGTTAATTTTTTAAAATTCAACTATGCCATTTTTAATTCGTCGTTCGAAATTCGTAAAGACTGTTTTGGTGAATCGCCCTTCCACTAGTCACACGATTGAAGAGGCCGACAGCCGCGTTTTTGTTAAAAAAAAATAAATAAATAAAAAAAGGTGTATACTATTTAAAAGACTAGAAATTGTTGTGTCGTGTTGTTCGTATGTTGGCTTTCATTGAAAAGTTTTTTTTTTATTACGTATATTTTTATTAGGTATTTTTTACGTATACATTTTTCGAGAAACGAGTGTCCGGACTTAAAAAAAATAAAAGTATTCACCTTCCCTTTTTATGACACGATACTAATAAAATCACAAATTTTCGGATTGTCCGGACTTGTGATCATCTGGACAAGTCCCGGTCCCTTCAAGTCCGGATAAACGGATTTCTACTAATTATTTAATTTCTTCATCTTATCAAACATCGAAAAAGTCCTTATAGAGTTATACATGTTGATTATTTACAATTTGTCATCTTTGATACGCAGATACGGTCTAAAATAAAAATGAAAACATTCCAATACTGTTTTGTTTTGATTATTTGATCTGTCTTTATTTTCTATCACCAAAAACAGTAAAGACAAAAATGAATTTATTTGCTGTACATTGAATACGTTATTTTGACAAGTAAAAAATTAA
The DNA here is from genome assembly GCF_000648675.2 of Cimex lectularius. Taxonomy (NCBI): domain Eukaryota; kingdom Metazoa; phylum Arthropoda; class Insecta; order Hemiptera; family Cimicidae; genus Cimex; species Cimex lectularius. Next base: position 1,486,287 of record NW_019392667.1, read on the forward strand.
ATGCTAATAGGGAACAAAGTAAGTAACATAATATAAAATGGACATTCTGCTCTCAAAAAGTTTAACTTGTGCTTAAGAGCTAGAAGTTGTGAGCTCTTGTAGTTTTATGCATTAAAATAATTTAAAAAATAGATTAACAAAATTAAAACAAATTTAGCGGTAGCAGTGTATAATTTATTTATGTATTGTCGTTTTATGTAATTTTCTAAATAAATACTTTACTAATAAATATAAAATATTTTCTTGTTTGGTTATGAATGTTTAAAAAATTTAAATTCATTAGAAGAGGAAATATCCATTTTCTTGAGATGAATGAAGTTTGATGCTATCTTACGTGCATAGAAGTGTTTACTTTAGTAATAAATAATTTATTAACGCTTTTGTTCTTGTGGTGTTCTTGAAGTCCATCTATCTATATTTCTTATTTCTATCTGTTTCGCTCTCTCTCTCTCTCTCTCTCTCTCTCTCTCTCTCTCTCTCTCTCTCTCTCTCAATAACAGGAAAAATTTTATGCTTATAAATACAAAACTGTGAATACATAAAAATTAATTGTATGTAGCACTTTAAAATCAATGTAATTAATTACACTTTGTTATACCTTCTATGTTTATTTAGTAATATTTTAGTTATACAATTTGGAATAATAATTATTGTAGAAATTTTGCATTTTGTGGCACCTCCCCGACTAGGATTGCATATGTTATCTAGAATTGTTCTGATGTAAAATAAACAGACCTTATTAAATCTGACTGAAAAATATTGCTTGAAATTTTAAATTTATAAAATAATTTTCCAAATTTTTTTTACCGGACCATCAGTATGAAACCTAAATTAACGTTAATTATCAAAAATTATTCTCAAATATTTAACTAGATTAGAAAAGGTTATAATCAGGCAAGTACAATTAAATTTAATTACGAAAAAATGTAACCCTATATTTTCATTTGTCGTTTTGATTTGAGAGACTAAAATTAACGATTTTAGTTTTAAATGCATTTTAAAAGTAAGAAATTAATCCCTAACCATTTTTTAACTACTATTATTTCATAATTAATGTTTTTTAATGTTAGTATTAATCAAAAGTTTTGTGAGAAAAAATATAGCTGTATCATCAACGAATACCAATATTTTACTAAAAGTTCTAGTTTATGTTATTAGATTAAAAACAATACAGGTCCTAAAACACTTCCCTGTTGAACATCCCAAATAATATAAGTGGGATAGCTAAAAGTTTGGTTTATTTTATTTTATTTTATTTTTTTGAGTTCTATTTAACAAATATAACTCAATCAATTTATTAACTGATTCTTTCATATCAATATTTAAAATTTTTGAAGCAAAACTGCATGGTCTATGGAATCAAAACCTTTTGAAATATCGAAAAACAATCCTTTGACTCTACTTTATTGTCATGAACTTTTGATATAAAATCGTAAGCCTTAAAAAGTGCAACTTCTGCAAATTTACATGATTGAAATCCAAATTAGTTTTGGGGCAATTATTTTGTTATTCGAAAGAAAAATCAACAAGTTTTTAAAAACATGTTTCCATAATTTTACTCAATGATAATGTAAGGGAAATAGGTCTATAATTATTAGCATCCCTTTCTGGAGAGATTCTCTTCTCTTTACGTAATGGGGTAACTATAAATTTTTAAATTCAGTGGGGAAATATCCATGTTTAAAAGATAAATTATAAATAGAAAGTAGAGAAAGACATGTAGCGAAAGAATTTTTTTAAATATAAAATTTAATAGATTTTGCTCAAAGAAGGTGCTTTTATCTTTTAATCAATTTAACGGAAAGGAACAAAATTGGTCCGCAGTTGGATCGCATCTCGGATCTTCCCGGTCCGCCAATTCTCGCTGTATTCTTTTTTGTAAATTTTTAATCAGAAGCGTTTATTCCGAAACGCAATCATAAATAGCTATATTAAAATACAAAACGTACAAATAAACTAAACAATATGTTGTTGTTATTTTTTATGTTTTTATAACAATTTGCCACTCATTTCGCCAATTTTAAGCTCAATTTTTAATGCAAAGCGTTAATTTATTTGGCACGAAAAAGCGTTGTTATTGAAATATTTACAAACCTTTATCTTTGAAACAATCAAAACTAGTAAACAAGGAGACACTGCGATTGTCGTTCAGGTATTGTCGCGATACACCGAGTGACCTACAATTGGCATAACCGAGACGCTAAAAACGGATTTCTCATTTCGACAAGCCAATTGCCAAGATCTAATTATAATATATGACCGGTTTCCGAGTTTGGAACATCAGCATAATGGAAGCTGCAAGGTTTAAGCTTATATTTAAAATGAAAAATCGTGTGTCAACATCGATTCAATGTCGTGACGGATAATCCTTCAAGGGTTAACTACTCTGAATAGAATATGATATTGGAGGGGAAAAACGACTAGGATTTCCCCGGTTTGGATGAATAAAACGGGTTTTAATTACAGGGGAAATGAACGTGGGTCGTATAGGGAGCGAGGGCGAGCGGAAGCGCTGGACAAAAGGCTGGGATCGCCAACGTTTCCGGGGAGATTCGGATAGCCTGGGTCATTGGTCAGTCTTCGTCGGCTCGGCCATGCCTGGAATGCATTAACGAATTTTCTGCAATAAATATGGAGAAGGAGGTTTAAAATTATAGATATGCAAATTTCGACGAGGGTTCAACGGCATCGCACGCCAACTAGTGCACTTGGGCCGCGTTCGTTTTACCAAGCAAACAGAACAATCTTAGAGTTTTATTTTTTTCTTAAAAAGTTATAAAAATTTAAAATCTTTTATCTAAGAGAAAACTAGATAATTAATCTTGTTTTCACATTAGTTAAAATTATCGTTAACTCATCTAAACATTCACATATCTAGTTGCCGACATACTGCAGTAGCAAGCAGATGGAATGAATGGTTCTCTTGAGAGAAGGGTTGAGTTTTTTTTAAAATTAGTTATTTTATTTTATTTTCTTGGAAATCTCGGTAAGAGAAAGGTATAGGCATAGATAAATAAGGTAAGAGAAAAGAGAGAATGAAATATATAGAAAATACAGAACAAACGCGATCAGATGATTTTTAATAGTGAGAAAAAGGTGGGATACAAGAAGAGAGAGAGAGAGAGAGAGAGAGAGAGAGAGAGAGAGAGAATGAGAGAGAGAGAGAATGAGAAAGAGAGAGTGAGAGAGGAAAAAGAAAGAGATTGAGTGGGAGAAAGAAAGTCGAAAGGAGAAAATAAAAAAGAAATCATTAATGAGAGAAAACTAGTGTGAGCGAGACAGAAGAAAAGAAGAAGAAAGAAAGAGTGAGTGAGTGAAAGAAAGAGGAACTGACGGAGAAAATAGAAAAATTAGAGAATTTTAACATGAGGAATGTTAAAGTGGGGGAAAACAAATAAGAGAAAGAAATATATGAGAGGAAGGGAGAGAGATAGATAGAGAGGGACAGAGATAACGTGATTGCAAGAATAAGAGAGTGAGTAAAAAGAGAGGGGGAGAGGGAGAAAGAGTGAAAGTGATAGTGAGTACAAGAATAAGAAGATGATAATGAACGCTTTATTTATCAATCACACAAGATTTGGTCTCAAGAACTGTTCTTACATCTAATGTGAAAAATAATGGCTACTAAGTTTACTCTATTTCTAATTTATTAAACACTTAACAAATTACTTTTAACAACCTGATTTTTGTGGTCAATATGTTACATCTATCCGTTTTACATTGAACTACATATATATTTACTTCAAATTGCCTATAGAAATAAATGTTCTAATTTACAGAATAATTAAGCAATTAAAAAGTAAATTACTAATTAAATAAGGGAACAGAAATACGTTTTTAATTCAATTCAGTTGAAATCATGAATTATAAATTTTCAATATAAATCTAGACATAAAACTTCTAGCCACTAAATAGTAATAACTTGATAAGAGATGATTTTTACAGCTATTCTAGAAATCTTTGATATTTTTACATAGTTTCATGTGTGTAGGGATTCTGGAAAAATTTATTTCACCTTTTACTGAGAATGACCTAAGAGAGTGAACAAGAAAGAAAGGTGTAAGAGAAAGAGAGAGGAGAAAGAGAGATACAAAAAGAAAGAGATAGAGCGAGAGAGAGAGAGAGAGAGAGAGAGAGAGAGAGAGAGAGAGAGAGAGAGAGATAGAGAGAGAGAAATAAAGCGAGGATAATTGCTGGATGGAGAAAGAAAAATGTGAAAGAGCTTGATTGAAAGAAAGAAAGACAGGTCGAGCGAGAGGGAAAGATAGAGAGAGGTAGAGAGTGATAGAGAGGGAGAAAATATGTGAGAGATAGTGAAAGAGAGCGGGAGCGTGAAAAAGAGAGGAGAAAGAGAAGGAAAAAGGGAGAGCTATGGAGATAGTAAGAAGTAGATCGAGGAACATAGATGGATATAAAAAGACAGAGGAGATAGATGGGGATGGATCAATTATAGGGCAGTTGGAAATAAGTCGATAACTCTTCACCACTCGGTCCAGTGGTACTTAACTCAATTTTTTAAACCTCAGTTGGTTTCACCACATAAATATTTAACGCAGGGTGTTCGACTACTCGTGTTACAAACTTTGCCAGTAGATACTACATTCGAAACGGAAACAAGTCCTAATTATATATGGTCTGCATCTCAGCAGTTTCGGAGTTATTCCACTTTTGTGGGTTTTTTAAGATTTGACGACATTGCTTTAAATAAACCATGATAACTCCAAACCTAAAAGGTTTTGGACAAATCCGTTGAAAACTACGTTAAATTTCCAATTAGAAGTGATCAATACGAAACTTGCAAACGTTTTTGAAATAAGGGTTTTAATAGCGAGAACTTTCAATAATAATTTTTTTTCAAAGATGAAAAACTTCCCATGGTGATTCTAAACTACTATTTCCAAACCTAGAGATCATAAAATTTCAGAAAACGTACTCCATTTGATATCCTTTTTTGTGGTGTAATTGCTTTTTTAAATACTTTTTTCAAAGATGAAGAAATTGATGAAGGAAAAGAGAAAACCGACGTTGACGTGTTGGTAATATGGAAAGATTAATATTAATAAAAAATAAAACCTTAAGGAAATTTTGAATGAATTTATTAAACTTTTTTAAATTTAAGTTTGCAACCAAAATGTTTGAAGTGTTTACTTATTTACCAACACGACTGCAACTTATTAAGGATTATTGTATTATTATTCTCTGGAATAAAAGAGTTTTACAATTTAAAACGTTTTTAGTTATCTATGTGATATCTTGTTAAAACTATGGCTACTTTTTCTAATGAAGAACATATGACACATCTTATGTTCGGGTTTTTGGGGTTTAATGCGACGGCAGCGCGTCGAAAATACATTGCGGAGGGTGGAGAGCATTTCGAAACAAAATTAAAAAAGTTTAATAAATTCAAAGATTTTTTAAAAATACAAATAAAAAGAAATATAATAATATTATATTATAAGAAATATAATAAAATAAAAAGAAATAAGAAAATAAAATAAGTTTAATAATAAAATAATTTTTTTAAGTTTTTTATTTTTTATTATTATTAATGTTTCTACCTTATCAATCCTTCAACCACGGTTTTTTATTTTTCTTTATAAATTTTTTCAACTTTGAAAAAAGTAATTAAAAAAACAATAATACCACTAAAGAGGACATTTAATGCAGTACGTTTTCTAAAATTTGCTGATCTTCTAGGTTTGGAAATAGAGTTTAGAGTCACCGTAGTAAGTTTTTCAACGTATTTTTGAAAGTTCTGGCTACTAAAACGCTTATTTCACCAACGTTTACAAGTTTAGCATTGATCACATCTTACTGGAAATTTAACTTAGTTTCCAATGGTACAAACGGATTTGTCCAAAATCTTTTAGTTTTGGAGTTATCATTGTTTATTTGAAGCAAGGTCGTGAATTATTAAAAATCAGAATAATGGAATAACTCCGAAACTGCGGAGATTCCGACCATGGTTAATTAGGACTTTTTGGTTCCTTTTTGAATGTAGAATCTACTTGCAAAATTTGTAACACGAGTAACAAACACCCTGTACAGAGGAACTTCTTTTTCTTTGAAGTGACAACTGAAGATGTTACCATATATCATAGTTATACCCGGAGTGCACAGATGAACGTAAAAACTTAATTTGGAAGGGAGAAGCAGGCCGTATCCACGCGTCAAGATCTCGTTTACGCCGGCGGCTGCTGAACCGCATCGCCCTTGAGTCTTTCCCGGCGTCGAGATTAATTAACTCACCGAGATGTATTTACAGGTGGCCCGGTTTAAATACGAGGACGTGCTTTCCTTTTCCGCTCTGTTTGACAAATCGTGCGACATCTTCGTTATCAAGACAACCGGCCCGGCTATAGATTTAATAAGGCGAGAACAAACGCAAACACTTTAGAAGTGCGGGATCGATTTGGGTAAATATGTACGATGCTCGATATGTCAAGTCATATAAATCAAGAACAAAAGCTATCACGAGAAGACATAACATAAGTAAAGTGCATTACTATATATTTATTCAGAAATCGTGAGATGCGGTCTGGTGTGATGTAGGTTAACATCCTAAATGTATTTGTTAAATGTAAACAATGTTTGTAAATCCTAGGCCCTGAAGATGATCTCAATAAAGATCGAAACGTTGGTACGATAAAGAAAATGTTTTTCTGAAACCTACATCACACCAGATCGCATCTCACGATTTCTGAATAATTATCAATTAACGGTCACTAATCACCACACATTACTATATATTATGGGTAAATTGATAGTTCCTCACTGACGATGGCGGAATGCCGAAACTCGTTTGAATAATGCAACAAACCCGCGAATGAAAACATACCCAGTAACTGACCCTATGCGGAATCAGCATAAATAATATAAGTTATTTAGTAATCTATGACACAAAGAAATGATGGTTTTGTTTGCATAAAAATATGCGTACTTTTGAAGTTTGTCAGAATTGTTATCATGTCTTAGTTTGACTTGTTGAACCCAAGTGTAATCATTACAGGCGAAAAATGTCTCATAGCTAGATAATTTTTATAACCCGTCATCAACAATTTGACAAAATCTTATGATGACTTTAACTTTTGAGTATAGATGTTGGGAATTTAAAACAAATTTTAATACAACTTATGGTAAAGAAAAAGAATTAATATAAATGGATGCAGACCAAACAGAAAAACAGGAAATGTCCACTAAACAAGTACACACTACTCGCCAAATATGTTTTTTATGAAATGCAACACATGTGCAATGCAGACATTTCCAACGCTGCGGCACGCACTGAATTCCTGAGAAGCTGCAACTCATACAAATTAAAGGAGGATTGATTTATCGATTACGAGAATTAATGGTTGGATTAATACAAACCCTTGTGACCAGGGAAATAAAAATTTGCTTACTATTTTTATCCCAGTCTTATTGACTGTGAAATAGAGACTGGTAGAATATTTAAACAATTAATCGAAGTTATTGGAGTACCAACCGAAATAATTGCATTCAAGCCAAACTGTTAAAACCATAAAGGATATGGTTGCAAAATGTCCTATTTAGCAATTCTATCAAATTTAGCAGTAAACTGGACGCATTACGTCGCTAGGGGAGGACAGAAATATTACCATTGCCGCAAGACGGAACCCTTTCCATAGACAACAGATCCTGAATGAAGTAAGGTTTTTGGAAAGACCTTTATCAACACAAACGATTCGAAATCGTTTGTGGGAAGTTGGCCTCAAATCCTCACACCACACCAACTCATGAGAATATGGTACAGCGACCGCCTAGAAGAGAACAACAATTGCCAGTGAGTTCCAGTTCCTTCTGCCAGCACTACAAACAGAAACGCGACTCATCAGGATACATAACAGCATTCCAATTGGAGTTCTTTTTTAGGCGCTTGCTGCACCTAATCCTGAGTTGCGGGTTGCGGGCTGTTGCTGCATGTGAGATTTTATGAAACGTTCTGACATATAGCACATTGGTGAGTTCTAGTTCATCAAGGCATTCGATTATTAAGCCCTGTTTCAATTTTGTTTTCAACGGCTGGTTACGTTATACACCTCAAAGACTTCTCCACGGCAAGTGTACAGCTACAGTTTGTTAGTAGGTGTGTTAGTGTTTCTTCTGCTTCCATTCAGAAGCTAAACGTACCCTCTGGATTATACCAACTTCCTCAAATGGCCGTTACGTACGCAGCGTTCTGTTAAGAATACTGCTAGGATTCCATGTGAGGCATTCTGCTGCTTCTTTCCTTCCGAAACTTTCTAGAAGTTTCGTGAATTGTTTGTGTGAATCCCTATGCAACAGAAGATCTTTTACTTTTTCATATGCCCCTTTGAGACGGCATGCAGCAGCAGCACGCCACCAGCAACTCAGCAGAGTATGGTGCATCGAGCGCCTAGAAGATAACACCACGTGGGTTGCTGTTATGTTTTCTGATGAGTTGCTTTTCCATTTTAGTGATAGCAGGCGCCGAAGAGTCTACTGAGAAAGGGGACGTACAATACCCCAGTTCCTGCTCCCTTCAGTGCAGTTTAGAGGAGGCGGTGTAATGGTCTACCTGGATTTACACTGGAGGTGGAACTCTCCACTGTACATTCCATATTGCTGAAGGCAACTTTACCGGAGTCCGTTATGTCTAAGAACTTATCGAGGAAAACATCCCTCAAACCGGGATCTCATTGGCAGGGATTTTCGGTTTCTGGATTACAATACTCATATGGGCAGAGTTGTCATCAATGTCTAGAAAACCTGGGAAATTCCCATCTGCCCATTCCGCTATTGTCTCCAGACTTCAATCCCATTAACCAAAGTGGGATGCGTTGCAGAGAATGCTTTTCGATCATCATCCGCAGCCAGTTGACGTACAAGTACGCAGAGTTGCAAGTGAAATTCCTTATGAAATTGAAAAAAAAAAAAAATTGAAAATCCTTATGACAACCTTATTAATAGTATGCCTAACAGGTGCACAAAAGTTTTAGCTAACAGAGGACATTATACTGTACTGACATTATACAGTATTAATAGTTTAAAAAGAAATTATTGTGTCCAATAAACACAATTATTGAATTAAAACCTTTTATTTTGTTATTTATGAAAACCCGTTAACAAAATTTCCTTCAGTAAAGAACATAATAATTTCTAATAAATTTTAATGCAATTTAAAGTAAATACTACAAAATTGGCAATATTATCCATATTTATTTTTGAGAAGTTTATAAAAAATAAAACTTAGATCAATTATTCCTATACAGTAAGCAACATAAACAAACACGTCTCACCATTTCATATAATACATAATTCTGAATAATAAAAATAAAAATAGATATCCTAGAAAATGAAATAAAAAAACTTTCTACTAGCCACGAATTTCATGAATATTTTAAATCGTACCTGTAATCGGAAGACTTTTAAATATCATTTTACTCAAATAAAGAAATATTCTTTTTTATTCTGTGTTAAAGGGCCATCGAACCATTTGGGTGAATTTATTTATATTCCATTCGTGAGTTGCCAGTCTTAGATTAACATTGAAAATTCCTCTTTTCGAGTCTTGGATAAACGGCTAATGCAAAACAGCGGTAATTACGCGATAGCACAGTCCAGTGTGATACGTTTAGATCTGTTGACCTTTACCCTTTGCCATATACTTTGCAATCTGGTTTCTTGACCTTACCAGCTTAAAAATAATAGAAGCGTTTATTGGCCGCCGGTCGATAATACATTATTTTTTTATTCAAAGCGCGTAGTAATGATTAAAATAATAGCTCTTTCAGCCTGACTTTTACTGGACAGTCCCTTGAAATTATTTTTGTGGGAGTTTTGATTGTCATGTCTGTTAGTGACCATAGAAACTGACTTTAAAAAAATATTTTTTACATTCGGAATAAATAATATATAAATAGAATATAAAGTATGTAATGACATGATGGTATAAACTGCAGGAGAATTGGCCAAAGACAATGTTCGCCTGTTTAACCAATTTTTTCATTCTTTTCTTTTTTTATAATCAATGCATATTATTACTATCTCATAAGAATGAACAACCAGCAATGTTTGGTGAAATTAAAAGCAAAATTTATAAAGAGTGGTGAAACTACCAACTGTTATCGTTTCGTAAATAGACAGATACTATTATTTTGATTCATAAGATTTTTTCACTCACTCTCGCCTTCGTAGTCACGGTTTAGATCTCTAGGTCATCGCCTGTTTAATCTGTGTGCAGGGTTGAATAATTTTTGTGAGCATATAAATCATTTCCTCTTTTCTGTCAGTCTTACTCCCTCACTCTTTCTCTCAATCTCTCTTTCTATTTATGCGTTTATCCTGTCTCTCTCCCTCGCATCTCTATATCTCTGTCTGTCTGTCTCTCTCTCTCTCTGTCTCTCCCTCTCACTCTCACTCTCACTCTCTCTCTCTCTCTCCATGTTAAATTCCAGAGAGGTCCAAGAGACCTACCATGCGTGTTGAAATAAATGGTGAAATAAAACATTATCAATCAATTATGTCTCCTGTTTGTTTACCCTGTGCGAAGGGTGGAAGGATTTTTGTTAAATTTAAGTCCATTACAGTTCGTGGTCCGATTGACCAATTAACTTTTTTCAATTAATTAATATTTATGAAAGGTATTGGTTAAGAAAAAAATTCAGTGCCACGAGCAGGATTCGAACCCACGACCTTCGGCTAAATACACCGCTGCTCTACCTCTTGAGCTATCGTGGGTTCGAATCCCGCTCGTGACCTTTTTATCTCAACCAATACCTTTCATAAATATTAATTAGTTAAATTTAAGGTAAAAAGATCGAGTTACATCGAGAGGCAAAGGGGGCTTTGTATGTAGTTTTATTTGCTACATAAAATGGACCGGGTATGATATTTCGAAGAAATTTTTTATCGAGTTGTTTGAATACATAGATTGTTTTACCGTTTGGCTAAACCTCAGATTTCTGGTCCGTATGTCCATGTCGGTTTTAGTATGTCAAGTTGTCTTTTGTTGGTCAGTTCATTGGATCGTTTGTCGAGTAGTCGTGAGAAGATTTTGTATAATTTCATCAGTTTTTGTCGTTGAAAGTGTGTTGCATAAATTCTCCGTTATTCGTCTGCATACATCGCTATCCCTTACTCTCTTAAAATATAATAGATGAATAATTCTGCAACGTTGGTAAAATTGGATAAATCAAATTTTTCCACAATGAGATAAGTGTATTATATTCCAATGTGTTAGGCCTGACAGACTACTTATAATTGGTAAAGTCGAGAAAAACCTTTCATCAGACAGCAAACGCAAGCAAAAATTGAATCCTGGTGTTTTTTTACCTATCCCCTAGGGCAAAGAATTTTCCTACGAAGAGTAAAAATAGTTTGGTGAATATTTCGATATTTCAACTTTTTTCCCCTATGATTACAACCGTGTAAGAGCTGCAGTAAGAAAATTTAAAATTAAAATTTAATTTGATAAATGGTGTACTAACAATGCCATTTTTTTCTTGCTTTAACCGAAAACTAGAATCTCAAAAATATTATTAAATTTCACCTTAAAAACATCTAGTTGCAAAGTAATACAATAATTGTGTTAATTGTATTTTATCAACTTGATATTTTATTTTATATGTTATATTTATGGTAATTATATATGACATATCAACCTTTATTTAGCACCTCTAACTCCCCTTGCACAAACAGTTAATAGAAAACACTGTGCTAATTCGAAAGAGATAAATAATCGAATAAATATTTACTATTTCTTCTCAAAAATTGTTCTATATGCACATATAAAAAAATAGGTGTTAGTAAGTTGAACTTGTCATTAAAACTACTTGGAACAGAAAGGTAACAGAAATTAAAAATGCTATGATAAACGATTATCGATTTATCTATTTCAATTTATTTTCTATGTATTATTATAAAAATAACGAATGTCTTTATAAATCATTGAAATCCCGGGATATCCCATGCATATTTAAATGAGAATAATATGAAACCTGTGATGTAAAGTGGTTTGACCCCTCCTGACATTCTATGGGCAGTTCGACGTTAAATACCCTGCTTTTAAAACGTTATTATATATGTTTTTATGTAAATACATTTCGAGGCATTTTCTATCCTCCTCAGTAACATTTATTCCTGGGTTTGAATGCCAGAATAGCTCATAAAATGTTCTTCATACCCGAAAAGTTTCTTTTCTGACATAAACTTTTATATAGAAGGATTTGATAATTCACGTTTATTTTCAAAAGTAGATCGAGTGCATATCAATCAAGAGACATCTTTAATTGTTCAGAGATAATGTGTTTTATGAGCTTTTATTGTTATTTATTTATTTTAATTAAAAACGTTCGCAAAAAGGTGATTCCTTTCATCAGGACATGAAACTATTATTAATAATCCAAGGTTAACAGACAGTACTGAAAAACAATAAGTTTCAGTTTGGTCTTATCCTAGATTTTTCAATCCGAAATTTAAAACAAAACAATATAGAAAAAGTCGATAGGGAATCAAAAACTGGATTATTTTCATTAATTATTCAGAAATCGTGAGATGCGGTTTGGTGTGATGTAGGTTTTAGAAAAACATTTTCTTTCGTCCAACCTTTCGACCTTTAATGAGATCATCTTCAGGGCTCAAAGTGTTTGTCTTCTGTGTAATTGTGCCATTCTTGCGTGTCGTGTTGAGAGTGCCTTGAATGAAATTATTTTCATTTTTGAAGTTAAAAGCCAAAAATGACTTATATTCATTAAGAAAACTCAATTTTCAATTTTACTTTTTAATCCTCCCCCCAACGCAAAGACGAAAGACATAGGCACACACCCACAAATCTTTCATATTTGAATCACAGTTTAAATTTCAAAAAAAAATTTACATAGGAACAACTGTTTTTATTTACATAATTAACTTTATTTGTTTTTTATTTAATTTATCTTTAAGCAAAATACTAAGGGTTTTTTGGCATTATCAGAAAAACCGAAATAGTGTTATAATTCAAAGCCATTTTTTATACTCAAATCAATTATCAATCAGTTTTATTTTTTCTGAATATTGTTATTCCAACTATTTGTGTTAAAGATACTACACAAATTAATTATTAATTTAGGATTAAGTTTTATTTGTTCCCATAATTATGACTATTTTTTCTCGTGCTTAGTGTTTAGGAATCATGATAGGTGATTTAAATTATTTTATTCCATACAAAGGTATTTATAATAGAGTATTTATTTGTTATTTTAGTTTATTCTAGTTTTATTTTATCAGTGCACTGTATTTTTTTTACAAAAATAATAATCTAATATTAATCCACGTACGTTTAGGGTCATAACAATTTATAGGGTCATAATTGTCCATATAAATTATTCAATTAATTATTCTTTTTATCTAAGGTCTTGATTGGTTCGAATCCCGCTAGTAACACTAACTTTTTCAACTCATTCAAGTCCTGAGATAAAAAGAATAATTAATTGAAATTCTAATATTGTTTTATAGTGCAGTAATATAATAATACCTCTAGTGTAAATTATTTTATGATTCCTTGAATTTTGACGATTTTAGACGTAATCAACTGTGAGAATTATAAAGCTGATAATAAATCAAACATGCGCATAATTAAAAAAAAATCGTACATTTATTTTTCAAATAAAAGCTGCTGCACACACAATAAACTAGGTGAAACTGAAAAGACCATGCTGCGATTTTGTGATAGTGCGTCGCTACTGATCCAAAATTTGGTGGCTGGGTGATTTTTTTTTTCTAGCTGACGTCTACCTCTGTCGTGTCTGTCGGAGCCGAAGAATCCAGCACGTTCACAAAAGCCGACACCGGTCAACTGCCGATCGGAGGCGGAGGACGTTCCAGCGAGGGCAGAGCGGGTGGGAGTGCGCGTGGTGGGGTGGCTCGGTAGAGTTTACCATTCTGGACAATTTCACCTGACAACTCAACCTTGCCGGCTGTTAATCGATTTTTTTCACTATCCCGCTCAAAGGGGTTGTGGAATTTATTCCATAAAATTACTTTTATTACTGCCCTACTGTTCAGTACTGGCATTAAACCTAAACGTGTATGAGTACAAGGTAAATTGGAGACCCAGAAAAGTCATCAATGTCGACTAGTTCAAATTATCAGATTTCACGGCGAATCTGTAATTTGGTCCTTTCAGTCAATCTCTGCACCTTGAAGATGCATACCACTGAACATGACGAGAAACACTTCCGCCTCGACACGGTCAACTACAAAAAGAAAATCTGTAGTTTGATCGTTTCCGACCATTTTGGCCTGCCTATCCTTGATCTTTCGGTTTATGAGTGCGTTTCGGTAGTCGGTAGGTTCGATATGTCTCAGAACTCTAACGCGCAGTAATTAACATTGAAGATGGTCAGAAGCACCCCGTCCTGGCTTTTGAAAAAAAATTTAGTATTTATTTTAAGCACTGTTTAAAGACTTTAAATACGAATTTTTATAGCAATCAAAAACTATACATTTTAGGCTTGGAGTGTTGTTTTTCTTAAAATTTCACAATACCGATTTTAGCCTTCTTTTCTTTCCATTTTTGTCATCAAGATCTAAATTTTATGCCTTATAATCAGAGGCTGGGTTTTTATGCAGTAAAAATTGCCAAAATATGCCATAAAATATGCAGTTGAAAGCCCTGAAATATGCAATAATATGCAATATTAATACGCTAGAATATGCAATGATATGCAGTAAACTAGTTTTTTTACTATCATAGTAACTTTAAACAGAAATATAGATATTAAAACTCGTTCGAATTCACAAGTATTAGAGTTTCCCCCCCCCGGACTGCGAGGTTATTTGAACCCTCGGGGTGCCGGTGTTTTTGAAAAAAAGCCCATGTGTGAGATGTCGGGTTTGAATGCAGGGCCGCTGGATTCGAACCCGGGACCTTTACCTTACAGTGATGAGCGCCGTGTCAATGCCTAAATCGTTTCGGCCACCGACGCCCCCTAGAGTTTATATATATTTAACAAAAATATTTTCTCACTTACATAATTAAATTATATATTTTATACTAATTGAGTTAATGTTAATAAACAAGTGCTTCTCTACATTGTCTTCCGTGAAATTGTGCCTACGGTCACTTAAATTTTGTGAGAATTCTTTCAATTAATTAAGGTTTTTAGTTGAGTTTAGTTAACTAAATACAGGGAAGTTGATGTCCGAGTAGATCGAAGTCACGATAGCTCAAGTGGTAGAGCAGCGGCGTATTTAGCGGAAGGTCGTGGGTTCGAATCCCCCTCGTGACGCTGGCTTTTTATCTAAACTATCTAAAAACCTTAATTAATTGAAAGATATTAAATGGTCAAGAGAACCACGAAAACTAGTGAATTTTTGAGAATATTGAATATTGAAATAAGACTTAGGAAAGGGTTTTACAATCTTTTGTCGGTATTCCGTTGTTGCGGCCTATTTCAGTTTTATTTGAATTAAACTGACTTTTCATCAACTTGTTATTGTTTTACAGATTTTTTTATGCTTCCCCCGAAAGCCAATACAATATTTTAAATATTTTGAGCGATAAATGCCATTTTACGTTAAAATCCTTCAAATATGCGATATTGTTCAAATATGCGTTTTTGTGCGATATTCATCAAATATGCAAAAATATGCCCTATAAAATTTAACCTACGGCTTCCTAGACACATGATTCGGATAGATAATTGATTTCTTGGGACGTATGTGGTGGCATACAAAATATGCAACAGCATAAAAATCCGGTCTCTACTTATAATTAAGAAAAATAAGGATGAAGTCTATAAAAGTTCCTCACACGTTTTATTTTCAACTTGAATTTTAATTTATTTAGGATGATCAAATTTTTGATATTACGTGTAAAAAGTTCCCCAAACGTTTAATTTTCAACTTTAATTTTAATTTATTTACGATGATCAAATTTATGATATTACGTGTAATTTATTGTTTAAATTGGGGATCTCAGCTCCTGCAGTGTCTCTGGTAGATCAGTGTAATAGTTTCAAAGTTATAATTTTTATAATTTTCGAAAAAAACCGAAGGCTTTTTAGAAAGTAAAAATTTTCAAGGAAAACATTTTATTTTTTTGTTCTGAGGGTGCAAAAAACGTACCAACTTTGGCTTTCCGGACAAATTATGTAATTGGGTAAAAATTTTGTCTTTAAAATCTTTACTGATTTTTAGGACAAACTGGGCTTACGTAAGTAAATCAGAACTGGAGATATAAAGTAAATCGATTGAAAAGTTTTTGCTGATTTTATACTAATTTTTTTTCTTTTCTAATTTTTTAATCGACATAAAAACTAAATATAGTTGACATAACGTGAAAGTAGAAAAATCTCTCTTTCAATATTTGTCATAACTTAATCCATATTTGTTTAGTGGCCATAATTTACCATATTAATTATTCCAAATAATTATTATTTTAATCTAAGTTTTTTGGTTTAGTTTGTCATAACATTCAAATGGTATAAAATCCACAGGAATGAATTTTTATGTAAAAACGACAAGACACCGAGACAAAACACTACCATGGGCTAATCCTGACAGAAAATTCATATTAACTGCTTTAAAAAAATCATATTTATGAGCTTTAATGGTCGCTTAAAACGAGTCATTACTGTAACTCTACTAGAAGCTTCTTTTCGTTTTTATTACTTTTTCTACTTTTTCTCTCATTTAATTTGATCATGCATCGTGCCTTAAATATTAAAAACATTAAAAAATTGACTGATATACATAATATATTTAAAAATCATGCATATTTAAGGTGCAGAAGATTCGATACAAGATCAGGTTAATCCTTTTATAGAACTGATGAATGGTGGAGTGAGTGCGGTGTATCGGTTAACGATCTGGATTTCGAGCTTTTAGCTCATCATCAGGTTGAAGGAGTTCTACAACTACGTCTCTCGACATGAATTGCAAAACTGAACCCGCCGATACCCCCGCCAACGCGACGTTCCACTGAGAAGCTGGTTTTTAGCGTTGAATAGTAGTCCAATGCCCTTCTCTCTGGTATTATCTTGAAAAATTATAAGTAGTGAACATATTTATGGTCATGCCGAATACATCATTCTTTCGAAGTTCTTTTAGTGTGGCAAAATCGATGTGGCTTATACGAACTTGCACTTGCAGCCTGTATGCATTGATCTCCTCTCTGGATGAGGTTTCTATAGCTACACAACACCGGCCTTCCCCTGAGCCCCACAACACCAGAAAACCTATTCCGCCTCAAGTTCTCGCGGATCATCACATGTCCATGTTCGTTGATAGCATGTCAGAAAGCTGATTTCTCTTCACGGCCTTGGTCATATGTTTCAAACGAAAAAACAGGGAAAATTGCGAGTCGTTTGAGTGTATATGTGTCTCTTCTGTGTACATGTATACTAAACCAGCACGACAAATGTGTGTTGCGAAAAACCCGAGTACCTCGTTATGTTTTTTCTTTGGGCATACGTCATTCACATTCGAATAGTAAAAGAAATGTCATAACTTTGAATTAATGAGCATATTATGATAAGCTTAACATAAGACCTAACCTAACAACCTGCAGACAACCTAGAGAAACCTCACGATATAATTTTTAAAATCAGCTTTCTTTCCAAACGGAATTCCAATTAATACAATCAATGTTTAAGTGAATGTATTTATTAGCATAAATAACTTGAAAGGTTAGACGCCTTGATAGAATAGAATAAAAAATAAAGTTACAGTTGTTATTGATCTGTAATAATTACTTTAGAATTTTTGAGTTATCTTAATAAGGTCTTGTGATGAAGTAGACTTTTTTGGGTTCACCAAGCTTTCGACGGATGGCGATAATTGGTCGGTATATTTTGAACGTATACAGTATGGCATACGGGCAGGATGGCCATACGTCTAACTTCTTCGCTGCCAATCCAATCTTGATGATTTTCTATGGTTTTGTCAAAAAGAGTTGAATATTTTAAAGCTAATGTCAGTTTAACAGTTTTTTTCTCAAAGAAAAGATCGAATCGCATTTTATTTAAGATTTATTATTTTGTTCTGGGTTATTGTTATTATTTGAAACTACGCCTAAAAAAGTGGCCAACGTTATTTTAACAAATACTTGCAATTGTTATAATTTTTATTTTTTGTTGTTTACTGGATATAGTTAAATAAAGTCCATTTTATACGTTTGTCGACAAGTTTGTCGAAGTATGTAACAAACCCACTGGAGATGCAAAAACTCATCTGACAGATCGAAACAGCGAAGATAGGCGGACCAGGATGATTTAAATGACTGGGCTACAAGATTACTGGACATAGTATAAGCATATATATATATAATATACTATAAGCACATAAATATATTGATTTTCGAGTAAGTATGCAAGATTCATAGTAGATTTAAGCTTTCCAAATGCAATTGACTGGAAAATGAAAAAACGTACAATTTTCAAATTGATTTTTTATATTTTTTATTTGGCGTCAAAAATATTTCAAGAGGAGCTTTTTAAGGCCAAGGTTAACGTTTGAGGCGAAGGTGATTTTGATCTGAAATTATTTTGCTTTCATGACGGCCGGGCCGTTCCGATTCTAGATCATATCTTCAATGCCAATGACCACAAATATCAGGGGGATGACGTTTCGTTCATTCGCCTGTTCGTTCTGGGTGATTGCCATCAAATACGTTCACGCAAGCCGACCTAGAAGAAAAAACTGGAATATGGAATTCGTCTGGAATTTTGGAACAATAATCTTACATATAGTGAAAGTGGAATTTAAATATTTCTTGTCGTAATCGTAACAAATACTAACAAATCTTGTGAGGTAGATGTAGAATATTCGGGGTGTGTAATATACCGCACCCTTGAGAGAACGATAGAGCTACAGTATGTCCCGTTCAGTACGTATAGCACACCGGTTTATCCTATTTCTCCAAAAAATTTGATTAGTAGGCATGGTTTCAGTGGTTGAATTTCATCTGCGGTTATGTTGTACATCATAAAATACTTCCTACTGCGGGCAAATGTTAGTAGGTGTGTTGGTGTCAACTCTGCTTCCTTGCAGAATCTGCATATGCCATATTGGGTTATATCAATTATCTTCTTCTGTATGTGATGATACGGTATGGTGATAAGGACACTAGGAAGCAGGGTTACTACCCAGGCACTGCAGCCTTCTGGCTTATTGTACCTTCCTAGTTCCTTAGTTCAGTGCAATAGACTCAATCCTTCTCCTTAGAAGTATCAGGTCATTGGCTGTCGCTGCTACAATTTCATTCCCTTTTTTCGTATGTAAGGTTGAATCTCCATTGAGCTGTTGCTTCGCATTCGAAGATGATATGGGTGGCTGTTTCCTCCTCCTCATTACATAATCTGCATATGGGATCATAGTTGTATATGCCCATTTTGTGTAGATGTTTTCTGATGAAGATGAGATACCTTCTGAGATGCCAGTGACCGGTTAGTAGTTTTATCACTCCTCTGCGTTTAGCCCTCTCCAGTTGCAGCAATGATTTTGCTAGTCTTGTTGAGGGTTGTTTCATTACGTTTACTATGTCTAGCACCGCTAGAGTGTATCCACTTCTCCTTTTGTTTTGTTTGGATCCATTCCGCGATGGAGGATTCCATATTTGTTTTTGTTATCCCAAGTATAGGTTCGGGCCCTATGTATGGTCTTGCAGATCTTCCTCTGGCCAATTTGTCTGCTTTCTCATTACCCAAAATTCCTCTGTGCCCTGGCACCCAAGATATTATCAGATAGTTGTGTTTCCCCAGGTTTTGGAGATTTTGGATGCATTCACTGATTAATTTTGATGTGATACTTTTACATGCTAATGCTTTAATGGCTGCTTGGCTATCAGACCTTATGAGGACATTTTTGTCATCTCTTCTAAGATTTTCCAGGGCACAAGCAATGATGGCATGTATTTCTGCTTGAAAAACCGGTGTACCGGTAGTTTGATTGCGCATGTTTTGGGCTTGTATAGAAAACGCCCGATCCGTTTCCTTCGTTTGTATTGGAGCCATCTGTATACCATATCATTGTATCTGATGCTCTCCTGTGTTCTTCCTCTCTTTTTTAGTCTGTCGAGTCTTTATAGGATGTTGCGAAGAATGTCCCCATTTCAAGGCTGTGTGATTTTGTTAATTATAGCTGTATGCACGAATTGTTTAGTTCCTATCCAATTTAATTGTTTTTGAAGCCTAAATAAGCTTTTCATGGCCTCTCCTTGTATAAATATTTCCAGTGGCGGTAGGTTTAGCAGAGATTTTAGTGCACTTGTAGGGGTTGTTCTCATTGCCCCTAGTCTTTTTATGTTGTCTCATGTTTGAGTAGCTGCTTTTTGTTGAATGATCCATAAGGTATTTTGGGTCTTATCACATTTAGTCTGTAGCGTTCTGTTAAGAAACTAGGTAGGATTTGAAGTTTTCTTGCTTCCTTAATGCACTCTAGTGCTTCTTTCCTTCCAAAACTTGCTAAAAGGTTTTTGGATTGTTTGTGTCAAATGAGTGAATTCCTCATGTGTTTCCTTATGTTCATTTATTCTTTTTGTCTAAGATGTTCATTGATAGTGTGAATCCCTATGCCACGGAAGGGCTCAGGACCTACCAGCGTTATAACCTTTCAAGGGAATCTGCTCTCTTATTCCTCTCCTACATGTCCGGAGACCCAACAAAGTAATAACCTTATTTATAACACAACCTATAATAACCTAACCATACCTCATTCATTTAATTTAGCTTTGCAATCCAGGCCATCTTCAAACTAATGATGTATGAGCTTAGTGCCTGGCTGTCTGACATGATAGTTATATCCTTGTTTTTGTACCATTTGTTCAAATTAAACTGAGTACATATCTCAATTGCATGGACTTCAGCTTGGAAGATATTGGTGTATTTTCCCATGGGTACTGACTATTTGCTTCCAGGAACGAAAAGTCCAATCCCCATACCTTGTTGCGTTGCAGATCCATCAGTGTACCGTTCTTAACGGAGGGATATCTTTTCCATTCTTTTTTGGTACTAATTTTTCTGGAAATTTTGCCTGAATTCAAACATCAAACATGTCATCTCATGTTCCTTCATTAGGCTTCATCGTTTCGTCGATTGTTAATGAATGTGATAAAACGAAATAGTTCTAAATAGAATCTATGGAACATACTGGATTTGATTAAGCGAATTACGAAATTGTGCGCACAGAATCGAATTTTCGGGATGAAATCCACAACGAACAAGTTTTTAACTCGGAACACGATGACCTCGTAAATAAAATATCGGAAACAAATCTAGTCAAGTTCAACAACCCCATCGGACGCCGTCACACAGTCAATACTTTTTGTTTATTTAGCGCCGGCCGGATGCTGCTGGCGAGAGCCCGTTTTTGTACTTGTTCAGAGCGGTGAATGGTTTTAACAAATTCGCTTTCACACAATTAAAGAGAAAATACAAATATGGACAAACTGATATTACAATTAACTTGTAATATGTTTGAAAACGTGATTTTTTATGAGACTGACCTATGGAGCTCTCAGATCCACAGATCCAAAAGTGCTAAGTCTAAGATGATAATTTATATAATGGCAGAGAAAACAAAACCAAATCCATGAGTAAATCACGGAACGAGCAACTTACCGACGACAACTAAAAAACCTGTATTTCATTATTTCTGTACATTTTGGTCTGTATCCTTGTTTATTCACAGATGTTGGTTTCTCGCCATCTTCAGTGCTGATTGCTGCGCTATCGTGTTGCTCAAGCAGACCGCAGACGCCTACAAAAAGAAAATAGCGAGCGTAAACAGACCAAAACGCTCGGAAACCACCAAAATTCATGTTCACCATTTCGCAGACAACCCTGTTAAGGTACCCATCGTACAGTTTATGGTGTGAGCATAATCAGGTCTTTATCCAACAAAATCCTTGTTTATAATAATTCATTGAGTAAACCATGGTCGATGCGACACGAAAGGAAATTCATTTTTATAACGTAAGCCATTGTCATTAGAAGAAGTTTGTCTGTAATTTGTACATCTCATAAGAAAATTGTTGTTCAATCAATACTTTTCCTGTCTGTATAGATATTTATCGTGGCAGAGAAAATTTACGATAAATAGGAGTAGTATCATACATTGATGACTTTTTCATCAAAAGGGAAAATATGAAAGGTCCAGTTAACTTTTCCATCCAAATTCAAGAGGTTCAAAATCAAGGAGCGCCCATATAAAAGCAGGTGTTCGACAAAGAAGCATCCTGGGCCCCTTCTTGTTCCTTATACATGCATCGAACTTTCCAAAACCATATTTTCTTAAAATGTATTTTGATTTAATTTTTTCAGATATGTTTTGTAAGCTAAGAAGGTAAATCACACAAATGGTTCCATATCTGGTCGATTAAGGGTTGGCCATTGTAGTCTTTTGTCAGGATGGATTTTGTGGAGGAAACTGTGATGTTCTACCTATATATAATACTGATAGTTTGTGTCCCTAGCATTTGTTGAGAGTGAATGTATTTATTAGTGTATGTATTGTGAGAATGATTAAATATTGATTACCCCATCGACCCTCAATTCGGTTAGTTTTATAAAAGGATAATGGGTGACGAAATGGGTTTGGTTTTAGGAAATGATTTCCTTAGAGGTTAAAATGACCTAGTCGTTGACACCCACTGCAGTACATTCTCGGCGGCCGAATGGTTAAGACCGACATGTTTTGTAGGTTAAGAAGATAAATCGCACAAATGGTTCCATATCCAATCCATTATTGGATGGACATGTCTTCTGGGCCAGGTTTTAAACTGCATTTCTGTCAAATATCCTAAGCGTTTTACCTGTAAAATTGTTTGAGGGAAGAATTATTGATTATGAAAGAGAAATCACGTGGAGTCTTTTGGTCCTCTGGACTTTAAAGTTTTCAAACTGCATTGATGTTTAATATCGCATATACTTTACTTGTTTGGTTTTTGTTTTAGACTAAGAATACGAAAAACTGATTTTAACATCATATCAAATAAACCGGATAATCATCGCATAACTTGAAGATGTTGTCGTGAACAACAAAACTTCTTACAAATCCCCAAATGGTGTAAAAAGTCATGCTGATAAATCAAAACTTGTGACGTTTACATTTTCAAAAGACGAGCAAATGAAAATGAACTGTCACCTCATTACAAGTATCATGTGATATATTAATCTTAATTTAACTTCACTCAACAACGAGTATATTAATCAATGTACAAATTGTTCAAGCAGAGGCTCACTAGTTTCTATCAGGAAAAGACCTATTGGTGGAGTTCAGAAAGCTCCAATACTCACCATTTTACCCTGACATTAGCAATAAATAGTAACGAAATTTTTTTAAGCTGTTTTTAAAAGATATGCACAACATAAGACGTATGCAGGTAACTGCTCCCCTGGTTTTGAATTTGCAATTTTTCTAACGTTGCTTTTACAATTCAGTGTTTTGTCAAAGTTGGACCCAAGAATGTAAGCTGTACAACTGGTATTAAAAACTCTTCAAAATTTAAAGAGATGCCTTCTCCTTGGGTACCGAGAGATTTTTATTTTGAATAGGCCATTATCTTATTTTCATTTGTGTAGTCACGATACCAGCAAACAGCGATGTACATGTTCAAATCGGATCATCTGAATGTTTTATCACTCGAACATTTTGCGGCAAAACACTTTCAAAATCAAGCACATAGAAAGCTTGATAAAATTTCGTACAGTAAATATTGAAGAAGGCTTTTAATATCAATTATTTGTGTTCTTTATTCAATGGTTGTTACTTTCTATTTGTACTGACTAACATGAAATTTCTTTTCTTGGCTATCAGTATATTTGCAAGATTGACTGTCAGTGGTTATAATTTTAAAAGGCGTTTATAATAACTGTTTTAACCAAATTTTCAACCACACCATTTTCTTTTTTGAGAATAGGAGTAGCGAGCTAATAAAACGTAATTACGCCGGATTTAATAAAATATGATGAGAATAGGTGATTTTATTATTGGCAAGCTACATTGATGGACCTTTGCTCGCTATGAAATCACTTAATACACCGTGAATGCATGGACCGTGGTTTTTCAGGTCAAAGTTACCTGATGATGTGGCACATACTAGCTACAAATTGTTCCTCTTTTTGTCAAATATTTTTAACAGGCTAATTCTGTGTACAAATAGTAACAAATAACAAGGAAAAACGATATAAAAAGATTATTACTGAAATAAATTTCTCCAGTGAATATTTCACGAATATGCAATTCAGTTCAGTAATATTTTTTATGGTAATTAGGCATACATTTATACAACAAAATATTGAAGTAATTGAAACATTATTTGTAATAATGTTAATTATTAAATATCTTAAAAAATTAGCAAACTTTAAACATAATTTTTATTTTATAAACAGGCAAAGCATATTAAAAAAATGTAATACAACCTTTCAATTAATTAATCTTTTTACTTAAGGTATCGGTTGAAATGAAAAAGCTAGTGTCACAAGCGGGATTCGAACCCACGACCTCTCCCTCTATGTTCGAATCCCGCTCGTGATACTAGCTTTTTCATTTCAACCGACACCTTACGTATAAAGATTAATTAATTGAAAGAAATAATTTGGTCAATCAGACTATTAAATATAATGGATTGAACGTAATGATCAGCGTAGATAGCCTGTAATACAAAATTTCAATTAATTAATCTTTTTACCTAAGGTATTGGTTGAAATGAAAAAGCTAGTGTCACGAGCGGGATTCGAACCCACGACCTTCGTCTTAATTATGTTAATGATAAAATATTTCATTTCCTAATAATAAAATTTGCTTGAATAAATAGATTTCAGAACTTCTTTCCTTCGAACATACAACTTATGTCACCAATAGTCAATAAATTCTTATATTAACTATGTATTGGAATAAAACAATTTTTTCTACGCAGTTTGACCATACCTGGATCCTGATGAGTGTATAAAATGACCAGTGGCTTTATTTCAAAACACAGGTTTAAATGGACCCATCAATATTTTTGAAATCATGCACCTTTTGAAGGCCATTTTGATGTTTTCATCAGGCTGCCTGGATGTTCAATTTTCACCCTCCTGGGGAAAATTACTTTTCTAATGCATTAGTACTTTCTTATTCTTATACATTATTAACTAGTTGGAACTTTGACTTCTTGGAAGGTCAGCTATATTGAACATGTTGTAAAGACGAAGGGCCAAAACATCTTTACTGTAGTTTTTACAAATTATTCTCAAATAAAACTCCAAGGACTATGTCAAGAAGATTTGAACCCAGAACTGTTGAAAATACGAGATGACCAACCACTCGGCCACTGCAGTTTAAAATGAACTTTCAACTTTCAAAGTTGTGTCTTTGATCTGTCTAAATTATATTTAATGGTCTGATTGACCAAATTACTTCTTTTAATTCATTAATCCTTCTTATGTAAGATCTTGGTTGAAATGAAAAAGCTAGGGTCACGAGCGGGATTCGAACCCACGACCTCTCCCCCCGGGCTGGAATCCCGCTCGTAACACTAGCTTTTTCATTTCAACCAATACCTTACGTAAAAAGATTAATTAATTGAAAGAAGTTATTTGGTCAACCAGACCACTAAATATAATGGATGTAATACAAACGTAAAGATTCTTCAGAAATCTTTGGTAAACTCCAATTTTATGTACCTCCTTGCCACCTAAGAAATCAGAAAATATTTTTTATAGAATATAAACGAAAAATTTCACTGCACTCCCCGATGTATGGCATGATGATAGAATGTAACAACATTTGCAATACTTTTGATTTGCTTAATACTTCTGTTTCCCCATTAAAACGTCAGTTACTTAAAACAGGAATTTTATTATTTAATTTAATTTAATTATTTTTATATGTGTGGTATTTAGTGACCGTTAATTAATGATTATTTAGAGATCGTAAGATGCGGTCTGGTGTGTCGTAGGTTTAGAAAAACATTTTTTATCGCGTCAACGTTTCGATCTTTATTGAGATCATCTTCAGGGCTCAAAGTGTTTGTTTTCTGTGTAGATGTGTCATTATTGGGTGTCGTGTTGTGATAGTGAGATATTAATGTTTTTTGTTTATATCTGTTGGATTTTGATGGAGTGGGGAAGGAAGTAGGGAAAGAAATCCATTTTTCTATGAGGAGTCGGCTACTTAGAGATGAAAGGTGCCGACAATGGGAAAAAATGGGTAATGGTTTGTCGTTTGGGCCTGGTTAGACTTTCAGGATTATTACAGACGGGGATTATAAGGGAAAGGAGAGACAAATTGTTGAAGAAATAGACCACTTAGAATTGTACGATATGAGGAGTGTATTGATTGTTTTATATGTTATATTATATGTTTTGTGTGATGTGATGATGATATATGTATGTTATTGATATTGAATTTGATTAATGATATTAGCGTGGCTGCGACTGAGTTTACAGTGTCCATTCTGTATTCGATGATTTGTTTATCTCTGTTGATGTAAACCATTTCCAAAAAAAACCTTAAAAAGCGAAACGGGGGACCCTGAAACTCGCTGCTGTGTCCTAGAGCACCTTTTAAATCTGGCGGCATGCCTACTCGCGCCCTGTAGGGAGCCAAGGCACGCTTCGATTATGTGGGATTATCGAGCGGTGTTTAATTAAATCTTTATGTTTTTATTTATAAGGATTTTATTGTCTTTTTCATTTATGTACAGTTTAGTTTTTTATTCTTTATTAATGTTGAGTTAGTTATAAATAAGCTTTGTATATTTTTTCTCTTCACTTTTGCATAATTTTTTTAATAAATGGGTTTTTGACCTGTAAAAAAAAGAAAAAAAAATTTTATTGCAAAATGTATTGTGTATTGTATTCTGGTTATTTGTCTGTTTAAATTAATTAATTAATTGAGTTGGGAATGGATGACTGGAAATTTCCCGGTCGTGAAGACCCCTAGCGGCATCTCCCGTCGAGATTGGGAACTATAGAGGTCAGCTGTTATCTGACGTCACAGGCCCCTTTGTGTACCCCGATTGACCTCCCAGTCGCCATTTTACTCCAGGGCTTACAACAGTTCCTCGTCCGCGCTCGTTAAAATCTCACGTCTCACAGAAAGGAAAAATCCCTTTTTTTTTGCGAAAAACAGCGGCTCAAAAACAGGAGAGAAAAAAGGGATT
Organism: Cimex lectularius; assembly: GCF_000648675.2. Taxonomy (NCBI): domain Eukaryota; kingdom Metazoa; phylum Arthropoda; class Insecta; order Hemiptera; family Cimicidae; genus Cimex; species Cimex lectularius. The sequence continues at coordinate 1,513,396 of NW_019392667.1, forward strand.
CAGATATAAAAAGGGACAAACGCACTCGGCTCGAGAAAATTGGACACCGATTCGTCAGACAACGCCTTCACAGTTTCAAAAAAAGGTATTTGCGTATTGTTGACGTTATTGCGTTTCGTTACCCATTCCAAAAGCTATCTTCTCCTGACAAGAATTTTTCTGTCTTTTTCACACTTGTTTCGTCGTCCTAGTCGAAAAATTCTCTAAATAAACAAATATTCAATAATATTGCCTGTTTCTTCCATTCTAAACCCCGTGAACAGTAACCATTCAATTACAGAATGATTCAACTATTATCTATTGTGTCATGACTGCTGCCCTATCTTATTTTCTCAAACATGTCTTATAATCATCAAAAATAATGTCAAAAAAAGACATAAAAAACCCATCACTTTATATTTTTATGGTTAATCTAATCAGCCTTTAAACTCCATTTTCAATTTCACTTCCCGATACTTGGCCATGATTTATAAAATGTTCATTTCACTATAAAAATATAGAATTAAAGTCTTATGAAGATTTTTCGCTTTAAAGGTTTCACAGAATTGCATTTAACAAAAAAAGAAAAGAGTGAGAGGAAAAGAAGGTCTTTCATTTGGTGAATCATCACTTCTTTATGCAGACGTTAGATAACAATGTAGACCCTTATTTCCCCATCACTCTAATGTTTAAATCAAAACGTACTAATTTATAATATATACTAAATTTAATTAAAAACGGACGCTCATATTTATTTTTCAACATAAACTGTATAACTAGGTACAAAGAGCAATTAGCTGACTTAAAGTAAACACAACATTAATAACCTATTCTTTACCTTTATCCAGTGTTACTAATCCTTTTACACTCTTTAGATTAAAAATAAAGAAAATCAGTTCAATTTTGTCCTTCCCAGTGGATGACACGACGTGAGTCAGTGTTTTTTTTTTTACAATTGTTTTTGATGAAATGATAAATTTGAGTAATTTTATTATGTAAAAGTTTGATTTTAAGTCAAGATCTCACCAGCGCAGGTGCTTTTATTGATGTAGGTTGTAGCATTGTTTAGCTCAAGTCCTGGGTGTGTCGTGTGTGTTGAATCATTTACATGATTGTTTAGTGGTTTAGGGCCAATGGAAGTTTCGATTGAAGTAGTAGTGGCTAGAGAGGATAGTTTCCTTGCTCTTATTGTCCTTGTCTTCCTTGATGAGTAGTCAACTTCGAATGTTCCATAATGTAAGGAGTTCTAAAACACTCATCAGAAGTCTTCATGAGAATATCCTAGACTCTAGATGTCCCACGTTACGTTTCCTCCTACTGAGAAGGCATCGAGTAGAAAGGCAACTGTTCGCAGTCAGCATTGGACACTTGAAAAACATGCTGTTCTATTCACAGATGAGTATGGATGTGGCAATCAGATAACTGACACCATGGTGGAGATGAGTGGAATGCTTTGCTTCATGTTCCATGCGTGGGTCACATCCTTTTCAAAGATGGTTATGGTATGTGGTGGAATGAATGTTCATACACGTATTGAACTGATTATCATGCAAAATAGAACTTTGACTACACTAAGGTTCATTGAGCAAGTTCTGGAAGCGTGGTTCCATTCACACCTGTTGAGGACAACTTCGTGTTAATGCATGATAATGCCTTGACCACTTGTAGCCTGAGTTGTTACCCATTGCTTGGAGGATGTAGAGATTTCCACAATTGGCCAGTCTGGTGTACAGTGGTCTCCTGGCAAAATTTATGGAACATGATAAAGAAATGGATTAATATAGTTCGCAACCTCTAACAAGTGTTGAACAGCTCCAAATCACTCTTGTTGAAAAATGGGATTCTGTTTCACAAGACAAAATCCAATCCTCCACACTGATGCTTTTTTTTGTGACAGTTGATTTTTGTGGGTTATGGCGCATTCAGCATTCACCTTCATCAGTGTGATAAGATAGATGGATAAGTAGACCAAGATTGTCTCAAACAGCAGGTTTATTGCCCTGTTGACCACAGGAGGAAATCTCACAATTTAACATAGCTAGCCAAGCCAAGTTATTAACAATAAATGACCCATTACTATGACTGTGACAACACCCAAACATGTACAAATTATCCAGTTTTTTTAGCCAACATTAATGCAAAAATTTATTTGGACAGTCAAAAGATTAAACAAAAAATTAACTGGAGTGTTTGGATCCTGTTAAGATTTAATTTTTTTGCTGTCCAAGTACATAAGTACTTATCCAGTCCATTAAGTACACATAAGAGCTAGAAGAACTGTGCAAAGCATTAATTTATTTTGTGAATAGTCTTGAAGTTATCTAGCATTTTTTTAGTTTTGTACATGTAGTTCAGTTCTAACATTTAAGTTGCGTGTGTGGATTTCATGACAACCTTTTGACTATGAAAAGTACCAAGTGTTTGACATTATCTGTAATAGGAAGTGGAATTTAATTACGACGAACAAGAGGGATTTTCTAAAAAAAGATTTTTTTAAAATGAATTCAGTAAGTTTAAAAATATACTGTCAATATTCCACCCTTCAATTAGATTAGTAGATCTCCACCCTTGGGACAAAAATACAAATTCTTCAGGATTGCTTGTGTTGGGACTGAAGCAAGCTGAGTTGACCTAGCTTTTGACAGCGCCGGATCCTAACTTCAGTTGGATGTACCGATAAAACTGAGGTCTGACTCCAGACTACAAAATGATTGATTCTTGCGGCTTGTTTTCAATATTACCACATGAATCATAATGATTATGAAATTTCAACAGATTTTTTAAAAATAAGTTTTGCATATTTATATTACTATTCATTTATGAATTGCCAAAAAATTAAAAGAGCTTTACCGTGTTCTGAGATTTTTCTGCGTGGTATGCAGGGTAATGAACATGTAATTTGGTCGCTAAAAATTGTGCCTGCCTGTTGGTGATTTATAGATTTAAAAAAAAAGTTTTTTCATTTAATTATTTGTACATTTTTTGTCATGAAAAGATTTAATCATGAACCACAATAATTATTATTCTAATTTAAATTTTCACAAACTAAAAGGTGTCTGCATTTTTTAACTTTAGTAAAATTAAATCTATTAAAATAGATATTTTGTTTACCGGATAATTCGTACATGTTTGGTCATTTTCATAAATCGTAACAATTGATAATTTCTTGTTAATAACAGCCTGGCTAGCTATATTTAATTGTGAGATTTCCTCCTGTGGTCTGTGGGGTGATAAACCTATCGTTTGAGATATTCATAGTCTGCTTAAACTTCCTTCTTATATCTCTGAAGCTTCTTATACATATCTCTCTTCTCACCGAAGAAGGTGAAATGCTGAAACACATCTAAACACAACAATTAGCAAGGGTAGGCAGACCAAGATGATAGGCAATAGATATTTGTTTAATTGCCTTTGAAATATCAGATTGAAGAAAAGATTAATTTAACCAAAATGTAATAAAGCTATACAATTAATGTTACCAAAATTGATGGAAAAACATTATGACTAAAATAAGTTTGTCGTTAATTTATTTTGTTCAATTATGTACCAGAACTAACGTAAAGTTTACTATAAGGTGATATTTATTATTTTTTAAATGATGGGGAAATGAGTCACATGAGTTAATATGAGGACAATAAGTAGAAATATAGAGTCCCCCATGTCTAATTCAATTCAAAGGTTTAATTATATAAGGGGTCTTTTGATCTCCTCCCCCTCAAAGATAAGATGTTTATACCCTTACATAAATACAATTTTGAGTGTGCTTATTAATTTCAGCATTTATTTATTTACATTGACTCGTTTTAAAATTTTATTCGCTTGAAAAAAAATTATTTGTGCATTTTGGGTATCAGAATTTGTTTATTGAACTTCCAATTGTCATAATAAAGATGGTTAATTATAGCATGCCTAATTTCTAGTTAGAAAAAGTAGATGAATAAAATCAATAGACAAAAACAAAAGATGATTCCTTTTTAATTTCCTAGGCTTTCGTTAATTATGTAAGAGTTATTAGATCCCGGTTGTCTGTTATGTAACCACTACCATAAAAAATTGCTATTTTGAATGCCTTTTAATTGTTGTGGCTTTATTTGGTCTATTCTCTTGATATTTTGGAGCATTTGAATATTCTTTGTGCTAGGGCAATATAAAAATTGATCAATTGTTTGATAACAAAAATTTGACAAAAACAAAAAAACAACTTTTTTTATGAGCGAGCGATTCTATGAAATGACTGTAAAAACCTGTTATTAATTTTGTCAGATTTCTTCCCGTGGTTTGTGAGGTGATGAATATGTAAAAATTCGATATGGCATATGTGCAAACACAAGGCCAAAAAAGAAAAGAAAAAAAATGTAAATTTGATCATTACAGATCATTTTGATCTGTATATGAGCACATATATTAGAATTTCGCCATCTTCAGCATGTCACTGGCAATCATCCATACGACCTTAAAAAGAAACTTAACTTCACAGAATCACGCGTGATTACTATATAAAAAATAATGATGTTGCAATATTTCATTTGTTGTTATTCTGTTTTCAATCAAGAATTATTTCATAATAAAACTAAGCAACTTCCTAATTAGCACTAAATATAATATAATTTTCCCGCATTTAGAAGTAATTGAGTTATATATTGAGTTTTTTCCACTTTGTTTAAACCTCTGGAAGCAAAATTGTAATAAAATATTTCAATTTTGAGGTAGGCTCAAATTTATGAATATTATAACAGAATGTTAAACATTTTATGTAGAAGTATTTGTTGTAGTTTTAGTTTATGATTTTGGTAAAGAAATGTAAGTTTGTGAGAATGAGCCTGCAATCAGAATTAGAAGCAAAGTTGCTCACTGATGATCATATTTCCAATAACAGCCTTGGCTTGAAAGACAGTCAAGGACAAAGAAGACTTCCTTTTTATGTAATACAAATATTATTTTGAATCGTTTGGATTTATTTTAAACTCAATTGGTTACACTACAATATGTTGGTTGTTTAATTTAAAATTTCATTATTTATTTTTACAGTAATTCAATCAATACTTTCACCCTCAGCTTGAATAAAAGTGATCTATCTCTGGAAAGACAAAGATAAACACCAATGATAAAAACTTGATGGCCCTGTTTTTAAAATCTGAAGCCAATTTGTTTTTATCTTATATTTGGCACATATTTGTTTTATTAGATGGTATAGCTCGATTGATAAATGTTCTGGAAAATAAAATGTTGATTTAGCAGCAAGTTTGTCTAACGAATTTGAGGAAAAACCAATAATAAACTGATTAAATTTTCAAGTGCCTTTGATACAAGATTCATCCAAGAGGCAAAATTTTGTTCTACTTTAATCATTGTATTGTTTTTGTTCCAGTTAAAATTCGTTACAAAATTTAGACAAAACAAAATTAATTGTCAATTGCACTTATCTCTCAGCTTTTGTCCACTGTGATAATCGTTGTTGATTGAGTTGCGAACATAGAACTATCTTAGACAAATAATTTCTTTCTAGAAAGGATACTTTATATTGTTATTGTTCATTTGGCAAATATTGAATCATTTTGGTTGTTAAAAAGAAAAAAAATCAAAATACTAAATAATACAATGCTCAAATTTTATATTGTTTTAGTACATTTTGTGCTTAGATCAATTAAACATTCTACGAATTGATAAATAATTTTATTATGCGAGTTTTAAATTAACTAACAAACAACTCTCTTCTGTTGTTCTTTTGTTGAATTTTTTTTTCTAAAATTGTATTAATCATTTATGTACAAAGAGAAGAAATGCAGGATGTCAACAATTCGAAAATCTATAGTTTAACTTGATCATAATTGGTTGAATCGTTATCAAATAACTACAGTTGACTATAAATTATGTCCTTCATGAATATAGTTCACATTTTAAAATGGACACTGATTTATACAGGAAATACTAATAATACCCTAATGAAATTCACCTCTGTTTAATGTAACTTAACTAAACAATCCATATCCTTCAAGTGTTTAAAAAAAATTGAATTTAAATCAAATAGTGATTACATGAGATTTACTTGCAACTGGATGCAACAGTTGTGAATAAATAATGTTGATTTACTACCATTTTTAGAAACTATTTTTTCATCAAGACATAAATGTTCATCATGTGCAACAGGCAATGATATATGCCATAGTATATATATCCATAATAAACCACTTCCTCTTCATCTCCCTTTTAACCTTTTAATCCTTCTGAAATAAAGTACCACATTCACAAATCCCTGGGCATGATTAACTCCACAATACTTCGAAACTTTCTTCAAAAGGCCATAGTCACTGCATATAATGACATCCTATAAACCACTCACTTTCTCTCTTATGGAAATATTCTGTAATTATTTTCATTCGTGAAGTTCACATACCTCCTGACCATATAACCTCCTATAGTCACAGCCTTCTTCCTGCAATGTCCAAAATCCTCCAAAGACTCCTTTTGAAGTAAATAATGCCCATCCTAGATACTCATAGAATCATTTCCTCTCTCCAGTTTGAAATCATACGTACCCTGCGTCCCACAAGGAAGCATTCTTGGCCCTATCCTGTGTTTCATTTATATCGCTGACCGACCTACACATTCCAATACTAGATGGTACCACAATTTTGTCCCCTAACTCGAATTCTATCTAAGGTACCTGCAACTTCCAAGAACACCTTAACCTTACGACTGGTGAAAAAAGTGGAGTATAAGATTGAAGTAAGAAAAAAATAGCCTGTGTACGTTCATGTTGAAAAAACAGTCTTGCCCTCCACTGTACATCAACAACAAATGATGCTGTCTTCCATTCAAGTCATGTACTTACGACTTACCTAGTCAGCAGACTAAACATGCACTCGTTAAGAGACAACAACTTAACTCACAGCTTGGACACTATGAAGCCTTTTTGGACTGAAATCTGTCTTGACAACATTCCTTTTGTCAATCATGAACTATATGATTCTAAAAAGTTGCACATCAGCCTCTTTGGATTCATCCTAAACCTTCTGCTCGAATCCTCTCAAAGCTTGCCATTCCCCCCCTTTTTTTGTAAGATGGTTGGGGGTTGATAATCCTTGGAAAGGGCGATGTATGATTATCTTATAAGACTTAAGCGCTTTCCTTGGAGCCTCTTCTCGGACCTCTTTTGGTGTGAGAAATGGTAAAACTGAGCTACCATAACTGGGTTAAGGCTTCACATTCACAAAGGACATGTGACGTCTCTGGTTCCTCCTGACAGTTATCCTTGCTTCCTTAACACCTCACATTGATGAGTGCCAGCATTGGATGATTTCTCATATAATATATCCAAGGGGTTAAATGCCTGGGTAGACTCGTACCTCATCCCTAAAGGATCCAGGACTTGGTCGGTTCACGTGTCCTGCATAAACCTCTTGGACTTGTTCACAAACCCCAAGATTTTGAACCATTTTATCTCGGGGAGTGATTTGTTAATGTCCTCTCCTTCAAAAGTTTTGAATCTATCCTAGCGTACCTGTCACACTCTGTGAGGTAGTGCCGTGCCGTTTCTTATTAAGTGTACTCTGAGTGCAGCATTTGCATTAATGGTAGTGTTTTGACCACACGAAAAAAAACCCTGTAATCACATTTGTAATGTGTACTAATTTGGCTATGGGTTACAAACAATATATAAATAAATAATTTTAAAAAAATGGTCTGGAAAGAGTAGCTTTAATAAACAAAAATCATTTTGCAATAGAGAAACATTTTCATTTAAATGTTGGCGTATGAGCTTTCATTTTAAATTATAGGCATAATGTTTATTTAACTTTTCAAATGTGAATTCCAAATTTTTTTAATCAATTTTTTAAAGTAACAAAAAAAGAAATATTATTATTCATTTTTTAACGGCGTTTTAACGGCTAGGTCATTTCACGTCCTAAGATCCAAACCTTCTATCTTAGGTTTTTTATTATTACGTAAATTACCCATGGACAGAATTATTTTTCTTTGTAAAGGAAAAATAATAACCTATGTCATTTATTGACACTGGGTTTTTGAAGAAAAAAGTTTTTGAGCCAGAATTGTGCATATTATTTTCCTTTTTTATATTTGGCTCAACCCTCTGGCAAACGTGAATGACTTATTTGGCTCAGATCCAGTTGGATAATTGTCAAAAACAGCTATTTTACGTTTAAAACAAATAAGTTATGCGTTGTCAATATTGTTTTGATAATAATTAAGCTGCATCCTAAATAAAACTGATTTTTTTTTGTCCCTTCTGATTTTACAGATAGCGCATTAAAAATAAATAGAAGCCATGTCGAACAAAAAGAAGGTCCTACTGAAAGTTATCATCCTTGGGGATTCCGGCGTTGGAAAAACATCCCTGATGAATCAGTACGTCAATAAGAAGTTCACCAATCAGTACAAGGCAACCATCGGTGCAGATTTCTTGACAAAAGAGGTCTTGGTTGACGACCGGGTCGTTACGATGCAGGTAATTAAACAAAAAATCTTATCATCGTACCGATTTGTAAATCGTGTAAAACTATAATTTACGAGATAAGCTGATTTGTTTTGCTCAGGCTTTTTATCTCATTAAATTGAAAGTACTGATTAATGAGTAAATTGCCATTTCACATTGATATTCAAAAATATGATGTAACTAACATTTTTGCCCAAAACATTTTTAAACCAAAAATTGTTGGTCAAAAATTCAGTTTTAAGCTTCTGTATATTTCCTCAGGAGTATCATAAAAATATAGTAATTTTTAAATCAATTATTATTTTTGCAAATTAAATTTGTAGGCCAACTAGTGATTCTTAGGTGAATAACCAATTTTAGACTAGGTTTTAATACTGATTTATAATCTTTTTTCAGATTTGGGACACTGCCGGTCAAGAGAGGTTCCAGTCGTTAGGAGTCGCGTTCTACCGAGGCGCTGATTGTTGCGTCCTCGTGTTTGACATTTCAGCGCCCAACACATTCAAATCGCTGGAGTCGTGGCGAGACGAATTCCTCATCCAGGCTTCCCCCCGAGATCCAGACAATTTCCCATTTGTCGTCCTTGGAAATAAAGCCGATCTGGAAAACCGAGGGGTGAGTTTGAGGATATTTAATCGTTTAAATTAAGAAAAAGTTAATTAGGTTAACAATCAAGCGGGTTAAGTTAGCTGATGGTCTTATAAAGCTTTCATGATCTTGTGAAGATTTAAAAAAAAGTAACATTTTTTTTTATTTCAACTCCTTTGCTTTGGGGGGGGGGGACGAAAATACGCTATTGTTTCTTCCATTTTCAACTAGCAAAACACCTGGTAAAAATATGGCATCTCGATGGATAAAAACACCATAACATAGCTTTTTTGAGTGTATAAACAAATAATGACTCAATAAATAAAAGAGGGATAAATTTGAATTATTGACAAACGCTACCGACATATTTTAACCCATTATTTATAAAATTATTTGTTGTTAAAAATTGTTTTTTTATATTGTAAAACAAAATTTTGTTCGAACAATATTTTTTCAAGCAATGAAAATATGATTTTTAATTAATTAAGTCATTAACAATTAATTGATTTGGTTAAAAGGTTTCGGCGAAGAGGGCTCAGCAATGGTGTCAGACAAAGAACAACATCCCTTACTATGAAACAAGTGCCAAGGAAGCAATCAACGTCGAACAGGCATTCCAGACGATAGCCAAAAACGCTTTGGCACAGGAATCTGACTCAAGTCTTTACAACGACTTCCCTGATCAGATAAAACTTACAGGAGAGGTCAAATCTCCCGGAGGCAGTGATCAATGTTCATGTTAGGTAAGTCATTCGAAAATCTGCGGTGCGCAGAATACATGTTTGTAATATTTTGTTTTTGTTTAGTGTTGCGTCGATTTGATATTGTGGGAAGGAGGAGATAATTTCACCTGGGGATATCTGCAAATCGGATCGGTTCTATTGGTCTTTGCTCCGAGCGGGGTTAGAAATGCAACCGGGACGAATTACCATAACAAGACATAAACATTATTCCCCCCACCAATAAAAAATAAAAGTAAAATATTAAAAATTAAAAAAATGAATAAAAATATATGGAGGTAAAAAGAAATTATTAAAATAAGAATACAATTTTGATTTTCAAGAATAAAACATGTCACACTGATCAAAAAAAAAAAAAAAAAAAAAAAAAAAAAACAGCTTGTCCACAGTCAATAGAAACATTTATTTTAGTAACAATCATTAATTGAAATAGTACAAAAATTGGATTAATCAACCCCATTAAAGGTGTTTGGTGTTGACAAAAATTATTTTTCCTTCTCACTTATTCCTTGCCTATATTCTTTTTTTTTTATTTGCATTTTTTAAAGAAAAAAGGATTTCTTTTTGTGAAAAAGATTATTTGTAAATATGGACATTCTCTTTGAAATTTACATGATTTTAAATCTGTTATTGAATTACTTCTTTGTACATAGAATGCTAATGATTTTTCTTATTCTTTATATCTCATAAATTTAGATGTTGAAAAATAAGCAAAAGCTCAGACAGTGCACATGATAATTGGTTTAAATTGCAACCCCCTCATGCTTCGGACTGGTACCATATTTGTATAAATGAGTAGTCGCTTTATTATAAAAAAAAAAAAACTATATATATATTTATATTTTTTCTTTTTTAAAATAACAGGTATGAAACTTCTGTTAAATTCTTTTTTTAGTTACTATATTATAATCACATTGTTTTATTGTATTCTATTCCCCGCCCACCATTGTATATGGGTAATATTTTTGGAGACCTAAGAGGTGATCTTTAATGTGATATAAGTTTATAAATGTTTGATCACAAAAAAATTTAATTATTTAAAACATGGATATGTCAAATGTTGATTTATTTAATTAAAATATTTGTATATTTTTTAAAACGAAGTTTTCACTTGCTATTTCCTGTTTTTGTATAGAAATATATTATTTACACTTTATTTAAACATTTATTACGATACGAATTTATTTACAGTTGAAAGTGTGATGTAAAATTGTGTAAAATATAATAAATAAAATAAAATTCAACTTTTTTTTTTGTATGTCTATACAACAAGAGCAATGTATAGCAGTATATTATTTATAGTTAATATTTAACAGTTAGAAACAATAAATAGAGTATGATATAAAATAAATAATTATATTTTAACTAACCCTAACCTCTCCTGTCTATGACATCAATGTGAAATGTCTCAAAGTTTACCGATTCAAAAATCCTCAAGTATTGGTCAAGGGCGCTTAGTACAAGCACAATCCTGATAAATAAACTTCACTTTAGAACATGAAAATAAAGTGCGAGAGGCTTAGTTATTACTATAACAGTCATATATCCAAACAAAAATATGACCTGCCAAGTACAAATATTTTGTTCTGTGAAACATTTTCAAAACTTTTCCAATCCATAAATTCCTGTCGGCTTCACTACATTTTACAGCTACTTCAATTCAAATCTAACCACTTCTTAACACCCGCTCATCTCCTAAGGACCTGTACCTTCCTTGTTATAAAATCTGCACATTTGACCTTCCTAAATCGAGCCACAAATCTCTGGAATTCTTTTCCTTTGCCAATTCCAAAACTATTTTGTCATTCTTGAACTTCCAGACTATTTTTAGATAGTATTCTACCATTTCGGAATACCACGATTAATAGATAAAATCTCTTTGGAATTGGTTATGGAAAAGAATTCCAGAGATTTGCCATCTTTGAAAAACATGGATCTGCAGGCAATATGACAATATTGTCTGGTCTAGCAAACACATTCACCCCATTAATGTTTAGACCTCACCCAACATATTCATTTGACATTGAGTAAAAGTGAGAATAGTAGAGGTGATAGTAAATCCGTCCCAGAGTAAAGGCGTCCCAGACCAACAGCAATAGGAAAAACAATAAATTGCTGTTGGTCTGGGACACTGGAAAGGGTGTCACTGACATAAAAAACAATGATTATGTATCTGATGAAGGATGTAAGACGTCCGAAATGTCTATAAATGTTTTGAACGAAGCATTTGGACTTTTCTTCTGGGGCCACTCACCTCAACATAAGTTTAAAATTAGCAATTATAAATTAAGTTAGGTAGTTAGGAAATTGAGATGACATGAGTCCAAACTGTTTTGACTTCTCCTTTGATTGTTGAGTTTTGACTCATGTCATATTGACTAAACTCTACTGGACATGAAAACCAGTTTAAATGCAGTTTTAAACTTAAGTGGAAATAAATAAATTTAAAAAAATTACATCATTCGATTTTCATCCAATTAAATACAGTGGAAATAACACAATTGTAAAATAATAAAATTTATAATGTGTGGTGATTAGTGACCGTTTGCCGATGATTATTCAGAAATCGTGAGATGCGGTCTGGTGTGATTTAGGTTTTAGAAAAACATTTTCTTTATCGTGCCAACGTTTCGATCTTTATTGAGATCATTTTCAGGGCCTGGGATTTACAAACATTGTTTAAATTTAACAAATATTCATGTAGGATGAATACTTTGATTGAATATATAAAAAAAAATTATTTGCATTGTATAAATTCACGTTTTTCCACATCCTAAATGTATTTGTTAAATGTAAACAATGTTTGTAAATCCCAGGCCCTGAAGATGATCTCAATACAGATCGAAACGTTGGCACGATAAAGAAAACGTTTTTCTGAAACCTACATCACACCAGACCGCATCTCACGATTTTTGAATAAAATTTATAATTTCTAACACAATTAATATACGTAAGTAATTAATAACTAATTATAATTTAAACTTCAGTGGAAATAATTAAATTTAACAAAATTATATCATTAGATTTTCATCCAAATTAAATATAGTGGATCTAACATAACTGTGTAAAGTAATAACATTTATCATTTCTAACATAATTAATGTAATATAATATGTTAATATACTTAATTACTAATTAAATGTGTTAGCTAGTATATTATAAATTAATTTTAGTATATGTACCGCCGAAGCGAGTACATAAATTAATTTTATAAATATATAAAAAAAATTCCATTATTCAAAATAAGGTTGTGGATAGATATAACCAGTTTGCAACCTTTTTATGTTTATTTGAACCATCTATCTTTGTAACCAGTGAGTGTACATGGGTTTCAGCTTTTGTCAATTTTCCAGTAATAGTTGTTTTCGTATATAAACGGTTTTAAATGTATTAAATAGAATCGATTCCTCCTTAAAAACGGTTGAAAATGTCTGGAAGATTGACGCAGGAACAGATAGCGAAGCAGTTCCAGCTGCCGGAAAGGAAGTCGAAAATAGCGTCTTTGCTTAGACAGGACGGCCAGGTGTACTGCATATGCCGTTCTTCAGATTCTTCCAGGTTCATGATAGGATGCGACCTATGCGAGGAGTGGTTTCACGGCGACTGCATCGGAATAACCGAGAAGCAGGCCAAGAACATCAAGCAGTATTTCTGCGACAAGTGTCAAAGCGAAGACTCTACGCTCAAGCTTGTCTACAGGTCGAAGGTTGCCAAGCAGCAGAAGGACGAAGACGAAGACGAATTCGTCTTGGAAACGAAAAGTAAGCCTTCGAAGAAAGATCAGGTGAAACCGGTGCAGAAGAAGACCCCGTCAAAGGTGCACAAGTCGAGCGGTGGCTGTGGCGATTGCAGCAATTGTCGCCGCCCTGCAGACTGTGGAGCGTGCAGGGTGTGCAAAGATAAGAAGAGCTCTTCAAAACGATCCAAGGACAAGTGTATTGCCAGGGTTTGTAAGAACAGGAAAATTGAATATGAATCGAGTTCTGATGGTGAAAGCTCACCCAGAAGGCTCCTCGGGAACTCAGTTAAAGACGGCATGCAATGCTACGGCCCTCGTTGCACACAAGTGGCCCTTCCTAACAGCAAATACTGCAGCCAGAAATGTGGGATAAGATTGGCGACTAACAGGATTTACCAAGTATTGCCGCAAAGGCTTCAAGAATGGAGCGTCTCCGCTTCTTACGCCGATGTGGTAAATCGAAAACAGTTGGAGAGCATCAGGAAAAAGCAAGAGCTCGCAAGGGCACAGCTTCAAGTCTTGGACAAGCAGCATGAAGATTTAGAAATGGTGCTCGAAAGGGCCAGGCACTCTACTGTACTTTCAACAGAAGACGAGCCGAGAAAAGGCAAAAGACAGAAAAAAGGAGAGGAAGAATCTAGTATATACTGTATAACTTGCGGCCATGAGATTCACACCGGTTCTGCGATGAAGCACTTGGAAAAGTGTTTCAACAAATACGAAAGCCAAGCGTCGTTCAGCTCCGTGTATCGAACTAGGATCGAAGGTTACAACATGTTCTGCGACTTTTACAATCCTATTGCAAAGACTTACTGCAAGCGACTCAGAGTGCTCTGTCCGGAGCACCACAAAGACCCCAAGATCGACCCGAATGAGGTCTGTGGTTTCCCATTTGTTGAGAATGTCTTCGAAGAGACAGGCGAATTTTGCAGAGAATCGAAAAAACACTGCTTCAAACATCACTGCTGGGAGAAGCTTCGTAAGGCCGAGATCGACATGGAGAGGGTGCGGCAATGGCTCAAGATCGACGAACTTCTGGAACAAGAGCGCCAGCTTAGAAGTCGAATGTCTCAACGAGCCGGCGTCCTTCCTCTCATGCTCCACTCGACTTACGATCACGAAGTCATGGAATCCATGACGGCTACCCAGGAAGAGGAAAAATTAGCACAACTTGAACAGACACTTAGGAAAAACTACGACAAAGAACAGTTTGAAAACATCAAGTTGACCTCCAAAAATAAAAAGCTGCTTAAAGTTTTAACTGGGAGGAACAGCTAATATATGTATCTATGTTATAAAGTTTGTTCTGTACAGTTTTCTAGTCCTGCCATCACTTTAACGTCATAATTTTAAAAAAATCTTTTTTAAATTTTATTACATGTACTGTAAATTGTCTGTAAATATAAAAAAATTTTCTTATATTGTTTAAATATCTTTTTTCCTATAAAAATATCTTTACAATAGGCACAATCCAGTGGAAAAATCATTGTGGCCACTTAAATTTTTTAAATTAGCATGTTTTAAAAGGTATTGACCTTTGAATTGTCGTATCTCAGGGGGATGTTTTGGAACCTGTATTATTTTTCAAATGGTTCAATAATTGCTTATCGTACAGACAGAGTGATTTAGGAGTCGAGGCTGCGAAGGCTACATTTTCACACACTACTATTTTAATTTTAAATCTCAAAATAATTTTGATATTTATAAACTTCATAATGGCAGTCGAATCTATTTCTCATGAGAAACTGGCACAAATTGTATGTTTTATGTATGGGAGGTAAAACATTTATCTTAAAATTGTTTAATTTGGCATCTTTTTAGGTTTCAGAGAGAAACAAAAACTACTATAGAATTTTACTGGCTGAAGGCATTCTTCAAGGTGAAATCTTGAGCCTCTTGCTGTTTTCTTTGTACATATCAGATATGGGAGAGTTATGGCATAAATCTAAAACTTATGCTCAAGGAGTCACTGAATGGCAACTGATGGAAAAAAAAAAAAAAAAGGATGATGGGTCAATTTTTCAAAAATTAATATTAATTTTTCAAAGCTTACTATTTTAAATTCGTCTTTTTTTTCATTCCACAGACAAGTGTACAGAAATGTTACATCTTGAATTATTACAGATATTTTAAGTTAAATTTATCTTACATTATTTTTATAACAATAAAATGTTTTTCATATAAATGATTTAACTTGCACTTCTGTACATGTATGAATGTGTTATTTCCATAATTAACTTTATATTATTTCCAATAAAAATTTTTACTGTATATAATTCAAGTAAATCGACAAAATACTCTTGCTTTTGCTTAATAAAGCATATATTTTTATGTAATTGTTTTCTAATATTGTTTATATCATATTTTAAAATATGCTATATTATTTTACAATCACAATTTACAATAATAACGATAAATGTGGTCTTTTTTAAGATATATTTATATGAAACATTCTTTTAAGCTATTTTCTTACTTCACATATTGTTTAATACTTAAGAAATTTTTTCCTTTGTTTTCTTAGTTTTATATCGTTATATCTTTCATATTGTATATTTCTATATTTAAACATTTTTTGTAAATTGGATTAATTCCGTAAAATATATTATTATTAATGAAAAACCAAGAAATCATTTTTGACGGTATATTAAAACCTTCTTGACTCATATAATTTAAATAATCTAAATGAATTCCTATATATTTATTTTTCAGCCGAGTAACTGAGTGAAGAAATTGTGCACACTTTTTTAATAACCCTGGATGAAATTGATCCGTAGTTTTGTATGAGTTTTTTTTTAGAAATAAGACAAAAACAGTAAATATAAATTGACTGTATAGTAGAGCATTGTTAATTTTCTGCAGGGTGTTGTTTCTATGAAAGCCACAGTGATTGGAAAGGACCAAATTACAGGTTCATACAAATATATGTAAAAAAGACAGATGTTACAAATCATTGGTTTAATGAACATTGCTTGAACAACTAACGACATACCAAAACAGCAAGGGTTGCTGACCAAAATGATTGGAAATGACCAAAGTACAAGTTCATAAATATGTATGTACCAAAACAGACAGATTTTACAAATATTTGGTTTAAGAAAGATTGCTTGAACAACTAATGACACATGAAATCAGCAACGTTAGAAAGGCTGAGATGGTTGGAAATGACCAAACAACACATTCATGAACCCACAGACCCCATGAAAGAAATATCACAATTTAATATTCTGGCTAAGTTTTTATTAATAAAGTATGTAGAAAAACACAAGGCAGATTTCATCTGGCTTAATAAACGAGCCTCAGCAACTATTGAAAGACCAAAACAACAAGGTTAGGCATCAAAATGATTGGAAATGACCAAACTACAGATTCATAAAAATATATGTAAAAAAAAAGACAAATTTTACAAATGTCTGATTTAATAATCATCGCCTCAACAACCAATGTGACAGACCAAAGCAGCAAGGGTTGGCTTACCAAAATGATTGGAAATGACCAAACTACAGATTCATAAAAATATATGTACAAAAAAAGTCAAATTTTACCAATGTCTGATTTAATAATCATTGCCTCAACAACCAATGACAGACCAATGCAGCAAGGGTTGGCTGACCAAAATGATTGGAAATGACCAAAGTACAGGTTCATAAATAGTTATGTACAAAACAGACTGATTTTACAAATATCAGGTTTAATGAAGATTGCTTCAACAACTAATGATAGACGAAAATGATTGGAAACGACCAAACTACACATTCATGAGCCCTCAAATTGCAAAAAGAAATATAACAATTTAACATTGAAGCTAAGTTATTATTAATAATATATGTAAAAGATTTAATCTGGCTTAATAAACGAGCCTCAGCAACTATTGAAAGACCCAAACAACAAGGTTAGGCAGATCAAAATGATTGGAAATGACCAAACTACTCATTCATGAACCTGCAGACCTCACGGAAGAAATATCACAATTTAATACCCTGGCTAAGTTATTATTAATAAAGTATGTAAAAACAAAATGTAGATTTTATGATTGGAAATGACCAAACTACAGATTCATAAAAATATATGTACAAAAAAAAGACAAATTTTACCAATGTCTGATTTAATAATCATTGCCTTAACAATCAATGACAGACCAATGCAGCAAGGGTTGGCTGACCAAAATGATTGGAAATGACCAAACTATTCATTCATTAACCTGCAGACCTCACGGAAGAAATATCACAATTTAATATCCTGGCTAAGTTATTATCTATCAATAAAGTATGTAGAAAAACAACGCAGATTTTATCTGGTTTAATTAATAATTATTGAAAGATCAAAACAACAAGGTTAAGTAGATCAAAATGATTGGAAATGACCAAACTACACAGTGGCTTTCAAATACTGCTATTATTTGTTAATAAATATTTAAGTTAACACTCGTGATTAAAAAAATATTCATACAATTGTCTGGTATGCTAATTTTAAAAAGTGTTCAGTCAATGAGGACAGTAGATCTTTACTTTCTTCGCATGAATTAGTACCAGGGTGTTAATTGGGAGAAAGAGTTCAGTCACAGAGATGATGTGGATACTGGCACATGTCTTCCTCTATTCACTGTTTTTATCGAAATGTGATCCATTGAGTGAAGAAATGAAGGAATATCCGACAAATAGGGAACCGAGGAGTAAGTCATGTGTGCTGTAAGACCTAAGCAATACTCTGAACACTTCTGTCCTCTGTTTTTGTTTTTTTGAAATAGTATGGCCTTGGCCGTTCATACTGCCTTTTTATAGAAAAACTATCATACCGAGGGTGGCCTGCACTGGAAACAACCAGGAAGGGATTTGCCTGAGCAAACTTCAGTGTGAGGCCAATACAGGAACCCCATCAGGCCGATGTGCCAGCAATAAAGGCGTCTGCTGTGTCTGTAAGTATTATTTCTTTTAGAAAAATGAATTTTTTTTTATAACAAACTTTACAGTTGTTAAAAGCTGTGGTGATAGTACAAAATCGCAAATAACGTATTTCACCAACCCAGAGTTTCCTTCTCCAAAGACTGGAGGAGCAATGTGTCAACTTACGATACATAAAGCCAAAGATAATATTTGTCAGGTGAAAAAGATCCTTCTTTTTTTGTTTTGAAATTCAATTTTGGATTCTTGTTTATTATTGTAAAATTCCAGCTCAGAATGAAATTCCTCCAGTTAAACTTGGCACAGCCAAACAATGCTGGGGAGTGCAACGATGACTTTCTGTCCCTTGGATCTCACACGACACCAATAATCTGCGGGAATAATAATGACAAAACAGGTAGTCAATTTTTTGATAGGCTTTACATTTTAATATTTTATCTATCATGTTTACGCTTCGATAGTTTATGTCGATTTTGACCCAAACTGCGCCTTTCATCAAGTCACTGTTGACACGACAAGCAGCCTGAATGATCAACGATTTTGGAATATTGAAATAACTCAAATCTCATGTGACAGTGTTGAACTAGGTATGGAAAAATTACATACACATATTTTTTATTTTAGGCTTATTAAAAATAAATACCACAACCAGTTTTTATCCACAACATTTCGGCTTTATTTTCATCCTTCCTCAGTTCATTTAAAAAAGAGCCAGTGTGGTACATATTCAGACTCCGAACAAACGTTTTTAAAATAAACTATTATAAAATGTTAATGACTGACGACCACTGTTTTAACCATTGCGTTAACACCTGAGGAAGGATTAAAATAAATCCGAAACATTGTGGATAAAAACTGGTTGTGGTTTTTTTGAGATGACCTGTTATCCCACCTTCAAGAAGGAAAAATCACAAGTAAAACTGTTGAGGTCGAAATGTAAGAAAACATCGTAATAATAAATATTGTAATTTTTATTGCTTCATGCACTTTATTTTATTTAATTTATGCACATTCAGAAGGTATTTCAGGTTTTTCATTTCTAAAGTCTCAAAGAAAGACAGAGTAGATTTTTCTAAAAATAAAAAAAATTGCGTGCCCTAGCATCATTAGTGCTGTTAAAACTACACAGCCGCAATGGAACGTATACTCAAGCTACCACCTAATGTAAAAAGGATAGAGGTGATCAAGGAACTGAGAATTCGTTGGATACCAAAAAACAACCATCTAACCAAAATCTTCAATAAAGTTTAAAAAAAATCATTATTGATAAAGAAAAAAACAAAGCAGATAAACCAGTAGGTCTTCTGGTTTACGGATGGCTCAAGGATGGAAATAGTACGGGAATGGGCATAAAGGGCCAAACTTTGAACACCAAATGGAACTCGCCCCTCCCCACAACCATCTTTCAAGCCAATTGCTTGCCATAAAAACACGTGCACGTGAAATAAACAATAATGTCTCAAAGGTGCAACGAGAATAATTCTTTCTGGCAAAAGTTCCCCAAGTCTGTGAGACTTATCAAAACTTATCTGGAGCTGCCTCAATAACCATAAAATTGGGATAAAATGTGTCCCAAGTCATGAGGGAATTGCAGGCAACGTGACAGCAGATATATTCCCCCCCCAAAAAAAACAAAAACAAAGAGCTTGGAATAAATCATAGGTCTAAATCATCTATTTTCTTGCATAAATTAAAGAAGAACTGGAATCTTTGGTAAATAAAGAACACAACAAATACTAGAGGTGCTAAAATCAACGAGGCAAGCAAAAACTGCTCACAAAACCAGCCTAACAAGAACAAGAGGAAATTCTTCTCAGAATTTTCTTTTTCTCCTTTTCTTCTTCTTCTTCAGAAAATTCTTCAGGAATGGAATGAAATTAAAAATTCTATCTGGCATAATTAATTGGTAACTTAAAAAATGGGGCTATCAATAAATGGCCAATCGATGACAGAACATAAAATAAAAAAAATAAAAAAACTGCCTTGCAGTAGCTTTGAAAAGACTGGGTTATCTGGGAAAACAGCTCTTGGAACTATACGCCTGAGAAGAATTCGCTACTTAATAATAATAATAAAAAAATCTTCTACAAAATTTATTAGCAGAGATTGACACAATAAATAAAAGTTTAACTGCCAAAAGGAGAAATCACTACGACCCCAAAATGTTTAGATGATACTTTGCTATCCCAAAGAATTCACTATTTTCATAATACGTGATAAACAATGACAAATAATAAAGTCTGAGTCGTTGAATGTGTCAGTGATTTGGACATCTTGCCTATTCTTATTCTTCCAGCACCAGATATAACTTAATGTGCATATGCTTTATTTAAATACAATCAAAAAGAATAAGCTATCTGGGATGATCAGGAGTGATCAAACTACTGGGAAATAATGGCAAATGATTTGGAAACCTTATTAATCAGATCCATTTCTTTTACACCTATCGAATTTTTGAACTAGACTGAAAATTAAATTTGATTTCAGAGCAGTGAATACAATTAAAACAACATTTTTAATTACAGGTATAGTGTAGTCTATTTGAGAAATCCACCTGATCTAACCTTTTCACACGTTTTGAAGAAAAAGCTGCTAATTTTTGAAATTGGACAAAACCATTGGCAATTTTTGTTTTGCTTGTGATTTTGTTTACTTGCTTTTTCCAAGACGTCTTTGGTCAAAGATGACGCCTAAATATTTTACTTCTTTTCCTAAATATTTCCTTCTCCTAAAGCTCTTTTGTTGATAAAGGGAGCCAAGATGGTTTCATTAGGGTTTATTGACAACTAACTAGCTAGATTTTTTAATTATTTGTTTATAAATGTACATAATTGTATGAATAGTTTAAAAAAGAAGAGTTACCGCTTCAGGCGTTTTGTATATTATTCAGTTTCTATTTTTTTATTACAGCTCCCAGTGGATGTCTGATGTATTTCACCTCTACTTCTGGCTCCGTGTCCAGTTTCAACTTTGACGGGAGTGCTACGATGTTTATATTAGGCAAGTTTTAATTAAATGGATGTGGATTTATACGGTGTTAGGGAATTTTTTGTTGAACCATAAATGAAAATAAGCCAAATTATGAACATCCTTTAGGGCTTATTTTTAATTCAAAAAATTGGATATACAACAGAAAAATAGTAGAGTTAATCCAAATTTTATTTTTTTATATTAATTTTAACTTAATTTGGTGGTAAAAATATTTTAAATCTCTTTTTTTTTTTAAAACTAAACATACAACTGTATTTTTATGCAATATATTTCAGTTGTTTATGAATTTCGGGACATGTCCATGGCCCCTCTTCAGGGCTCGCTATTTTGCTAAATTGAACTCATAGTTAGTAGTTCAATTTAGCAAAATAGTGAGCTCTGAAGAGGGAGCAGGGACATGGCCTGAAATATATTGCATAAATAAATTGGTGCGTTTAGTTAAAAAAAATTCTAGATTTAAAATAATGGAGTTAAGTTTTTTTAATCAAGGTTATTTTTATAGTATAAATATTGTTATCTATTTTTATAAATACTGTTTACCATGTATGTCACACAATACTTTTTTAATTGGTCATAATATTATTTGTTATTGACAATAAAAAAAAATTGCCAACAGAATTAACACTTTTCAATTAATTAATACTTATGAAAGGCATTGGTTGAGATAAAAAAGTCAGTGTCACGAGCGGGATTTGAACCCATGACCTTCGGCTAAATGCACTACCACTTGAGCTATCGTGACTTTGATCCGCTCGGACACCAACTTTCCATCTCAACCTCAACTCTCGAATTTTCACTCCTTTTTGCCATTTTTCAATTTAGATTTTTAGCCTCAACCAATGCCTTTCATAAATATTAATTAATTGAAAAAGTTTATTGGTCAATTGGACCATGTAATGGATTTAAAAATTAACACTATTAACTGTCTTTTAATTCACAATATATTGAGGGTAACTGAAAGGTGGACGAGGTGACTAAGGCTGGGACTTAACTTGTTCCAACCTCTGGACTTAACTACCGCCATCCGGCCTCTGATGCTAAAATCATAACAAATAGGATTAAAAAAAGTTGGGCTGAATCAGCAGAGAAGTTCTCAGTATCAAGACTACTATCAATAGGTGGTCCTCAGAGGAACTAGCATCATTGTCACCTGATTACAAATAGGCCAAAGTGTTGTAATGTGTCAACGATGCAATTCTTGGCTCCATATACATACCGTGTAGGAATGCTACTCGTGATGAGAATCGTGCTTGACAAGGCTGAAGGAGGAAACAGGATTGTTTTATTGTACATAGATAGTTTTGTGACCTCCTGGGTTGGGAGTGAATGTATTTATTAGCGTGAATGTGTATTGTCATAGAGTTGATGGCAGAATATTGACTAGCTCATCAATTAGTAAAGTTATATAATAGGTGTAAAGGGTGATAGAATACTACCACCCTGAGTATCGGGTGTAAATAGAAAATAATATAAGAATGAGTGAGAGTGTGATTAACTTTGGATTTAGGAAGTTGCATTGGGAGTTGAAATGACCTAACTGTAGCCTCTGGAGACCAACCTCGGTGGCCGGATGGATAAGACCCAAGGGAGGTGATTCTTAAGACCTGCCAGTAATTTATTTTAAATTATAAAACCTGGAACTGGAAACAATGGAATATGAGAAATGAGGTTGAACTCTGTACATGTGGGTGTAGATCCGTGCACAGATTTGAGCTTATATAAAAGAGTAAATCACAATTCATCTTCAAAGAACACAGCAGTGAACAAACAAAGAAAATTAATATAGTTTTGATACATATGCGAAAGTCATCCAAGTCGAATTATCTACGTTAATTATAAGTGTACCATCCTTTGATGAACTCGGACATGATATGGACAAAGGTTTATGTTTATGTAATTCACCTAATTAATGGGATCCTTAATACTAAGTGACATAGAGGAATTATTGCTAATTCACCTTATAAATAATTACCACTGGCAAACAGATGCCCCTTGTCGGATACTATCCGACTTTATTGTTTATAGATTATCCATTATGATGGATCAAAAACTAGTTCTGTATGATCAAAGGTGGGACAAAGTTTAATTTGACCCTTTTATTTAATAATTTTTATGGAGTTCTGCAAGAAATGTATACTTTTTAATTTAATCTAGGAAAAATATTAATAATATTGCATTTTTTAAACGTTTAATTTTTATTATTTTTGGGAAAACAGAAGATAAAGATATTTCTGTTATTCGCTCGCTCTTTAATTATTTAAATTGATTTGTTTTTTTAAAGATCCAACAAATCACCAGTTGAACAACTTGAACTACGGCGTCTGTGTCAAACCAACAATCGGCTACTGTGAAATCGAGTGGTCTGCGTCGTCAGACAGCATTTATTCCTTTACGATATCTGGAGATACGACGGCCGGTCTACCAGGTAGAAAAGTGCATAAATGTCTTTAAGACTAAATTGTAGTATGAATTTTCCAACAGGTGTTGCTCTAATGGGTACCGACTGTACGAATAATTTTGTCATCATCCCCTCGCCAATTAGGGAAGGGATGGACCTTGTAGAAGACAGGTTCTGCGGAAACTCATTCAACACTGTGAGAAGTAAGTTTTGAATTAAAAAAAAAAAAAAAAGCATAAACAAACAGTATAAATTTTTTCCAGCAAAATCACAGCCGTATGTGCTTACAGTAAGAACCGCCATCAGCGAGGATGAAGATATAGGAAATAGGGGATTTAATTTGAATTTTAGACAAATTTTATGCTCATCGTAATATTTTCTAAATAAATCTATTTTTGTTTTAACGAATAATAAAACATTTGCTCCGTACAAGTTTTTATTTAGGATAAAATCATGTGACAACAGTATACGTCATATGCATTCTCTGGAAATATTCTTGTACCATGGCCTGTATCTGAGTCTGTAAAAATTAAAAAAAATTTTAAGAAATCTGCTTTGATTTTAGCGAAATATTTGATACTTACGTTCTGAACCGCTCGTCGAAGTATGGTTGATCCTGGATAAGATCGATGTAAAGTTTACCCAGGAGCAACTCAGACACTCTGTCACCGACGAGCTTAAGAGCTATTTCTATTATAGATATATCTGCTGGGCATGTTATAACAAATTCACTGTTACAAAAAAAATTAAAAATTATAAAATGTTGATATCTATATTAACCAAAAAATTACAATTAATTAAGGTTTTTAGTCGAGATAAAAAAGTCAATGGCACGAGCGGGATTCGAACCCACAATCTTCGGCTAGATACGCCGCTGCTCTACCACTTGAGCTATCGTGACCTCGATCCACTCGGACACTAACTTCCCATCTCAACCCCGGCGTATCTAGCTGAAGATCGTGAGTTCAAATCCCGCTCGTGCCATTGACTTTTTTATCTCAACTAAAAACCTTAATTAATTGTAATATATTAATTGGTCAAGCGGACCACGAAATTAGTGAATTTAACCAAAAAAGTTGTTTTGAGTCTAATAACCAAATAATGCTTTTTATTTTTTATTTTATTTTATGAGGTTATTTGAACTACAAAATTATATGAATCCTCTGAGTACTGGTGATTTTGAAAAAGGCACATTTGTAAGTACATCAGGTTCAAATTGTCAGATTTGAACCCAGGATCTTTACAGTGTTGAGCCACCAACACCCCCTGCAATAAGTGTTAATTGATCAAATTACAGAACATTTCTAAAATAGATTTTTGCATCACAATTCTACTTGCCAAATCAAATTTGAAACTTTGTTCAAATATAATTCATAAAATAATTAATAAATTATCAGCTTTAGTTAATTTTAAACTATGTATTTCTATCCCATTTTTTTAATTATAACTAATTAATAATCCTTCGAGTCTTTGCAGTATATGCAGCAAAGACAGGACTCCATCGGAGGAAAACAGATTTTGCACCACTATACTTTTCGAACATTTCAATGCACACAGGTGTTTTATTGATGATTTCTAGCCAGTATCGTGTGCTTCAAGTTCACTGGAGCAACTTCCAATCCAGCACAGAACCACCTGAACCCGAAGCTCTGGATTGGTGCCTCTCCAACCGAGCCCGGCCAACCCACCAACATGATGCACCAGCGTAAGAAACAAGAATGTGGGAATATGGGTATATTTTATCTATAAGTTGAACTTGCACTGGGTCAAATGCTCATTTTAGATGGACCAAATAATTTACCCAGTGCTGGTTCAGTTTTTTTTAAACTACAAGGAGCTTGTTTCCTGTGTATCCCGTTAGTGTTCCAGGCCTCCCAGACAAGCCTAAAGTTACCAAACCCCATCCCCAGTCCATCTACCTAGTACCAGTTATACCGATTTAGTAGTTATTTTATATCGGAAAAATAAACTTACTGCGTCAACCATAAACCAATATGTTCATCCGGACTCATGACCTCAGGTGCATCTTTTGGCATAGTTATACATCTTGTACTGTGTAAAATTAATATTAAACAATAAGCTGAGTGTTTGCTTGAAACAAAAGTTTTTATAAACTAGAAATAAATTAATAAAAATATTACAGCTTTTGTTATTTTGAGAAATTGCTCTCGGATTTGATTTGATAAATAAATAATGGCTAGAATGGAGCAAAAGCAGTTGTTTTTAGGTGAATTTGTCAGTTTGTAAAATATCTGCTCTATGATCAAAAGACATATTTGTTCATAGGTTAAAAAAGTTGGACATTTTTTATAATTAATATACCGCTAATTGTACCTATTTGACAGAAATATTTTTTAAAGTGCAATTTAAATATACACCAGTATAAAAATGCATTAGGGGTAGAAGGGCTGTAAAACATTAAAAAAACCAGACTAAACAGAAACATATAATGTGTACATAATATAAAAATAAACAGGGACTAAGGTTACATGGTCAGATTTCTGAAAAATATAAAGTTTATTTTAAAAACTGTAAATTTACTCTACATTCATCTTCGATGTAATTAATATTGTAATTAATTTTAATATTATAATTTTACAATAAAAAACAGCCACAAGGACATGCCAAAATTGACAGATTTTTGATCTAGGTCAGCATAAATTAAATTCTCAATTTCATTATGCTTGAAACCTTGTTTATATTTGTTAACCTTTTCTATGATTATTAATGGTTTCAGTTAAGGATTATATGATTAAGGGAATATATTCCTTGAAAGTGTGATGAAAAACTGAGTGTTTTTTCAAATTGGCCTTGTATGCTGTGAGCAAAAAGTTAAGGTTAAAATTTACAAGAGATATTAAGAATTTTTCATTTTTTATTCTTGGAACCCCCTGAGGAATATTGGGTGTATGGGCATATAGAAATGTATTTATTAGCTTGAATGGAAGGGGTGAATGAAAGAAGGTTATTATGTATGTGTGGTTGGAGTGACCAGAGGCGAATGGAGGAGCACCTTTAGTACTTTGGTGCAGTGGAATGTATTTTTGCATGAACATGGCTTCTATTCAAATTTCAACAGGGAATTTTGAGTACTGTAGAATAGAATGAATGTTTTAATTAGCATGAATGAAGGGGCTTCTCGAATTACACTGGCAAATCTCTGAGTACTCTGGGGCATTGCGAATAATGTGTGAATGAATTTATTAGCATGAATGTGACATTTCTCAATTCCCCAAAGACTATTCAGTACCCTAGGGCAGGGGGGTGTAATTGATTAGGGTGAATGAAGGATCTGCATCCCAATTATTTCAAGGAATATTGAGTACTTCGAGGAAGCAATTTATTAGCATCAACTCCAAGAATTTTGCATCCGTCTCTTTTCCTTATAAGGAATATCGATTACTCTAGAGTAGGTAAATGTATTACTTAGCATGATATATATTGAGTAGTCTGGGTTAGTGCGAATGTATTTATTAGAGTGAATGCAGGGGGCTACTTTTCTATTACTGCAAATAATATTGAGTACTCTGGGGCATTGCCAATAAAGATTGTTTTGTGGATGTATTTATTAGCATGGGTATTTCAATACTCACCCCAATGAATAATCAGTTCTCTGGGGCAGTATGAATGTATTTATAAGCGTGAATGAAGGGGCTTCTTTTCCTATTATTCTAAGGAATGTACTCTAGGGCAGGGTGTAATTTATTAGCGTGAATGGAGGGACGCCTTCCCAATTATTACGAAGAACCTGGAGTACTATAGGCGTTGGGTGAATGTATTTATTAGAGTGAACGCAGGGGATTACTTTTCTAATTACCGCGAATAATATTGAGCACTCTGGGGCATTGCCAATAAAGATTGTTTTGTGGATGTATTTATTAGCATGAATAAGGATCTCAATACTCATTCCAATGAATAATAAGTTCTCTGGGGTAATATGAATGTATTAAATGTAAGCGTGAATGAAGGGGCTTCTTTTCTTCTGGAAATGTTGAGTACTCTAGGGCAGGGTGTATGTAATTTATTAGCGTGAATGGAGGGACTCCTTCCCAATTGTTACGAAGAATCTTGAGTATACTGGACGTAGGTTAAATGTATTTATTAGCGTGAATGGAGAGACTCTTTTCCCAATTACCCCGAAGAATATTTAGTACTCTAGGACGGGTGAATGTAATTTATCAGCGTGAATGAACGAGCGCCATCCCGTTACTTTAAGGAATATTAAGTAATCTGGCGCAATGCGGATGAAGCCTCATGAATATAATTATCAGCGTGATTCTACATATGATATTATTTCTCAATTACCTCGACGATTATTCTGTACTCTGTAGTAGTATGAATGTATTTATTAGCGTGAATGGAAGGGCTCTATTCTCAATTTCCCCGAGGAATATTGAGTACTCTTATTAGTGGGAATTATGAAAATTTTAATTATTGTATTAAATAATATGTTTTATGTATAACATGGATTTTGTTGTCAATATATGTACATATATGCAAGTACTGACGAATATTGGACAAAATTAGGTAGTGCATATTCTGCCAGTGATGGTTCTCAAAGGAAAACTTTTGCTGTGCTTTTTTGTTTTTTTATTTGTTAAATCAGTTATTACCTCGGTTGAAAGTCTTCATTTGTATATGCAATTAAAAACTCAAGACGTGTGTCAGTCCCTTGTACATTGTTTTTTGAAACGTACTTGAAAATGAGCTTATCGTTCTTCCTAACTTTAAAATCGCACATGAAAAGCCTGAAAGTGATAAAATCAATGAAAATATTGTTAATTCCTTCTGTAGTTGATGCCGACCGGTCGTAATGCGGTTCTCCTTCATATTGTTTTATGAGTAGACATCCGCCGCCTTTGTACGCGTCCAGTTCGTAATAGCACATGCATGTGTTGTCGACGTATCCTTCGTACCCGATCGTCTCCGACGGCTGGATAGCCATTCTGGCCAAGTTGTACCAAGGTCCGGCCTGCCTGATCTACAAGGAAGGAGGTGAATAATTGTCCATTTGTCTTACAGACCAAGTACTCACGTTTCCGTTTTCGTAGTAGTTGTTGCCGTGCCCGATGGAAAAGCAAGTCTGAAACGGAAGGACAGTCGTGCCCGCGATGTACATGTGCTCGTAGCACTGGTTCCAAAATTGGTAGTCGTTCTGGATGTACTCCTTCCTGTTGGACGATGACTCGTACACCCAAGAAGGGGCAAAAAGCGCCACAGACATGCCATACTTACGGACTTTTTCAATAGTCTGGAAAAGAATCGCGTTTAAAGTTCTGCAAGAAAACTGTTAGTCGATTACCTTGTCCGTCCTGAATTCTCCGTTTTGGCTTCCTCTGCCGTAAACATCAACGCCGAGAAATACATCGACAACACGGTCAGGCGATACGTTAAGATACTCTTTCATGGAAGACAAATAGGACTCGAGCCAGTTGTAATTTATGAATATCCCGTCAGTCAAATTAAAGTAAACCCTTTAAAATACAAGACCCATAATTAAAAAGAAAATCATTATGTTATTTAAAAACATCAAACATTTTTAAAACATAGGTCACATCAGCCTTCAACGCAATCAGTTTCTAAATCCCAACCCACTCACCCTTAAATACATTCTTTCAATTTACATGCCCAGTTAGGTGGAGTACTTGATATGCCTCCATGACCATATATTATACAGTATAACTAATCTAACTGAGGGTCGATGGTGTACTCAATATTCCATCATTGCCCCTATCACAATACTCACGCTAATACATGCACTTAATCTTTAAAAAAATTAGGAGAAGGTTATTAATATAGAAGAACTATATAAAATAAAAGTGCATCCCTAAAAAATAAGAACGGGGGCGAAATAACTCACGAGTGGCATTCCTACTCGCTCTTTATATCGAGCAAAGGAAGGGAGAGGGATAGGGATAAGAGAGGCGGCCACAAGGCCTACTCCACCTCGACCTAAATTGTGCTACACCTAAACCTATTGTGCTCCTCTATTAGTTATAACTCACTGGCCAGCTTCAGGCTATTAACCAGCCTCCAAAGCTTTGCCAGCGGTTCCTTGGTGTAGGATCTTGTTTGTGGTTTTTTCCTAGCTGCAAGAACCTGCACCTACACAGACCTTCGCAGAAGCATAAAATGTGTAGAGGAGGAGACCGCAGAACACATTTTATGTTTCTGCAGTCTCCTCCTCTTCCCGACATTATCTGCACAGTGTATCTTCTGTCTGTACTCTTATCCGGTGCATGTGTTTTCTTAAGTGACAGTGCCCCCATCAGGAGTCCAACGCAAAGGAATCCCTTCCATAAAATGGAACGCAATCGTTTTCTACATGAAGGACCCAATGCCCTTGAGTCAACTGCTTATGACCAATTCTGAGTCGGGTTAGTCCTTTAGCGATTTGGACTCTAGAGGCACCTAACGACCGTTCTCACTAACGCTGCCATCTTTTCTGTACCGTACTCTTTATTATTCATTTAGCGTCGGCGGGCTAAATTGAGGTAGGAAGGTTTGGAGGATTGGCCGTTACGTTGTTGCCCTTCATCCCGACGTGTCCAGGTACCCTGACTACTACAGTTTTTTTTCGACGCTCACGTTCCACGTATCTTTCGAACCCATGCACGATGAGAGGGTTAAGGAGAATCTGTCTTCACCCGCCACAAAGTACAGATCAATGCACAGGAGGGTGAAACTATAACGCAGCAGGGTTCATGAATTGACGCATCTCTGAAGAAGAGGCGAAAACCGCCATATCACGATGTAATTTGGAGGTGAGATATGGCGGTGAAGTCCATTGGGGAAGAGGTAAATTTTTAAACCTAGGCACTCTCACATATTTGAAAGTACATTATTTCTTATTTAAATACTGTTCACTTGTAGTGGCCACTTGTAGTTACCGCTAGATGTCACTACCACTTATGGAATGTTCTCGCCCTCCACTCTGCAGCCAATCAGAGTAGAGCTCTTCCCTTTATAAGCAGGGGTTGCACCGCTAGAATCAGTCTCGTCAAGCCGACGAGATCTCACCAATCACTAATGTAACCGACATCGGCAACAACGACACCAGACTCGTCGACACGACGAGGTCTCATTCATCACTAATGAACGACAGCAGACTCGTCAACCCGACGAGCTATCACTAATGGAACACCATCTACGACAGCAAGGGTACTCGCGGCTTTAGCCTGATTTTCGCCTTCTATATACAGCCGACTTGGCTATAAACGCCAAACGCAGCTCTCGGCTAATTGCTGCACTACAGTACCTTCGGACTCTGTGGAGTCAACCGACTCACGAGCCCCCAGACCTCAGCCAACGGTTTACTCTGTCACACATCACAACCTACGCACTTGCACGGTCTAGGCCTTATATCTTCGTCACGGGTTCTTTCAACACAACACCGGCCCTTGTCAAGGCCACAAAACTCCCAGTCACTAAACACTCAATAAGAGCAGGGGAGTACTCGACATTCCATCACAATTTACACATATTATATGAGTAATCTTATTGAGGGTCGATGGGGTACTCAATAATCCGCCGTCGGCCATTTCACACTATACATTCACGCTAATAAATACATTCAACATTAACACACGCTAAAATCTTTCATTACTACATATAATAAAACAATCCTGTTTTCTCCAAGAATCGGAACAAATATTCGCTGCCGTTTTCAGGCAAAATTCTCATATCGGGTGGCGTTCTTACGCGCTCTCTATATGGAGAAAAGTGTACGTAATCAGGTGAAGGAGAGCCAATTTCTCCATGTGAGCTACTCTGCCGATCCAAGCGACCGATGGTATGTCCTTTTAATCATGATTTTTAAACGCATTTTTAGCATCAGAGAATGACTGAATTAAAAACCTTAACCTTTAAAAACGAGGGAATGACACAGATAATTTTACATAGTGTATATTTATCGTTCAAAGCTAGGGGTTTTGGGAGATATTGATGAATTGTTAAAAGTATATCAATCAATTTTGACATGGTAATAATGTTGATAGGAATATTTCTGGGCTTGGTTGCAGTTTGATTATTAACAACGGAACATATGATAGCCAAAAATTATTAGGTATTTAGAAATTCGTTAGTTGTAATTTTTTTAGAAGTTTTCCTTACCAATTGTTATCATTGAGGACATTTTGGTATTCGTGTCGTCCTTCAGGGTAGGTGAGAGAGTCGTAGAATATGAGGAGATTGTCCTCGTCGATGCTTTTCAAGTGCCTCCTCAGAGTCTCGATGAAGTAGATGAAAAGTTCGACCTTCTCGCAAACGATGTCGTGCTCTATGTTAAGCAGATACCCCTCGAAGCCGTAATAGAAGCAAATCGAAGCCATGTTAATCGCGAAGTTGTCGACGCTCTCGTCCGAATGGAGGATCAGATCCCAGATGCACTCGGTGCCCGGCTCGGAGACCAGAGTCCCTTTTAATTACGTTTCGGTCAAAAATGCCCAAAAGATTGGATTTACGGTATACCTAAGACGATAACGCCGTTTCTGTGGGCGGCGTTTATCCAGCCAAGAGGTGGCACGGTCAGCAGGTTTCTCGTGAAGTAGACGAATATATCGATGCCCGACCATCGGAAGAACTGGAATTCGTCC
This sequence comes from Cimex lectularius, assembly GCF_000648675.2. Lineage (NCBI taxonomy): Eukaryota > Metazoa > Arthropoda > Insecta > Hemiptera > Cimicidae > Cimex > Cimex lectularius. Next base: position 1,545,778 of record NW_019392667.1, read on the forward strand.
TTCTTCTGGCTCCCGAAGGAATATCTAAAACCGAATGTCTTTCAAATTAGCCGTCAATCGACTGAAAAACGGTGGAACATGGCAATTTACTTGTCTTCGAGATATCCACCCTGCATATCGTGGCAGTAGAGGGTCTTGGGACATTCGGACCTCTTCAGGAGCTGAGGCGGCACAGCGCCAGCAGTACACTTGGAATATCCTTTCACGCAGAAATTGCTCCTCCTCCTCAGCTCGACCACGTGGAACGCCCACGTGCTCGTCACCTCCGGTGCTCTCCAATCGATGATCATGTCCACGTGTGTAAAAGGCCGGCAAACGCTATCAGTATTAGGGTCTTCCATATTTCCTCAATTTTTTTTTGATTATTTCACTAAAATTTACAACTTTTATCTACAATACATAATTTTTTATCAGCTGTATTTTTTTTTGTGTAAGGCTTGACAATTTTTCTTTCAGCGTGTCATTTTTTACATAGAATTAGTCAACGCTTCTTTAGATGAAGAAAAACTCAATTAAAAGAAAAAGCATATTTAAGTTCGATAAAATACAAATACACAGCAAATTTTAGGCAGGACGTAAAGTTAGATAAAAATCAAAAACACATTGTAATAGAGTGTAATATAGTAAAATAAATAAGGGGGCGTCGGTGGACGCAACGGTTTAGGCGTAGACACGGCGCTCATCACTGTAAGGTAAAGGTCCCGGGTTCGAATTCAGCGGCCCTGCATTCGAACCTGACATACTTACAAATGTGCTGTTTTTTTTTTTTCAAAAACAGCGGCACCCCGAGGGTTGATAAAACCTCTGTTGTTGCAAACTCTCGTAAAAAATAGATAAATAAATAAATGTTCAAGGTAGTAAAATGCAAAGAATACATAGTAACTATATGGATATAAAAGGAATAAGATTCACACATTTGCAAAAGAAAGAAGAAATTAAATATTTAAAAACTTAAAAATGAATAAATTTTTTATTATTTGAAAAAATTAAGTAACTTCACTAAAACTCATGAAAAAATAAAAAACAGAACCATTGACAAAATAGAAACGCAAAAACTGACAGAAATCAAGCGATACCATTAATCGCAATAGGGGTTCCAGATCATAATAGTTTTTTCCCTCCATCCATAATCCTTTCCCATAACCATTGGTCAAGCTTTCTGCTTTGTATGAAACTTTTTTTTTGCATTAACCTAATTAGCCACAGCCATTCATACGATTTCTGTAGTTGATGTTTTAATTTATTATTTCTCTGAACGTGTGTGTGGTGATTAGTGACGGTTAGTCCATAATTATTCAGAAATCGTGAGATGCGGTCTGGTGTGGTGTAGGTTTCAGAAAAACATTTCCTTTATCGTGCCAACGTTTCGATCTTTATTGAGATCATCTTCAGGGCCTGGGATTTACAAACATTGTTTACATTTAACAAATACATGTAGGATGTGGAAAAAAGTGAATTTTTACAATGCAAAAAAAATATTTTTATATTCAATCAAGATGATCTCATTAAAAATCGAAATGTTAGCACGATAAAGAAAATGTTTTTCAGAAACGTACATCTGAAATCAAAAATTTAACAATCGGTTCTTTTTAAATGAATACATAGAATTAGTCAACGCTTCTTTAGACGAGGTAAAACCCAATTAAAAGAAAAAGCAGATTTAAGTTTGATAAAATACAAATACACAGCAAATTTTAGGCAGGAAGTAAAGTTAGATAAAAATCAAAATCAACAACACATTGTAATAGAGTGTAAAATAGTAAAATAAATAAGTGATCAAGGTAATAAAATGCAATGATTACATAGAAACTATATGGATATAATAGGAATAAGATTCAAATATTTGCAAAACAAGGAAGAAATTAAATATTTAAAAATGAATAAATGTTTTATTTTTTAAAAATTGTGTAACTGCATTAAAACACACGAAAAAATAAAAAACAGTACCATTGACAAAATAGAAATGGAAAAACTGACAGAAACCATTAGATACCATTAATGGCAATAACGATTCCAGCCCATATCCTTCGAACCATTGCTCAAGCTTTTTGCTTTGTATGAAACTTTTTTTGCATTAACCTAATTAGCCAAAGTCATTCATACCATTTGTGTAGTTGGTGTTTTAATTTATTATTTCTCTGAACGTGTGTGTGGTGATTAGTGACGGTTAGTCCATAATTATTCAGAAATAGTGAGATGCGGTCTGGTGTGGTGTAGGTTTCAGGAAAACATTTTCTTGATCGTGCCAACGTTTCAATCTTTATTGAGATCATCTTCAGGGCCTGTGATTTACAAACATTGTTTAAATTTAACAAATACATGTAGGATGTGGAAAAAAGATAATTTTTACAATGCAAAAAAAATTTTTTTTATTTTCAATCGAGATGATCTCAATAAAGATCGAAATGTTGGCACGATAAAGAAAATGTTTTTCAGAAACCTACATCACACCAGACCGTACCTCACTATTTCTGAATAATTATTTCGCTGAACATTCATGTAGATGAAGGGTAAACGATACAGGAATCGGTTGCAAGTTCCAGACAAATTTCATCCACTTTACACTTAATTTCCAATCTCTCTCAAAAATTTAACAATCAGTTCTTTTTAAATGAATACATAGAAATTAGTCAACTCTTCTTTAGACGAGGTAAAACTCAATTAAAAGAAAAAGCAGATTTAAGTTTGATAAAATACATATTTTAGGTAGGAAGCTTTAAAGTTAGATAAAAATCAAAAGTCAAATACATTTGGAGTGTAATATAGTAAAATAAATAAATGATCAAACTAAAAAAATGCAATGAATACATAGAACCTATATGAATATAAAAAGCATAATATTGAAATATTTGCAAAACAAAGAAGAAATTAAATATTTAAAAATGAATAAATGTTTTATTTTTTTAAAAATTATGTAACTGCATTAAAACACACGAAAAAATAAAAAAAAGAGTACCATTGACAAAATAAAAATGGAAAACTGACAGAAACCATTAGATACCATTAATCGCAATAACGATTCCAGCCCATATTCCTTCCAACCATTGCTCAAGCTTTTTGCTTCGTAGGAAACTTTTTTTTTGCATTAACCTAATTAGCCACAGCCATTCTGTAGTTGCTGTTTTAATTTATTATTTCTCTGAACATTCATATGAATGAAGGATAAAGGATACAGAATTCCGTTGCAAGTTCCAGACAAATTTCATCCACTTTACACTTAATTTCCAATCTCTCTCAAAAATTTAACAATTGGTACTCAAACTTGTACATTATTTGAGCGCAAAATGGTTTCGTATTTAAAAGTGAGAATTAAATATCTGCCCCTTTCTTTCATATATTTAGGACACATAATAAGGAATTCGTATTTATCAATTTCTGCACAATTGTCCTTTTTTTTACTGTGCCTTAAGGCATTAGCCATGCAGTTTTTATTGATGGAGAGAGGACCGAGTAAATAAGGCCACCACCATTTATTGGTAAGTTACAACAAAAGTTGATCCTGTTTATATAAAGTTATATTTTCAGATTAGATGCCTTCAGAAACCAAAATAGCAGCGCATACACTTCCTTGTTCCCTGAGGCAACGAGCGTCTCAAGAGAGTAAGGTCTGTCCGGATCGGTTAGGGCATCAATACCGTTTAGCAGTTTACCTCTTGCGTTTTCAAACCTTGGACATTCCATTACTATATGGTTTAACTCTTCTGGGTAGCCGCATGTTACACAATTGGGGGACTCCTTAAGCCCGATTCTACGATGTGTGCTCCCCACAGACCATGGTTGCTCCGTATTCTAGAGATTACGGTGAAATAATGTCGAAGTGCCCTGACCCCTTGAATCCACGGTTCTTTCGGCACCAAAGGAAATCTGCTTCTATATAGTGAGCCTCCATCAGCGGAATTATGGAACTCTTGCCAATCTGAAATCCACCTATGGTTCAGTACACGCTGGCAGTCACTTTTGGTCATTGCGTAGTCGCACCGCTCACCGTCAATGACCTCTTCCTTTGCAAATCGATCAACTTTCTCGTTTTCCTTTATTCCAGAGTGACCTTTGATCCAGCCTAGGGCAACATTTATGCCCCTGGTGAGTAAATTATTAGTTATCACTAAAATGCTGTTATTACACAATTATTCTTTCTATTTTAGAGATCACACCCTTTGAGTCTGTCAAAACAGCGACTTTTTAAACCCATATATTTTCTTGGACGTACTGTAATGCCTTTAACACTGCCAAGGATTCGGCCGAAAATATGGAGCATTTTTCCGGAAGGGCTAATTTCTTGTTTACCCTGAGCATCGGGTCGTACAATGCAAAGCCGTATCGTTTATTAGGGAGCCGTACGTAAAAATCAGGTGATGGCCTTCCAGGAGACTCCTGGAATCAGCAAGAAACATTTGATTTACAATTTGGGGAGAGAAGCCCGAATAGTCCCGTAGGTAGATAAACCGAGGTGCCCTAAATTCCGAAGAAGAGGGCAAACGGAATATTGGATCGAGTCTGCTCTTATATGCTGAGTAAATTCTGGGCACACATGTTAGTAACGCTGTGACAATCGGTGGAGGTTTTTTATGAAGCCAGAACTTGCTTACTTGGACCTGAGCTGTGAGAGACTAGGACTGTCCGTTTGATAAAGACTAATAATTTTGTTAACGGCCAACTTTATAATTCTAGAATTTAAGTTCCGCGGCCTCCGCATAAATTGCAATGGTTGGTGTGCTCTGAAGGCAACCTAGGATGCGCCGGAGACACCTGTTTATGAATGTTTTTTTTAGATGTGTATCCGCTGATTGTCCGTAAAATATTAGTCCGAATTTCACTACTGATCTGATGGTTGATCTATAGAAGAGTAGTCCAGACGAGGGGCTGCTCCCCACCGAGTATTTGAGAGACTACGAAGGACATTACTTAATCTTTCCCCTTTCTCTAATACTTACTTAATATGGCGCGTCCATAACAGTTTAGAGTTAAGATGCATACCCAGAAATTTAACAATTGTCCTTCAAACCGAAAAAAGTCGAAATAGGCATTTCCATCAAGTCCTGCGTCAACCCAATTCCAAAGTAAGCCCGAGTGCCTGTTCTAAATCAAGAAAGACACCAAAACAACGGTTTATAAAAAAAACATACAATGATATTTACTCACATCTAGAGATTTTATTTAGACTAGGGAAAAAAACACTCCTGAAATGTATCCACACAAAATCTTTATTTAATAATAATACATCTTACAGTTATTGAATTCTAATAAATGTATATTAAATAGCACAAAAATTATCTGCCATCTGACTCTGCTTCAAATTATTGTTAAAATGTTACAATTTAAACAAAATTAAACTGGAAGACTTAATGAAACCAAGAGAATTGCATGCCCACGTTATTCTTAACCCTAATAGTCCTCTTTATTTTATTTTTTTTACTTAACTCCTACGTTAATTACTGCTGTGAATTTTTTTCTTTTATATAAAACGATATTTAACTCAACAGACTACTGGTCGTTTCGAACGTTGTTTGAATTTAAATTTTATCAACGGCTACACAATGTTTACTAACTATCACATTAAGTTACCTTTATTAAGTACATGTTTATTGTGCTATAACATTTTCAGAATTACAAGATCCTCTCTGATTCCGTATTAATTAAGATATTTTCTTTTCTGAAATATGCTATTTGAACTAACACATAACACATAATTAATTTAAATATATTTATATATAAATAGCTGATTGTATATATAGGTCCCAATAAATTTTTCTAAACAACACTACACATACATTGATAATTGTTATTCCTTATTAGTAAAATGATCTATCTTTGTAAATATAATAATAAACGTTTCATTGAAATATAAATTATCAAAATAATATTATGTGTATAAAATGAAAATATTTATTTTTGCTTGTTTCGAATGTAACATCTCATCGTAGGAAATAATTTATTTAAAAAATTCTAAACTCCCTTAGGCTTTATTTTGTAAAGAAAATGAACTTTACAATCGTAGCAGTTACAGCGAGAAATCAAATTTTATGAAGAAATTAAGAATATTTTTGTAATAATTAAAATTAAAGATACGTCGCCTCAAAAAACTGAAATAAGGTGAAGATTAAAAAAAAAGCTCATTACGTTTTAGGCAAAAGTTATTTGAAGAAATAAAGCTTAATTTCTATAATTAATTTAATACTACATTTTAATCCCTAATTACTACAGAATCTGTTTTTTTTATATAACGAAATCAAATGTGAATATATGTATCAAATTGATATTTGTAATTTTTTTTTATGTTTAGGATCACAGTGATACTATTATGATTAAAAAACGGTCTGATATGCCTTAAATTTATTTAAAATACACGTGGAAAATATAGCGATCGTGTAGCTTTTCGTCGAAAAGCTCTTCAAAGCGGACAAACAAGTAGGCCGACGCGATGATCAGTACTGGTCAAACTGTTGACGTTTATTTTGATCGAAATTTCAATCTAGGGTTAAAGCAATGAATTGATGAAAATAAATAATTTGATGCAACGGAAAATATGAAAATCGTAACTGCTACAATCGCGATAAAAATAAATTGCTTGGTGGTGGTTGTTGGTATTGCGCTGGTCACATAAGATCGTCGATGGTCAACCATTAAACTACTGTACAAATATATATATTAAAACTACACTATTTTGATAACAAAGGCTGGGGTCAAACGGAAAAAGCCGGTGCTTTTTATAATTTTTTTTTTCATTTCTCTCTTCCAAAAGTTAAGTATAAAACTTTTCATCCTCGATACTTTTGATCTTGAACAGAAGAGGATTGGATGATATGTAATGAAGCGTTAAATTATAGGGATGACGGGAGGGCGGGTTTTGGGTCTGGGATCGCGACCAAGCTAAAATACATCGACGTCGAACATGTCGAGGGATTGCTGCTCGAGAGAATGGAACTGGTCCGGGCTGGTGCAGTCTTTGGGCGAGCAAGTCACTCGGGCTCCGGCTCCACATTGACACTGGAGGCATGTCCCTGTTTCCCTTGGCAGTATCTCTCCTATTTTATACTCGATTCCTGAAACAAAAAGCCTGTATTAGTGGAAACGGGAATCTAGTAATTTTTCATTTTGTTTTGTAATTTGAGGAATTATAATCAACATATCCCTATTCCCTATGCGGCCATGGAAGTGTTATTAAACCTCCCACCACTTCATATTTTAATCCAAGGAGGAGCCAGAGCAGCAGGCCACAGGCTCATAAATGAACAGCAAGGATATGCCATGGACGAAAAAGTTGACTGTTGGCCGAAAAGGGGGTCCTGAACCTTACTGCGGCGTAGCGTCCTGCCACAAAAGAGGATACATCTTAAAATGGATCCTTAATGAGTCCAAAACCGCGTGGAATAATACCAAAGAGAGACACGCGAAGAAACCATTTCCAAGGATATGCCATGAAAATAAACAATGGAAACTGAGGGAGGAAATACAGGCAGATGCCATTCTAGGCATGCCAATTGATGACACTACTCCAAAGTACAACTTTACTAAAAAGTACAAGGTAACGATTACCAGAACGGGCAGAATGGGCCAAAAGAACCGCTAAAGGCAAACTCCTACTGGTATACTGACAGCTCCCTAACCGAAAAGGGTACGTGAGCTGGAGACTTCGTGATGAACCCAAAGACCGAACTGAAGGAAAACCTTGGTATAATAGAACAGTTTTCCAGTCTAAGATCATAACAATTGAACAACGCATCAGATAATTAAAAAGGCTAGGAATACATTCCCATTTTCTATGACAGCCAGACAGCATTGAGGGTGGTACAGCTAGCCTCATGTGAGGCGAAGGGAAAAGAGTGTTTGGAACTGCATGGAGGAAGTCAGCGACACCAGTGATCTGACCCTGACATGGGTCCCTGGGCCCTAGGAATAGAGGTACGAAAAGGTTAACGTGTTCGCCAACAAGGGGTGTCCTGAACCCTACTGTGTCTTAGCATCCTGCCACAAAAGAGGATACATCTTTTTTTTGTTTTTTTACGAGGGTTCGCAACTGCAGAGGTCATATAAACCCTCAGGGTGCCGGTGTTTTTGAAAAAAAGCCCATTTGTAAGTATGTCGGTTTCGAATGCAGGGCCGCTGGATTCGAACCCAGGACCTTTACCTTACAGTGATGAGCGCCGTGTCAAAGATTAAACCTTCCGGCCACCGACGCCCCTAGGGGATACATCTTAAAATGGATCTTAATCAGTCCACAACCTCATGGAACAATACCACAGGCATGAAAAACGCGAAGGGACTATCCCTAAACCTTCAAAAGAAATGAGAATTGGTTCGTTACTGGAAGACAACCGCAACGGATCCAGGATTCTGGTTGGACCACATGACAGGGCACTGTCACTTAAGAAACCACGTGCACCGGATAAAAGTACGGACAGAAGAAACACTGTGCAGATACTGCCAGGAAGAGGAGGAGACCGGAGAACACATTTATGTTTCTGTGAAGGCCTATTTAGGTGCAGGTTCTTGCAACTAGGACAAGAAAAACCACAAGCAAGATCCTACACCCAGGAGCCCACGGCACTAACACTAATGCCGCAGTACACATACTATGACAAACCAGTCAATGCTGACACCCATTGACTGGACGGTGTGAAACTTTTTGAATCGGGAACGGTTCAATCCATAGACAAAAGGAATGATGAGGTCGTTGTGGATAGTGAGGTCAGTGACGTAGCAAAAGTTTGTCTGAGGATTTCCTATTGGAACGATGGTTTTGCTGGATGCTGGGCAGTTTGGTGAAATCCTACAGCTTCACTCCGTATGTCCAAAGTGGTCGGAATAAACTCTTGTATAAGGTTAGCTTAATGTTGACGGATTTCGGTCCTAGAAAACTTTGTAGTTGTTCAAGTCTTCTGTTCAGTCTTAAGTTTTGAGTGGGGATTCCACGTCAGTTGACTAGATATAGTCCTAAACTTACTTCACCAGATATACTGTACATTATTAAATTGAAAAATCCTGCTTAAAAGTTGAATATGATTTAATTTAATTGGCTTGATCTGAGTCATTTTGGGTCTTTAAGAGTATGTGTGTCTGTTTTCTGTGTGAAAAACCAGATGTGAGATCCTACACCAAGGAACCGCTGGCAAAGCTGTTGAGGCTGATGAAAGCTCAGCGCACTTGGTTTTGATTTGGCAATATGTAATATAACACCACAAGAATAACCCATACTTTATAGCCTGAAGATGACCGGAATAAAGGTCGAAACGTCGGCCAAAATAAAATAAAAAAAAAGTGTTTTTCTAAACTATCTTCCTGACCGCTCCTCATAACTTCCACAAATTATGAAAAAACAAGTCACTAAGAAACACACACCATAACAACATTTTTTCGCGACAAGGATTATTCTTTTTGGCTAGGATGAGCTAATCCACTAACTGCAGAATTCAGGCAGAGCTGGTTCAGACCCGTAAGAAAGTGGAAGAACCTTTTTGGGGGGAGTCGGTGGACGCAACGGTTTAGGCGTTGAAACAGCGCTCATCACTGTAAGATAAAGGTCCCGGGTTCGAATCCAGCGGCCCTGAATTCGAGTCCGACATACTTACAAATGGACTTTTTTTTCGCGCAGCTGCCCCTTATGCAGAGAAAGGTTGCTCGATGTGTCCCACATACTGGAAACATGTCATGCCTTGGCTCCCTGCAGGGAGCGTGAGGGCATGCTATCCAATCTGTAAATGGTACTCGAGCACTGCAACTGGTTTCTGGGCCCCCTGTTCTGCTTTTTAGGGGAAATTGTTATTGTATATATATAATATGTCTTATGTGTTTATTCTATATGTTTTGTCTGAGTGCATGTATTAATTAGCGTGAATGGCGAGGAATGAGGGTGAAATATAACGTCATCATCGCCCCTCGAACGTTGAGATCATATGACTGTGTGTTCGGGGTCGATGGCGGAATATTTATAAAAGTACTCCATCGACCCCATTCTAGATTAGTTTGAGTATAGGTCGGTGGAGGAATTCAAATACTCCTATTTATGTATTTAATTGAATTATAAGCCGATATTAAAAACCGTCTTTTTACAATCACATCCAAAAATTACTTACAAATGGGATTTTTTCAAACCTCTGCTGTTGCGAACCCTCGTAAAAGAAAAAAAAGGACCTTTTTGTAAAACTTTATCGAAGGCACATCTTTTCTTTATTTGTTAATGGCAAGGAGATACATTTATTTCTGATAATTTTTAAAAAAAACTTTAATACAATTTTTTAAAAAGTTACTATTTTAAGTTATTTGGGTCAGGTATCTATTTGTTTACTCTCGTGAGTGGCGGGATCCGCGCAAAGATCATGACACTGCTTATGTACTTTGTTTTGTATTTTGTTTATTTCTTTATTGTTGCTAAATAAACACTATTATTGTTATTAATAACTTTGAAATATGTGCACATGAAAGTCAGGAAAACATTTACTTAAATTTTTTCCCCTCAGCTTCTAGGACCTATTTGCGCCAATAGGAATATAGGGTTAAAGGTCTAATATTTTTCCATCTAGTGTGATAAAGTTCCATTAAGATCGGTGATTCTCTTGTAAGTACGTTTTTTACAAACACTTTTCAAACAATTTTAATTTTTTTGGCACGTCAGAAGTCTTCCAAACCGCCACGAAGGCCTGCCCTTTCTTTGCTATCCATTACGACATACTTCCCAACATAAAACAACCATTTTGCACGATGTGATCTTGTACAAATATTTGCAGCAAAGCGCTAATATTTAGCCTGTTTGTTTATCGGTGAAACGTTACACGCTTGAACAACTTCCAACCGGGGACGAGAGCAACTTCCTGGAGGCGATCCGACCAAGTTCCCGGCCGATTATTCTTCATATCGGGAATTATTAAACCTTTCCACGTGGTTCAATTCTGGGGATCATTTAAATAGAGCGGTATCCCTGAATTCGTAAACTAAATTGACACTATTTAAAAAAAGGTAGAATCTTAAGTTCTTCTCCAAATTTACAAATCCGAATCACATCTCCCCACAGATCACACCTACTCATAATTCATTCTCTTTTAGAAAATTAAAAATTATACCTTTTAGTCGATCCATAATTAAGGATAGTACCCATTGATTACGAGGACAATTATTATCTTATCTGAAAATAAGACTCAAACGACGACACCTTGTCGTTGTTTAATTTAAATTTTTTAGCGTGTGAAATTTACTCTTAAAATTCGTAAAACAAAAATTTAATTTAACAATCAGTCCCAAATGAAATAATTCATTTTCCTTGAATTATTATTATTAATTTAAAGTTTTGACAAATAACGTCATTATTTGAACAAAGTGTTGGTTGGGAAAACAATGCAAGCAAATATATATTTGTTTAACAAAATTTGAATCTCCAGTTAGAGGGCCTAGCAATCTTTCATTTTTGATGGAACTTCTGTGACTCAATTATTACTATTAATTGGTGAAAAAGCTTGGTGGGTATCGTTATAATTTTTATTTTTTGCTCTTTATGGTTTTTTAAAAAAAGATATAGCTAAATTAAACAGTAAAACAATTTTATCTTGCTGTAGAAACAATGAAGGAAATATTTAATTCAGTACGGAGCATTTCCTCCTCTTGCATTAATCACCGCTTGCATTCGACGTGGCATCGATTTTATGTGTGTTTGAATGTAGCACTGTGGAATATTTTCATACTCCTCAAACAGCGCCATTCTTAATTCTCTCAAATTCTCTGGTATTACTGGGCGATGTTTTATCCTCTTTGACAACTCATCCCAAAGATGTTCGATAGGGTTTAAGTCGGGACTACACTGGCCAATCCAAACTTTGAATTGAAGTCCGAACAATCCTAGATGTGTATGTTGTCATGTATAAAAATAAAACCGTTGCTAATTAGTGGCATATAAAGGAACAACTTCTGATACCAGATCTACAATGTATCGCACCGCTGGGGGCGATGCGATACGCGATACGACAAGTGATGCGATATACGATTCGACACCGCATCGCTTACTACGCTCCTTGCTTAAGCGACTAAACCAGTGCACACTAGCGCGATTACGACGCAAAGCCGATAATTATCGGCGGCGTATCGGTTGGGGCGACACAGCTTGCCAATTGCTGCAGGCGATAGATCGGCGCGACTTGTCAGTAATTCATTTCGGCTCAAGTGAAGTACGTCTCTGCTGCTATTTCTTTTGACAAAATATTTAAACAGAACCATGTTTATGGAACTATTCTTTGTAAAGGTATTCAAGAACTAATGTAACAAGTGTAGCATGGTAGAAAATAGCAGAAAAGCTCAAGCTGAAAATATTTGTAACATTACATTATTGTACCCAATATTTTTTCGTTTTTTATTTCCGCTGACTTTAGTACCAGTAAGCAATGACGACATCTTCCTCTGAAAACCTTATGATTACAACTGCATGCTAATAATAGAGATCAACATAATAACAACGGACTAGAGTCCGTCTGTCGAATTTATATATGCAAATAAATAGAAAATACAGAAATAAACTGTGACTATGCTTTACTTTCGTTTTGGTCGGAAACTACGTTTATTGTTTTTAACTATCATAATTTTTGATTTAGCGGTATTAACTTTAAGTTTCTAGTAGTCCACAACAAATTTCTAAATCTATTATTTTTGTGACCAAAGGAGAGTCTACAAGTAGTACCACATCATCAGCATACGTAACAGTTTAATTTAAAAAGGTACTATGGTATATATCGTATCGCTTGTCACTTCGCTCCAGCGGGCACGAGAGTGTTGCGCCGATAAATGTCGTATCGGGCGATTAAAGATCGCTTCATGTTGCATGGCTCCAGTGTGCACTGCATCGGGATCTTTCGATGGAAATCAAATTCGTGCAACCTTCTAGTCCGTTCTCAATTTCATTCTATCCCAGCCAAGAGGGGAAGTCGGTCATAGTATAGCGTTCTGGGACCATGTCCGCTAAAAAATGGCCGCTTTTGGCAGGAACCCGGCCGCATAACTTAGGTTGAGCTGCTCTCTACGAAGTTTGGCATCAGGATAATACCTCCTTTACAAGGCGCGTTTTTCGGGTCAAAGAATATGCAGAATAGAACAGTCGAGCATACTTTTAGCAAGGTATCTCTGTCCGGTATATATTATTTCACAAAGCGTTTAAAAAAATACAGCGTTAGTTTTATCTTTGTAAGTTCAAATGTTTAAAATGCTGTGCGTTTAGTATGAATTGTCTTGTTTTTTCATCATGCCATCTATAATGAACATTTTTTTTAAAAGCGAAAGTTTTTAAATATTTATTTTCACATACTCGCCGTGATTTTATATGGTCTAGCAGTAATATCCATTTATCTTATGTTATTAATTGTGAGCGGGCTCAAGTTTCCGTCGTGGCAACAAAGTTGTTCGGAAACATTTTCCGTGTTAGAAACGACTCGCCGTGCCAACCGCGAGTTTTTGCTCTTTTGCTACCCGCTATATTCCCCAGCTCGCCCTTCGTCGCTTGAAGAAAATATAAGGACGATAAAAGAAATCCCGCCATTAGGACGGAAAGTGGGACGGCTCGAAAAGTCCCGACTAATTACTTTACCGATTTAAGCAAACCTTTAAATATCAGAGGGGCTATCATACTAAAAAGTTACTTGACATTAACATATCTGCTTAGTTTTATTTTGCATAAAGTTAAAACAACAGTTACTATTACTGAGGGTTTATCATTACAATTTGTTCATATTTTCTTTTCTTTCCTATATGAAAGTTTTTTTATTATTTTCTATTTCCACAGTTAATATTAGTAACTCACGAAAAGAGTTAGTTCGTTGTTTCACAAACAAAATCCATGGTACAACGGCTAAAAGATCTTCCTTAACTTCCTTAGGGACTTCAAATAGTCCGGTACTTGTTTCAACCGTAAATCAGACTTAACTATGGCTTCTAAGAACAAATCAGGCCTAAAAATTTGAAATTTCGTTCCATCCACGATTGAAAGTATAAATTATTATATTCATAGGAATAACAATTTTACATCAAATGTGACGACTATATCAAAGCATTTTTCCCTATTTGGAAACTCAGGCATTTTTCACTTTTGTCTATTGTGCCGATATTTTACATAAAGGAAATTTATATATTATTTATATTTTACTACAATTAACAAGAATTAATAACTTAAAATTCACAGGTTTTTATTAAAAATGTTCAGCTTTATACAAGCGTTTTGTTGAGATTAAAAAAAAAAGAATTTATACAATGCTAGAAAATGTTAGATTAAATAAAAAATGAATTTATACAATGCTAGAAAATTCATTTTTTTAATCTAAAATTTTCTAGCATGGTATAAATTCATTTTTTTAATCTAAAATTTCTAGCATTGTATAAATTCATTTTTTATCATCCTACATGTATTTGTAAAATTTAAGCAATGTTTATAAATCCCAGGCTCTGAAGATGATCACAATAAAGACCGAAACGTTGGCACGATAAAGAAAATGTTTTTCTAAAACCTACGTAACACAAGACCGCATCTCACGATCTCCGAATTATCATTCTTATTAATTTTTATTTTATTCTTTAATGTAATTAGTTTTCATATTCAGTTAATTCTTTTTTAAGTTTAATTCTTTTTTTTCGTTATAATTTTTAATCCATTATATTTTGTGGTCCGATTGACCAAATAATTAAATTCTTTCAAGAAAAGTCTTTCAAATAATTAAATTTTTATGTAAGGTATTGGCTAAAATGAAAAAGTCAGTGTCACGAGCGGGATTCGAACCCAGGTCCCTCGGGTGGGAAGTTGGTGTCCGAGTGGATCGAAAGTCACGATTGCTCAAGTGGTAGAGCAGCGGCGTATTTAGCAGAAGGTCGTGGTTCGAATCCCGCTCGTGACACTGACTTTTTCAATTCAACCAAAACCTTACGTAAAGATTAATTAATTGAAATTATTTTTAATAATAATCTAAATTTATTGCTCGACCTTTGCAAGTCTGTTAGGAGAAATGTAAATTTTGTACATTGTTAATTTTATATTTCACTTTTATGTTTCACAACTTGTTTACAGTTCATATTTCTTAAGTCATCATGATACATTCTTAGGTGGAAAATCTATTCCTGCGTTTGACATATTATGATTTTTTTTGTTGATTTCGGTGTTTATGTAAAAATGAATTTCTGCTTTGTATAAAAACATTTAAAATATTTATCATAACTTTTTTCATGATTGAATTAGACAAATCTGCCAAATTTGTGCGGTTATCTCCATGTTCGCTTGCTTTTTGCCGGAATTTAATTGACAGATTGCTGGTCGCCTGCGGTTGAGTAATTACACCTAAAACCGCTTGCTCTGTTGGTTGAAGGATCATCTCTATTTTACATTTAAACCGTCCGAACAGGACATGCCTTTTATTGACCTCCAGGAGTGTGTGGAAAGTCTGCACTTTGCATCAAATTTACATAATGGCACGCAAATTGGCGTTTATCTCAGTTGTATTTGTCAGAAAGTAAAAATCCAATATGAAATATTGAAAGATTTTACGAGCGAAAGTGGAAGTTTCATTTTCTCTAAATGAACGCCAGAGAGGATAAATTAGGAGTGAAAATTTTTATCCCGGGAATCCAATTTCAATTCACGGGCAATTACTTAGGTGGGAGAAAACGTGTAAAGAGCCAATATGAATATTGATACTCAGTTTGCATAATAAACCGAAGGCCCCTAGCTCAGCGAGATATTATAATGGCATTGGCTCAAGGAGATAGTATTCATGCATAATGCAAAACTCAAACCTTCATTTTATCATCTTCGCCCTTTTTTCTTTATTCGGTAATACGGAAAGTTTTTTTTTAAAACTCGGAATAAGCAATTTTGACGTGAGTCGTTCTTGGACAGAAATTGAGGCTGGGCAAATGAACTAGGAGTTGAGGGACCAATCAGCGGAACAAAGACAGCCAGCTTTTTATATTTTATTTTGTCGGACAAGGAAAACTGATTGGTTGTCATTTCCACCTACTTCTTTTCTTTTTCTGAGACGCTCGGACGAAAAAATATTGTTAGCCGAATTAGAGAACTGATTGTTCGGAGAGGCGGGCCAATTCGTTCACAATTAAAATTTACACGGTTTTCCTCTTTATAAATCAATTACACCGATCGAAAGCGATTAAAAAGACAATTTCTTTCGAAAATAAACTTATAAATTTCACATTACTTTGTTTTAAAAGGCTTTTAATTAACTGTAATTTAAAAAAATTGTCTGAGAAAATATATTTTATTAAAAAAGTATTGTCGTCCGAAACTGAAAAATCATGTTAACGAATTTATTAAATAAAAGTAAACAGAAAAATTTACTTTAATTTTGTTTATTTTTTATATAAAACGTTTGTTTTCAATATGAAGAAATATGTGAATTTTTTTATAGCAAAAAAAATTAATTTAGTAAACAGTTGAAAATTAAATAAGGAACCATAAATAAACAATTACCAACAACAATAAATAACTAATTAACGTAAATGAATTTACTGTTCGTTTTTTTATATAAAAAACTTGTTTTTCAACAGGAGCAAACAAATGTACATTAA
The DNA here is from genome assembly GCF_000648675.2 of Cimex lectularius. NCBI lineage: Eukaryota > Metazoa > Arthropoda > Insecta > Hemiptera > Cimicidae > Cimex > Cimex lectularius. Next base: position 1,562,314 of record NW_019392667.1, read on the forward strand.
AAACAGAAGCAAAGTAAACATAGATAAATTAATTATTATAGATATGTATTATAAATTATTTATAATTAATTATTTTTCTATTTATTTTTTTAATAGAAAACGTTTGTTTTTTAATAAGAAGAATTATGGTAGTTTTTTTATTTAAAAAAAATTTAGTAAACAGATGAATATTAAATAATATACAATAAATAATTAACAATAACAATAAAAAGTAATTTAGTAAACACGAAAATTAAATAATTAACAATTAATAAATAATTAACACCAACAACAAGTAATTTAGTAAACAGATGAAAATTAAATAATTAACCATAAATAATTAACATCAATAATAAATAAATAATTAACATAAATAAATTAACTTTTATTTTTCTGTTAATTTTTTTTATAGAATTCATTTGTTTTTCAACAAGAAGAATAAAATATGGCAAAGTTTTTTTATTGCCAAAAAATTATTTTATTAAACAAAATTAATTAATCAAAATAAATAAACGATTAACAATATCAATAAAAAGTTATTTAGTAAAGAGATGCAAATTAAATATTTAACAATAAATAAATAAATAATTAACAAAATTTTTTGTTATAGAAAACATTAGTTTTTCAACAAGAGGAACAAATGATCGCAAAGTTTGTTATTGCCAAAAAATTAATTTTGTAAACATGAAAATTAAATAATTAAAATAAATAAACAATTAACATAATTAAAAAGCAATTTAGTAAACAGTTGAAAATTAAATAATTAACAATAAGTAAATAATTAACATAAATAAATTTACTTTTATTTTAATTTTATTTTTTATAGAAAACATTTGTTTTTTGAACAAGAGGAATAAATTATGGCAAAATTTTTTATTGCAAAAAAATTAATTTAGTACAGATTAAAATTAATCTTGCTTTTGTTAATTAATATTAAGCAATTCCTTATTCTTTAAATCATGAGTTTTAGGAATGGAAGGCGGACAAGGTTGATCTTTTTAAGGGCGGGGGTGGCAGAGATCCACAAGTTGCCATTGAAATAAAACGTGTTGCTTCAGCAAGGCAGTCATTTTTCATTGGGCCGTTTAATATCATTATACATCTTGAGTAGTTCAATTTTTTTTATGTCTCACTATGTCATAAGCATTCTTCGTATGTCACAATTCGTGAAAGGTTATTTTTTTATTTTTCTTGTTACGATGCTGTCTCACGACAGTTAACAATAATCATCATTATTTTCACTTTCGAAACGGCTGCACGACAAGCTGTGTAGAAGAACGTTCGTCTTCTTCCTCGTGAAAGTCGTCCATAAATTTTTTCTTGAATAATCAGTCGTAGGATTTCGTATATTTGTGCTGTCATCATGTTACAAAAATAGTTAATTTTCTCTTTTTGTCAGACAAGACAAGTTTCCTTTCTTTTTCCATGTGACGTATCACTTCTCCATTTGAGATGTGATCAACTCATGCAATTTTATCCATTTTCCCGTAAAGCCACATATTAAAGGTTTCCAATTTCTTTATGTCGGCTTATTTTAAGGACCATGTTTGTACTCCATATAACAATACGGAAAATCTTTATGCTTTCCCCTGCATCCTTAAGGGAAAGTGTTAGTTTCCTTTCATTTTTATAATCGTAATTTAAACCTTTTTTGATCTCAACATTCTGATCTTTTGTTTCCTGGAACGACATTCCAAGGTTTACTCGATTTGTTACACGTTTTTCATAATTATGATTATAGTATTTTTGTTATAAGAGTTAATAATTACCATATATTTAAAAAAAATGTATTTTGAAATACTCTAAACTAGTTTTAATTACAGCCTCTAGCATGTCCTTCTATTCTCTTCTATTCTTCCACTGAAGATGCTATTATCATAGTGTCACGAGCAGGATTCGAACCGCGCTTGTTTTCCTTCTTTTCTTATTTTCTTAGGAATATTTTTATCATGTACTATTAATCATTGCGCCATTGTTTTTTTATTGAATTTGAATTTTTTATACCACAATTTCATACAACGTTTTTAGGTTTTTTGTTGTTATTAATAATATATAGTATAATTAGTTTGATAGCAGTTTGACCGTTTATGTTCAACAATTCAATATCGTATTTTTAATTTTCAAGAAAGCCTAAAAAAATAAGGCAAATTTGATCAAAATCGTTTTAAACTTGCTGTTAAATTTTTCCTTATCCTTCAGGTAATCTGTTTGGCAGCTTGAGATAATTTACGAATCTCACTACGTAAAGAAACAAATTCAAATTTATTCTGTCGAATAATCAAGTTATCGTTGTTTTTGATTGATAATTAATTTCTAAAGCTGCCGTTCTAAATTATGTGGGTGAAAGAATACGGCGCACTGTAGCTACACTTTTGCAACGCATGTGTCTTGCCGGTTTAGCCTAACTCAATAAAAACCTTTTTATAAAAGGGTTTCCTTGAAATTTTGTTGTTGAATTATTTACTGATTATCAATTTTATTTATGAATTATTTAACTTGTCTGATACCTGGTCCTTTCGATTAACCGGCCTAATGAGAAAAAAAGGCGACGAGAGTGAAAGGGAAGAGTGACTTTTTATGGGAAGTGATGTCTGTTGTTTACTGGAGCCAGATATTGCAATTCTTAGAACTTCGCATGTCCTTACAGCACCTAATTTGATCAAAATCGTTTTAAACCTTTAAAGATTTTCCTTATCCTTCAGGTAATCTGTCTGGTGGCTTAAGATGTCGAATGAAAAAAAATGGGAGGCAAACCATTGAAATTATTTTTTTTTGTCAGAAATCTCCACTATGTAAACAAACAAATTCAAATGCATTCTGTCGATTATTCAAGTCATGTTGCTTTTGATTAATTATTAATTTTCAAATCTGTCGTCCTAAATTAAGTGGGCGAAAGAAAACGGCGCTCAGTAGCTACAGTTTTGCCAGGCATGTGTCCTGCCGGTTTAGCCTAACTCGATAAAAACCTGTTTATAAAAGGGTTTCCTAGAAATTTCGTTGTTGAATTACTTACTCATTATGAATTTAATTTATGAATTATTTAACTTGTCTGATACCTGGACCTTTGGATTAACCGGCCTAATGAGAAAAAAAAGACGACGAGAGTGAAAGGGAAGTGATGTCTGTTGTTTACTGGAGCCAGATATTACAATTCTTAGAACTTCGCATGTCCTTAAAGCACTGAATTTGATCAAAATCGTATTAATCCTTTAATGATTGTCCTTATTCTTCAGGTAATCTGCCTGGTGGCTTAAGATGTCGAAAGAAACAAAATGCGAGGCAAACCATTGAAATAATTTTTTTGTCACGAATCTCCACTATGTAAATAAACAAATTCAAGTTTATTCTGTCGATTATTTAAGTTATCGTAGCTTTTGATTAATTATTAATTTTCAAAGCTGTCGTCTTACATTATGTGGGCGAACGAATACGGCGCTCTGTAGCTACACTCTTGCCGGTTTAGCCTAAACTACTCGATAAAAAACCTGTTTATAAAAAGGATTCCTTGGAATTTTGTTGTCGAATTATTATGTACACAGTACCAACTTAATTTACAAATCACTTAGCTTGTCTGAAACTTGGTGCTTTTTTCCAGTAGAACCCCTGTTATCCGGCCACGCATTAACCGTCCTTCGGATTAACCGGCCTGATGAGAAAAAAGACGACAAAAGATAAAAGGCAGCTAAAAAAAAGAAAAAAAATACGACGACAGGGAAAAGGAAGCGTGACTTTCACGGAAAATGACATGACGAGGGGGCTTGTTTTTTACTGGAGCCAGATATTATAAGAATTCGAAGAACTTGTCCTCAACAACACCTAATTTTCTGGGATATTTGTTCCTACTGTCAGTCCATGTTTCACGTTCGTACTGGGCGTTTGTTAATTATTGCGATTAATAATGAGTGAATCTATAACGAAGCGTAAACTCGTTGTTATGAGTATGGAGACGCGCCTCAAGAAAATTAAGGGGTTTGATTGTGGTCAGCCTGTAGCAAAAATCTGTCGAGAATTGAACGTTGGCAAAAGTATAGACAACGATTGGCAAAGGGATAGCAGAAAAGTATCCATTATAGATCTTCCAATAGTATTACAATTACAGCCTGAAGACATTGATGATTGGAAGATAAACTGTGACGATAAACTATAAATGATTTTTTTAGTTTTTGACTGATGAAGAAATCATATCATTAACTGCCAAAGAGAACACAAAGGGCAATTAACAGAATGACAGTCGTGTTGAAGAGGTGGAAAAATGATCTCATTTTGAAACAAGAAATGCAATGGTGGTAGCCACTGATATACATTGAACAGTAACTGCTACAAACGTTCTAATCGTGAAAAAAATGGAGAGATTTTGCATTGAAAAATTCTGTAAATGTTCAAATAGAAAAGAAAATAGACTTTTTCAAAATATAACATTGCTGTCGTCTTTAATGTGAACATTTTACATACATACATCTTTCTATTGGTTTTCAAATGCGTAATAAATTATGTATACACATATCACATACGTCAGAAAATAGTGTTATTGTACATTTCTGCTTATACTAGATGGCCAGTTAACCAGTTCTACTGTACTTGGGTTTTCCTAACTGAAGCCATTTTTTCAGCTCCAACTTTAGCACATTCCCCGGTGCACCTAGGTATGGTTTTGGTCACATGGGTGATCACGCTTCCACTTTTATTCTCTAGTTGCATGTTCATTTCATTCTGACTTACATGTCTTGGAAACAATTTTAAGGTAACCTTGCTGTAATTTCCATGGCCGTTAGATCACTTTAGAAACATAGACTACTTTGAAGCTGAAAGCATATGCATATAGCGCCTTTATAACTGACTGATTTGCCTAATTATGTATGCAAATTTAAGCTCTTTTTGTTTTTCTTTATTAAACCCTTTGAACGAGGAGCGAGCGGGATTCGAACCCACGATCTTCGGCTTGATACGCCGCTACTCTACCACTTGAGCTATCGTGACTTCGATCCCCTGAGGCACTAACTTGCCATGTCAATCCCACCTTTTTGAATTTTCCCTCCTTTTTGCCATTTTTCAATCCCGCTCGTGACACTGACTTTTTTATCTCAACCTTAATTAATTGATGTTAATTGGTCAAGCGGACCACGAAAAATAGTGAAACTGTGAACAGAGTTGCATGGATTTCAAGAAAGTTTGTTAGGACCAGTCCGAGCTGTTTTGCTTGGTTGTAATTCGGTTTTTTACCTATATATCTACTCCCTGTCCTATCTTTAATCTGTCAGTGTACGAGATTAGGGCCCCCACCTGAAACCTTAATTGACATTTTTCCAAAGATCTCTAGTTAGTTTATTTCTTACTAGACAATAAGATATGAAAAATTCACTTTCTAAGCAAAGGGAGGGGTATTGTATTTTTCTACCAATTGTTTATGCTGAAGCATTTTATTTTTTTACTGCTACTTAAGTTACAATAAGTAAATTTGATTCTAGCATAATGTTTTATGGCCTTAAAAGAAACAATTTATAAAAAACAGTATCAACACTAAATTGAGAATTAAAGACAAAAATTTGCAATATAGTTAACGTTTCGGTTTGCATTTAATTAAGAAATTATCTAAAAATTTAACAGCTTATATACAATTAAAGAGAATTACTTTAACATAAATTTGACGTTATATGCATACCGTCAATAAATTATTTATTTTTAACTTTTTGTTTACGTTAATTTTTTCGTATTAAAATCAAATATTGATAAACGTTAGATTAATTGTTTTAAACGTGATTGAACCACTGAAAAATAATTTAAATGTTTTTTATTACTCGACTAGTCAATACTGATAGAAACTATTTGAAGATCGTGAGATGCGGTGTAGGTTTAGAAAAACATTTTCTTTATCGTGCCACGTTTCGAACTTCGCTGAGATCATCTTCAGGGCTCAAAGTGTTTGTTTTCGTGTAAATGTGTATCTTGTTGAAAGTGTTGTGACACACAATGACACATCTGCACAGAAAACATCACTTTCAACCCTGAAGATGATCTCAATAAAGATCGAAATGTTAGGACTATAAAGAAAATGTTTTTCTAAACAATTAATTACGGTTTTTAGTTGAGATAAAAAAAAATCAGTGTCACGAGCGGGATTCGAATTAATTGAATGATATTAATTTGTCAAGAGGACCACGAAAACTAGTGAGTTTTTCTAAACCTACGTCCTACCAGACTGCATTTCCCGATCTCCTAATAATCATTAACGGTCACTAAACACCACTCACCTTTTAATATATTCATAAAATACTTATTTAAACATTATTTAATCATTTTCGTTTTCGTAGTCAATTGACTAAGTTATTTCTTTCTATCAATTAATTATTCTTTCTAAGGTCTAAGTTGAGATAAAAAGTTAAAAAATTAATCAATTAAGCTATTTTTATAAATCATAAATTATAGTTTAAATTATTGCACAGGTCGATTGAAAAAGGGAAAAATGAAAAATTTCTAAGGAAAGTGTAGTACACGTTGATTTGAATGGCAGACTATTAGCCTAGCGAGGGTGTTTTGCGTCACGCTTTGAAGTTACAGCTTTGTAGGTAGTGAAGGAGGTTTTGTGAGGACAATTGGCCCTCCGGTGACTGCTTTGGTAAGGAGGTTCAATTATGCCGGAGGCCCTAAACCCTTCAACAACGAATCTCGCAACACCGCAAGCACCGGTTTAAGGGCCAGGTAAAAGGGTGAGCCGCCCCGTTAACCATTAATCCTTCGTGGGGGTTACCTCTGTTAATTTGGTAGTCCTGCTCGCATTTATTGATAACAAAGCATATTTGACAAAAATATTTAAAGCAGAGGATAGTTCCTGAGCAAATCTAAAAATTAAAATGCTATTAAACGAATGATCAAGGTTGTCTCTGAGTAGTACATTACAACATTATGTAGTAGTAACAATTGACATAATTCGTCTCATTTTTCAGTTATCGCGTTTTCTTCTTTTATTAAAATTAATTATTTTTGCAATCAACGTGCATAATTATTAAGCCAGCTGCTTAAACACAGTTCCCGTTTATAACAAAAACGTTAATTAAAATTAACTATTATAATTAATTAAGGTTTTTAGTCGAGATAAAAAATTCATTGGCACGAGGGGGATTCGAATCCACGATCTTCGGCTCGATACGCCGCTGCTCTACCACTTGAGCTATCGTGACCTCGATCCACCCGGACGCCAACTTCCCACATCAACCCACCTTTCGAATTTGGATGGGACCGACTTTTTCATTTCAACCAAAACCTTCCATAAAAATTAATTAATTGAAAGAAATTATTTGGTCAATCGGACCACAAAATATAATGGATTAAAAATTACAACGACAAAAAAGAATTAAAATTAAAAAAGCATTAACTGAATATGTACATTAATTACACTAAAGAGTAAAATAAAAATTAATAAGAATGATTATTCATTCTTCATTCATCTCAACCGCACCTTTTGAATTTTCCCTCCTTTTTTGCCATTTTTCAAATGTCTTGTAAACGGATTGGATTCTCGACGACAAATGAAATGGCCATGGAGAGGTTTAGTGAAGTGTATTTCGTTCTTAATCATTAAATTCACTAATTTCGTGGTCCGCTTGACCAATTAATATATTATAATTAATTAAGGTTTTTAGGAAAAATTTCGAAAAGGAGGGAAAATTTAAAAGGTGGTCAGTCTTTTACTTCCGAGATTCCCTCTCCGATTGAATTCAAGATACCTAAGTCATCGTTTCTTTCTAATGCCGTGTCATTTAAGGTTTTATGATGCTTCGGAAAAGAGTTATGCTGTTGTCATTACGTTCACTTTCTAGGCAATAATAACCTTATAAGTGCGTGGGAAACAAATTAACAAAGTTTTTTCCTCCAATGGACTACATATAAACAAAACAATTTGGCTATTCGTAGATGTAGATTATTCGAGTCATCGTTGTTCTTTATTAATAAATAATTTTCAAAGCCGTTCCATGCTTAGATTATGTGGTTGAAAGAAAACGACACTCGGTACCTACAATTTTGCAACGCAGAAAAGACAAAAACCTCTTAACTCATCTTGATTTAATAAAGTACATATTTTAAAGGAAAAGTTGGCATGTGCATATTTTAAGGCGAACCGCATTATGTCTAGAATACACATTCCTAAAAATTTAAAATATATACTTTCCCCCGAGCTCAAAACTTTTACCCCTGGTGCGGATGTTCCTGTAGAAGGTGCCACCCCATTTCGAACAAGGAGACAAGTCATTGAGAATAAACTAGAATGCTAAAAAAAAAGTGAAATGTAAGACTTGGGTAGAGCCTTTTGCTGCCCTTTTGTCTGGTGATCTGGTGCTGTAGTCTTGACATACCATAAAAGTTTTAAACTTGTCTCCAAGGATGCAATTGTTTGAAGAGTAGGATGGATATATAATTATTGTCTAATTAAATTGACTTTTGTATTCTCAAAACAGACTTATTTTCCAAATTGAAATGCAAAAAAATCTTTCGGACAATGGAATCCATTTATTAAAATCATAAATCTTTTAAAATCTAGTTTTTCTTTGTTTCTTTACGAGTTTTAGAAGTATAAAATTTGATTCAAACTTGGTGTACGGAATGTTTACCCCAGTAAGGCGTTTATGTAAAATCAATTTTTCTATTATCCTCTAAAAGTGCGATAAGCTTCTCTTGTGCGCGAGCAACCGTACTTCTATACTCTTTAAAAAAAAACTTCTTTCGTACTCCAATTCTTCCTCTTTTTTAAATATTAAAATTCATTGGTTAATAAACTTGTGAAACAGTATAAAAAGATACTGTAGACATATATATAAAAAGAGATCTTTAAAATTTGATTGCCAAAGCTGTATCAGCGCGGACAGGAATCCGTAACTACAGAAAAGATCAAATTTTTAAACAATTCTCGGTTTAATACATGACAACATGCTTGATGATAATTGATGATTTCCTTGCCACTTTTTTCATTTCAATATTTAAGTTCTATTTCAGAATAATTTTTTATGAAATTTTCCCTCTCGATTCGTTATTATTAAACAATTATGTAATTTTTATCGTACTTGTATAATACATTCGCCATTTGACTTCTAAAAAAAGCGCAAATGCGATTAAATTCGTACAAAGCGTACTGAAAACTTTCTCGACTTGTCCATGGGTGACTTGAGATGATGAAAGAAGAAAAAAGTGCAAGATTTTTTTTTATTCCCCCCCCGCAATTACCTCCACTATATAAACAAATAAATTCAAGTTTATTCTGTAGATTATTCATGTTGTTATATTTTATTATATAATAATTAATTTTCAAAGACTAAACACGCTTAGATTACTTGGGCGAAAAAAAGGCACTTCGAGCCTACACTTTTGCAACGCAGATGTGTGTTGCCGGTTTAGCCTAACCAACTAGACAAAATTCTTTTTAAAGAACGATTTAAGTTAAAGATCATTTGATTGAAAAAAGGTTCATTTGGTTGAAAAAAAGTTTCATTTGATTGAAAAATGTTATATTATTAATTATTTTATTATAATATAATCAATGCCAATACCCGATTTCATATTCCATGCGTATTATACAGTTTCTTTTATTTATTTAGAAACAGACATAAAAACCATACATAAAACTGTTTTTTAGTCGTATGTTTTTTAATTTTGGAATACTTATACTCCCTTTTTTGGTAGATTCTGTGGAAAATTTTATATGCAGGAAAGGGAAAAAGGGCAACCTTTTTTGAAGAGCTCAGATATCCGAAACTAAAATATAGAATATAATAAATACAAATATAATATATGTAAACCAAGAGTGTTTAACCTAAGCAGAATTAATTGATAATCAGCGTGTTTTAATTAAAGTCTCAATTCATCAACAATTTTTATTAAGCAATTAATTTTAAACATGAGTTTAATTCAACAAAACTGTGTTAGTTTACATGCTCTATTGTAAAGTGATATGGTGCATATTGACCAAACTTACTTCATGGTACTTAATGTCTCTATTAGGAAATTATATATACTTTTTTATTACAGGAAGATGTTTAAGGAAAATCTTACATGGTTGTTGTTTCAGGCGGAAAAACTGTCGGGTATTGATTGAACCCAACATTGAAAAAACAATTACCATCCCGCCCGGGGCTAAAGTAATTGAACGGCGAAACATGTTCTGTTTTGATTCCGCTATTTCTCTTTCTTCAGCAGTAGCGCGCGCCCGCCGAAAAGGGCCACAGTTCGTTTAATCAGATGATAAACAAAGGGTGGAAGGGAGCCATCGACTTATCGATCCGGGAAAATTATATTTTATTCCGGGCACGGTGTTGTTCACCGGCTAAGTACACGGTGGAAATGGTTTGCCCACCTCAGACATTAAGCCCTTGGCTCGGAGCCATCCGAACGCGACCCTTTACATCTTACGATAGGATATTAATTGCACTCTTTCCTACAGTCTGCAGATTATACGATGGCAGGAAACGACGCTGAATCGAATTAAAGTATCTCCGAGGACACCATTATGCCTACATTATCTTAATGTTCCATGAACTGAGTCGGAAAACGCGGACAGAAAAATTTAGTATAAAAATAATATTCATTACATAAATAACAGAATTATTTGTAGAAGAAATATGAAATTTTATATAATTTTTAATTATAATTCATGCAAATTAATTAATTTATTTTTCGTCGAATACGTGAAATTCTGGTTTCTCTTGTCTCAACTAGTAAAAATTATTTATTTCTTGCAATCCTGATAACTCCAGAATTTTATTTTTAACTTTTCCAAAGAAAAATATTTTTAATAAATTGAAATTAACGTAGAATTATGTAAGTTTTGTTGATAGATTAAATAATCATTTAATTATTTGAATTACAAATAATCATTATTTGTAGAAGAAATATGCAACTTTATATCATTTTTAACTATAATTTATGCAAATTAATTTACAATTTTTCGTCGAATACTTGAAATTCTAGTTTCTCTCGTCTCAACTCGTAAAAATTATTTATTTATTGCAATCCTGGTAACTCCAGAATTTTATTTTTAACTTTTCCAAAGAAAAATATTTTTAATAAATTGAAATTAACGTAGAATTATGTAAGTTCTGTTGATAGATTAAATAATCATTTAATTATTTGAATTACAAATAATCATTATTTGTAGAAGAAATATGCAACTTTATATCATTTTTAACTATAATTTATGCAAATTAATTTACAATTTTTCGTCGAATACTTGAAATTCTAGTTTCTCTCGTCTCAACTCGTAAAAATTATTTATTTATTGCAATCCTGGTAACTCCAGAATTTTATTTTTAACTTTTCCAAAGAAAAATATTTTTAATAAATTGAAATTAACGTAGAATTATGTAAGTTCTGTTGATAGATTAAATAATCATGCTCAGCCTTCCTAATTTTTCTAAGTTTGTTCTGATTTAGACAGGTCATTTTTAACTGTGTGTCGTAAAGTGTAGTTAATGGGATATTATTGACTACAACGATAATATGGTTTTTCTTGTGTTGTTTTGGTAACACAACTAAATTTAAAAAAATGAAAAGTTTAGGGTAATTACCTGTTTTTTAAAATTTTTCCCTATTTATGCAATGATAATAATGGAATTTTTTTCCAATTGTACGATTTAAGATAATCCAATTGATGATAAAAACTATCAGAGGGGCGCCGGTGGCCGCAACGGGTTAGGCGTTGACTCGGCACTCATCACTGTAAGGTAAAGGTCCCGGGTTCGAATCCAGCGGCCCTGCATTCGAACCCGACGTACTTACAAATGTGATTTTTTTCAAAAACACCGGCACCCAGGAGGGTTGATATAAAAAAAAAACCAAAAAAAAAAAACTGCCAGATTAAAAAGAGACCTCGAAAATTGATTCTTTCTATCTCTTACTTTAACTTTCTCTCTTTCTCTCTCTCTATCTCAGGGTTTCATCCGCTTCTCCTAAAGAACAGATGGCATAATTATATTCTTCACTTGTTCTACTCTAATAGCTTCCTTCTGCTACTCCACTTCGAGTAAGTGTTCCCTGGCCGAGATCATTGCTACAGTCCCGTTAGCTAATATATACATTTCCATGCTATCCATATACCACATGACTCACACGAAACCCTCAGAGCAAGCGAGGCCGGCTTCTGTTGCTATGAGCGACACAGCTTTACCCGAATAATGTACTGTTCAGCACTTCCTGTACTAGAAGTGACAACTTAATCTGTGGTTTTAAATGTACTCGATGTTATCTTCCTTCGTCTCACAACGCGATTGCATGAATACAGAGAGAGATTTTTGGAAGCAACGTTTCTAAGGTCTCTATCTGGACGTCCTGTACAGCTTCCCGAAGGATTTCATCCAACCGTGGACCTGCGGTAAGCCTGAGTGCTTTTCCCAAAACTGACAAACACTGCTACATATATGGGACACTGTCGTCTGAGAACTTACATAACATCGGTATATTCAATGATGAGCCCATTTGTTTGTTATGCGATGGGGAGTAAGAAACTGCTAAAGAAAGGCATAACCTTGGGTATCAAGAAGACCCGGGAAAAGCATCGCAGCAATGATAGTGAAGCACCTATTACTTTTTAAGAAAAAGTCCGAATAAATAGAACAGAACCAAGCAAATAGGAAAAGTACAATAAGCCAGATGTCTGCAGTGCTTGGGGAATGTATAATTCCCATTTCTAGCCCATCATCATTATCATCAAGCATTGAAAACGAAAACTACTCGTTGTAAAACGAGAAGAGGGCTCAAGTAGAATAATCATTTATGCGTTATGGCGGTGTATGAGGCAAGTGGTTGAGCAGAAGTCACTTCTTAGGTTTCGCTCTGCCCCAGGTCATATCCCGCCTCATTGAACAGCTTAAAGTATTCTCATCTTCACAGTATCGAGTCGACTTTAGCGCAATGAGAAGCAGTAGTACTACTTAGTAAGTACTGGGCTTATCGGGTTATAGACCTTACAGCGTCTATCTTCCTTAACAAAAAACGGCTGCCACGTCGGAAGATCCTTACGTAGGTTTATGCCAGGATCTTTTATGACCAATCTTGGCCACTGTTCTTTACTGGGTCAACGGTTGCATTGCTTCTTCAGCTGCATCGTCTCAAGCACATGTCGCAGGAGTAACTGGAGATGTTATGAAAGTATGGCCCGTATTTCACTTCACCGTTCCTCGCCCACGGGTCGTAACGCACCATATCCACTTAATGAGTTGTTATAATCGTACTCTTCGCAAGCTTGGGGCGCTTAGTACTTCGTCCAAACATTCGTAGACCTGGGAAGGACGTACAATGAGCGGGTCCATCCGTCCCGGTGGGCTGAACCGCCTAAATTTTTTAATTTATTATATATATTAAGTGTAAGTTTATACAGGTTTATCTCCCCGAAGGAAAGCCTATTTTATATAGAAAGCAATCAGGTTTGATCAATTGTCCAGCAATAAATGATCATGTCGTCTGATTGACCTAAAACTTGAACTATTGAACATTGAAAAAACAAACTATGGACTTTTTACTATAAATCTCGAATCCGTAAATAACATAACGGATCAAATATTTGCTGTTTTTTGTTTGTTAAAAAAAGTTTATTGTTGTTTCTATTTCTCTTAATTTTGGATAGTTTAAAAATCTATCTATAAATCTTGTTTTTTAGTTTGAGCAGTATTCTTTTCAAATAAGGTCGCCAATTGAGATGTACCTTCTCCGTTCAAATATTTATCAAAAGTGCCTGAATGAATCAGAGACGTTTCAAAGGTCAATTTGTCAATTATTCCAAAACAAATGGTTTCCTGTTCCGATCAAAAAAAATTGTAATTGATGTGTTTCCTTTTTGTTTTGGAGAAGAAGGAGTCAATTAAAAGGAAATGAAATCGGTATATCTAACGCCCGACTCGACGAAAAAACCCAATTGGGGGCAGAAAGGAAATAAGAAAATTCGGAATGATGAAGAAGGGGAAGGTGCCTAAATCAATAAATCTCTCTCTCTCTCTCTCTCTCTCTCTCTCTCTTCCTCTTAGGCCCTCAACCTCTCTCCTCAAGAACAGAGGGGCGTAATAAGTAAAGCCCAAACCGGTCCGGACACAAAGACTCTTAATGTTTCACTTCATTCCTCTGGAAATAGGATTATAGGAAAATCATGCAGGGCGGTATTAAAAATGGTTACGATGGTGTTTTAAGTACTACATATTGTCAGTGTACATTGGCAGACCGTCATATCTAGAATTCTTCGAATGCTTGTGATTTTTACTCACATACCTTTTTTTACCTCGTATATATTTTTTTTTATGATATAAAATCTACAGTGAAAATTAAAAAAAAACATACGGTTTAATTCATTAAATTCACTAATTTCGTGGTCCGCTTGACCAATTAATATATTACACTTAATTAAGGTTGTTAGTTGAGATAAAAAAGTCAGTGGCACGAGCGGGATTCGACCCCACGATTTTCGGCTAGATACCGAATGTTGAAAAGGGAAAACTCAAAAGGTGGGGTTGAGATAGAAAGTTGATGTCCGAGTGGATCGAGGTCACGATAGTTCAAGTGGTAGAGCAGCGGCGTATCTAGCCGAAGGTCGTGGGTTCGAATCCCGCTCGTGACACTGACTTTTTTAACTCAACTAAAAACCTTAATTAATTGTAATATAGTTTAATGTTGTTGTTTAGTTGTATGTTAAAAAATACAAATGTTTCAACATTTGAAAATCCTTTGTATTCAATTAACCACAGCTTTTTTAAAAATTGTTATAACGGAATCACAATTTGATCTTTTCATATTTAAATTGCCAATGTTTATGTTTAAGAGTAACAAAATAATTTAGATTTTTCAATTAATTAAGGTTTTTAGTTGAGATAAAAAGTCGATGTCACGAGTGGGATTCGAACTGGGAAAATTCAAAAGATGGTGTTGAGATGGGAAGTTGGTGTCCGAGTCGATCGAAGTCACGATAGCTCAAGTGGTAGAGTAGCGGCGTATCTAGCCGAAGGTCGTGGGTTCGAATCCCCGACATTGACTTTTTTATCTCAACTAAAAACCTTAATTAATTGAAAGATATTAATTGTTCAAGTGGACGACGAAACCTAGTGAATAAAATAATTTAGTATAATTTATAGATGTTAATTTCATACTCACCCATTACTCTACATGTCGTTTCTTGAGGGGCAGGCGTGTTTGTCGAGTTGTAGCTGGATTCCTCCACCCACTCCTCGCTCTCTGAAATGAATTATAATATAAATAATTTTGTAAAAACTTAATAAATTCTTTGTGAAGGGTCCATAGAGGCAGTTTTAATAACGAAAAGTTTTAGACAAAAGATTAAGACAACTATGGGAGCATTAGTCGTCTGGATTAACCTTTGTATCATGATTTATAATTGTGTACAGGTTTTTCTACCCTATGCATTTACTTCACCAAACAATCTACCCCCAAAACGGAAGAAATAATACCATATAAACCATGTTCGGTTTTCTATATTTTGTAATTTCGGTTTTTTCCAGCATATATTGGCTTTGTTTTCACCAAATCCTATATAGTTCCAAGACTCCTTACTGAAAAGTTCACTAAATTTTCTTTTAAGGTTTCATTGGCATGTACGAAAATTAGAAAAATTTGTACCTGGCACGCCGTCAAAAGATAAAAATTTTTAAATGTTTGAAAAATTTCAAATTTTAATATCATTGTTTCACACTGCTGGAAAATGTAAACCCTCACAGAATGATCGCTTACAAATTGTTTTCCCCCAAAATCACCGGCACCTCGAGGGTTGATATGATCTCTGTTGATCGAACCCTCGTAAAAAATTAAGCTTTTAAGCGAAATGAAAATTCGACGTTGTTTAACGTGATGGGGAAAATCACGTAACTACGGAAGGGGGAGGTGGTTGAAGAACGTTGACAACCATTGGAACTCTACATTTACTCGAATTAAGCGGAATGAAACCAAATTGTGAACGGCATATAAATTTATATAATGTGTACATGTGTGCTAGCCAAATTTTCCTGAAAAAGAAAGCGACACTATCCATTGAACGCATTTTTTCATGTAGTTTCCATCAAAATATGTATTTAACGTATCCATTAACATTGTCTAGCGACAACTTATAACAAAATATTTTTTATTTAATAATAAGGGGATCGGAAGGAGGTCAAATAGTAATAACTTAATCTAAACACAATGACAAATATTTTTTAACTTTTCGAATATTTGAAGTCCTTTCAAGGAAGGTGAGAGGGTGAGAGAGAAAGACAAAGAAAGGAAGGGGGAAGAGAGAAAGAGAGATACAGACAAACAGTCAGACAGAGACACGGAGATAAAAAGAGGAAGAGTAAGAGCGAGCTACGGAGAAAAAGAAAGAGAAATACAGACGTCAAAAACAGAGAGAAAGAAAGAGAGATACAGAGGTCAGAGAGAGAGAGAGACAGAGAGTGAGAGAGAGGGAGGGAGAGAGATAAAAATAGAAAGAGTAAGAGCGAGCTAGAGAGAGAAAGAAAGAGAGATACAGAGGTCAGAGAGAGAGAGAGACAGAGAGTGAGAGAGAGGGAGGGAGAGAGATAAAAATAGAAAGAGTAAGAGCGAGCTAGAGAGAGAAAGAAAGAGAGATACAGACGTCAGAGACAGAGAGGAAAAAGAGAATGAGTAAGAGCGAACAAAAGAGAGAGTGAGAGCGAGCGAGAAAGAAAGAAGTAGAGAGAGATACAGCCAGACAGAGACAGAGAGGTAAAAATAAAAAGAGTAAGAGAAAGAGAGAGAGAGAGAGAGAGAGGAGATAGAGAGAGAAGACAGACAGATTGAGAGAGAAAAGAGAGAAGGAGAGAGAGAAAGAGAGAAAGTGAGAAACAGAGAGAGAGAAAGAGAGAAAGTGAGAAACAGAGAGAGAGAGAAAGGGGACAGAGGGACATAGACGAAGAGAGAGAGAGAGAGAGAGAGAGAGAGAGAGAGAGAGAGAGAGAGAGTAGAGAGAGATACAGCCAGACAGAGACAGAGAGGTAAAAATAAAAAGAGTAAGAGAAAGAGAGAGAGAGAGAGAGAGAGGAGATAGAGAGAGAAGACAGACAGATTGAGAGAGAAAAGAGAGAAGGAGAGAGAGAAAGAGAGAAAGTGAGAAACAGAGAGAGAGAAAGAGAGAAAGTGAGAAACAGAGAGAGAGAGAAAGGGGACAGAGGGACATAGACGAAGAGAGAGAGAGAGAGAGAGAGAGAGAGAGAGAGAGAGAGAGAGAGAGAGAAAGAGACAGACAGACAGAAAGACAGATGGAGGAAGAAAAACAGAATAAAATAGCTGTACTTACAGACCGCGATAGAGAAAGAAAGAATGAATATGAAGGCAAGAGCGATACATGCGTGCAAATGTGCGTAAATGGGTGAAAGAGAGTGAGTGAATGCTTGCAAAGAATTTACAGGATTTCACATTCAAAATGGAAAGAAGTTCTTGACAGAATTTTAAACGCATTTTAAGACGTATTTAAATTGTATGTTTTGAAAAACCCACAAAATCTATTTAAGTATATGATTATTATTCTCTTGTGCGGATGGAAGTCGCGTTAAATTTTTAATAAAAATCTGAGTACGTAAATTGCATTTTATTGCTAAATTTTAATTATGATTTAGCGATTTGGGCTTGAAGTTATGTCTCCGATTTGATTATTAGGACAAATAGTACATACAACCATTTCGAATCATATAATTTACGCCGTAAACATCAAGTCGTTGGCAGTTCTAGACCTTTTGTTCGAACTACTTTCTTACCCAACTTCTGTTAACCCTTAAAACTTCAATTTTCAAATTGGCCCCGCCTCGGCGCACCCGTATACCCAATATTACTTTAGTTCTAGTTTTAAGAGGAAGAAATTGCCGAAAGCATTAAAGAAACGGGCACAGGTGCCGATGATGTATAAACCCTTTGGTGACTCATCCGCCGAAAATGATGTCGGTTGTATAAGAACATAAATGAAATATGACATTATACCCTTGCAATCTGGTGTCCGCATATCCTCGAAGCAATAATAGCATTGGAAAACAATGAAAATAATGTGTTAACATTTTGAAAAACAAATGCTATGGCTAAATTCCCTAGTGTGAAAAGTAATGTCAAAGGCTAAAAGTTCATATCTTCCCGTCTTATTCAACAGTTTTATTTTATATGTAAATAATTGAAACTCTCATCTACTTTTTTTGTTTCCGAGTTGAAATAAAAGAAAGTCCTAATGGAGCGAAAGAGTGACTAATGAAATTACCGCGTTAATTTGGAGCACATTCATTGGAATTAATTGAGATTTAGTCCAATTTGTTTCAGAAAGTCCGTTTATAAAACCGGCGAAGCGGCGAGGGGGGTGGAGACTTTACAAATTGAATTGAATGGCGAACCATTTGTTTACAAAACTCATTTCCAAACTGACTCCCTCTCTCTCACACACACTTTCGCTCTCTCTTGCCCCCTTCCTTATGTGAATTCAGAAAGCGAACAAGATCTTTTTCAAGTCAGTAAAGGAGATGGATTTTGAAGAGAAAAGGAATATAAAACATAAATCATGTTAAGCAACCTAACGGCGCAAAAAAAAGAAACAAACAAATATTTAAAATAAAGTGGGGAGGTTAAAAAACTTAGCAAAATTTTATCAAATAAACTGTTCCTCTTTAAAACAAAACACACTATTTCCTAAAAGCAATGGGGGGCCGAACTTCACTGTTTGCTCTAAACAATATGATTTAAAAAGGGAAACTTTAATCAAATCCGATTAAAAATAAAAATAATACGGATTTTAATTAAACGACCTGAAAAAGAAAGTTTGTATATTTACAAAAAAAAAGACGGAAAATTTATATATTTTAAATGATTAATTCCTATCGAAATATTAATATTGGGTTTGTGTCATGTGTGTTTCAAGTATCTTTGATCCAGAGAAATTAAAAATTTGAACCTCGGATTGATAATATATCTTTTTATATTCAATTTGATTGGAATACTATTTACGAATGTAATAAATAAATGTAATATTTTACTGAACAAATGGAAAATAAAAATAAATAGGAAATACTATTTTATATATTTTTTAGCGAGGAAAGAAGGGCGGTGCCCTTTAATAATAATAATAAGTGTTTTATTGTAGCCACATAGTAAAAAACCATTTTTATCTCAACTTAAAAACCTTAATTAATTGAATGTTATTAATTGGTCAAGCGGACCACGAAAAATAGTGAATTTAATGAATTGAAATGAAGTCCACTTCACTAAAGCTCTCCGTGGCCATTTCATTTGTCGCCGAGAATCCAGTCCGATTACGACATTTGAAAAATGGCAAAAAGGAGGGAAAATTCAAAAAGGTGTGGTTGAGATGGGAAGTTGGTGTCGGAGTGGATCGAGGTCATGATAGCTCAAGCCGTAGAGCAGCGGCGTATCAAGCCGAAGATCGTGGGTTCGAATCCCGCTCGTGCATTGACTTTTTTATCTCAACTTAAAACCTTAATTAATTGTATAATATTAATTGATCAAGCGGACCACGAAACTAGTGAATTTTAAAATACTATTTAATTTTTTTTTGGTAGAGTGTTTCTGAGAAAAACTCAAGTTAACTCTAGAGTAAGTAGTACATACTTTACATTTTCTATTTTCATATCTTCTGAATCAATCTATTCACCTATTTTAATAACTCACACTGTCTCACTTTGTTTTCTACCTTTCTCTCCTGCCATTCTTTTCTTTTAAATTTAAATTTTAAATTTTTTTTAAATTTTTTAAATTAATTTAAATTGTATCCAATGTTTGTTGTTTAGTGACAGTTAGCCAATGATTATTTGGAGATCGTGAGGTGCGGTCTGTTGTGACGTAGGTTTTAGAAAAACATTTTCTTTATCGTGCCAACGTTTCGATCTTTATTGAGATCATCTTCAGGGCTCTCTCAACACGACATACAAGAATGACACATCTACACGGAAAACAAACATTAATTCTCAAGATCGAAACGTTGGCACGATAAAAAAAATGTTTTTTCTACAACCTATGTCACACCAGACCGCATCTCATGATCTCCAAATAATCATTGTATCCAAAGCTCTTCTTTTTCTGGTCGGATTGATTCAAAATAATGATGTTTCGTACTCTACTCACTCTTTCCTCAATTGGACAAGGATTCCATTAACCATGCCGAATGTATAACCTTTGTGTCAAGTCATTGTTCAAAAACAAAGCTTCTCATGAAATTTAATCATCGTAATGTGATACAGAGTCAATTACCTAAGTTAAGTAAATGTGTATTTATGTTTATTATAACGTAAAGAAAGACTATTGCTTATTAAAAAAATGTTATACATAATAATCTAAAAGATTCCGGTTTTTAAACTACAGAATCATGTCTTGCCATATATTAGCTTTTGGTCTTCGGTTATTTGGACTGTAAGTCAACACGAACATACTATGGCTTATAATGGATAGGTTGAAAACAACAATTTTGAACATAACATTTCACCCTAAGAGTTGAGAGAGATGTAACTTAAAAAAAAAAGCCTTAAAATATTCTAAATTTTCTATTAATGTGAGGGAATCGCAATACATATATGTTAATCAATGTCTTCATCTCAGTCTCATTTTTATGCTATGCTAAAAAGAAAATAATATGTAATTGTTGGTCATAACAGAACCGTTTCATATTGCGGAGCGTATAGCTCGTCGTTTTGAATCTGTTTCTATTTCCAGCTGGTATTCGGAGCGTTTCAGGCAGATAAAGGAGGAGGAAGAAAGACACGATTTAAATTTTGCAACTGATGAAGAAGAAGTTTGAAACACTCCCCTCACTTTGGATCCTGTTCTGAGTTCGGTGAAAGAATCTTCTCCGGGAAGTGATTAAATCACATACTCCATGATTAAAATCTATCGCCAGAAGGAAAAACAAAGCTTTTGGATTTATTTAACGAAATATGGGGTGCAGGATATTATCCTGAACACTGGAGGGAGTCGGTCCTGATACCTATTGCTAAGCCGGGTAAAGATCCTAGCCTCCCGGAAAATTACAGATCTGTTTGTCTAACATCATGTCTCAGCAAGACATTGGAAGCCATAATTAACAAATGGTTAAATTGGTTTATTGAGAAAAAAGGTCTGTACAGTTAATACCAAACTGGGTTTAGAAAGCACTTTTGCTCTGAAGATCATGTAGCGCTCCTTGAAAGTGCTGTTCAGAACACTTTATTAGAGAGAGAGCATGCTTTGGCAGTCTTCTTCGACCTGGAAAAAGCATACGACACGGCCTGGAGATTTGGTATTATTAAGAAACTATGATTGTGGTTTAAGAGGGAACATAGCTAAATTTTTAAAAAGCTTCCTCGAAATGGAGAGATTCCGGATGAGATTAGGTACTGCCTTATCTAGTATTGTGTAGAGATTAGTGACCGTTAATCGATAGTTATTCAGATATCGTGAGATGTGTTCAGGCGTGATGTAGGTTTCAGAAAAACATTTTCTTTATCGTGCCAACGTTTCGATCTTTTATTGAGATCATCTTCAGGGCCTGGGATTTACAAACATCTTTACCANGTAATTGTGCCATCCTTGCGTGTCGTGTTGAGAGTGCCAGTGAGATTTTGCTGTTTTTGCTTTGTTTGAATATACAATACATTTTGCATTGTATAAATTCACTTTTCCACATCCTAAATGTATTTGTTAAATGTAAACGTTGTTTCTAAATCCCAGGCCCTGAAGATGATCTCAATAAAAGATCGAAACGTTGGCACGATAAAGAAAATGTTTTTCTGAAACCTACTTCACACCCGAACACATCTCACGATATCTGAATAATTTATCTAGTATGTTCATTCAAGAAAACGGGATTCTTCAAGGTTCGGTTCTGAGTCTCACTTTATTTGCTATTGCGGTAAACGGTCTGATAATATAGATGATCGTATCGTAAGGCCTTTCTATGTCGATTATCTTTGCTTTTACTTGTCTGGAAAATATCTCCAAAACGTGGGAAGGACTTTTCAAAACGCCATTGACACATTGTCACGAAAAGAAGACGATGTGGGTTTCAAATTCTCTTTGTCCAAAACGGTATTTGTACACTTTTGCAGAAGAAAACATCATGAAACACCTCGTCACAGGTATCTTTAAATCCAAATTGAAGTTTATGTCGTTCATAATTATGTTTGTTGTTTTTAAAATGATTGATTTGTTGTTGTTAAGTTCTTTTTAAGGATTAAGAAGTCGGGGAGAATAAGCTCCCCCTTAGACTTGCTGTAATGATGATAACAGCTGTCAGCATTAAAAATACCCCTGCGTTTATTCATTTTTTTAACCCTTGGCCTTTATGGTACATTATTTTGCTAGGTCTCCCTCGGGGTCCTTTGAACTTAAGGCGGAAGGAATGAAGTGAGGTCCTCGTTCCAAGAATCGATTATCTGAGAAGTCGCAAGAGCGTATAAAGTAAATCCATTGAAGCATCTCCTTCACCTTCTCAAACCCGGCACTTTTTTTAATCTCCGGCCCCGACGGCTCCTGGTATCACGATTAGGGAAAAAGTGCCGAAGCCGCACTTTCGGAAAAATAGGTTTGGTAGAGCAAAAAAAAAAATCAAGACTGCAATTTTGATTAAACAACTGATACGATCAAATATGCAAATATTTGCTGAAAACAAAACCACGTAGCAAACCCAGATAAAAGTCAACGTCTAGAAAACGTTCGAATTTGAATGACACAATAAAGGCATAATTAAAACAAATTTTATCAAAATTTTTATATTTTTTAACGGTTTTAACGACCCTAAGTAAATGATGAAAAATAAAATACAAAGAGAGATAAAAATGATATAGATTACTTATTAAATTCACTATTTTTCTTGGTCCAAATAATGACCAAATAATATCTATCAATTAATTAAGGTTTTTAGTTGAGATAAAAAAGTCAGTGTCACGAGCGGGATTCGAACCCACGATCCTCGAGTAGATACACCGCTGCTCTCCCACTTGAGCTATCGTGACCTCGATCCTTTATCTCAATTAAAAACCTTAATTAATTGAAAGGTATTAATTAGTCAAACGGACCACGAAAAATAGTGAATTTAATAATAAAAATGAAGTATACATTCACCAAATCTCTCCGTGGCCATTTAATTTGTCGCCGAGAATCAAATAGATTACAAGATATTTGAAAAATGGCAAAAAAGGAGAGAAAATTCAAAAGGTGGGGTTGAGATTGGAATTTAGTGTCCGAGTGGATCGAGGTCACTATATGGTAGAGCGGCGGCGCATCTAGCCGAAGATCGTGGGTTCGAATCCCGCTCATGTCACTTTTTTTCCATTTCAACTAAAAACCTTAATTAATTGAAAGTTATAGATTACCTGTCGTATTGTTGACTTGCGGTTGTTGCTGTTGCTGCTGAGTCGTGTTGAGACACTGTTGCTGCCACCAGCAGAAAACTTCTCCGTCGAGGCAGAGGCAGAAGTCGCAAGGGTCTTCTCGGCTTATCTGCAAATCAAAAACGTCTCTCATCAGCGCTCATCAATCATGTTAGAATTCCATATGGGACTGTGTGAATTGATCATGATGACTCTTTTCGAAGGGAATCGTAAATCCCCCGACTCGATAGGAGCGAGGGAGGCAAATTAGGTATGAGGGTGGCTTTTTCCCTCATTTCCAATTCTGAAGTTCGAACGCTAATGTCAGAAATGTCCTGGCTTGTGAATTTTATATTTACGGAGGTACTGACGTTGACGAAATATGCTAAGTAGGCCAAAGTAATACCTACATTTTTAACTATAAATATTAGCTTCATTTCAATGTTTGAACAATTTAACAATGTGAAATGAGTTTTTACCATTTGGATACTTGCACCGTCTTAGCTGTTTGGCTCCTCGAATAATTGACGAGTAAATAATATACTTCACTAAGTTCACCCTAAAATGTTGTCTATATCTTTTTCTCCAGCAGATTATGGGGTTAATTCAGGTTAATGAAACAAGTCAGTCATGACTTGTATTTATGTCAATATTTTTTGTTCCTCATAATATAAAAATTGATTCCAGTCAAAGTTGACGAAAACCTTTATATGAATTTGTATCATATAAACAGCTTCTATACAAATATCCATACTCAAACATGTTGAAAATTTCTATTTGTAAATGCATAGTTACTTTATCATTACACTGATAAATATTTGGACAAGAAGCATGGCGTATTGTTTCTCTTACTCACTCATTTTTGCCCTTCATGCATTTCTTTTTTATCTTATTTTTCTCGTTTTTCTCGGTGGAAACTCGCTTACAAAATTGAATCAAAGAAAAAAATTCTGAAAATTAAATTAAATGTTTAAAATATCTACCTTCTTGAAGTTTGATAACACACTCTGTTTCTCTCCTTCCCTCTCTTCCATCTATTTATCTAATCTTTTTATTATTTTATTCTCTAACTTTTTTACTCTCTCACACAAACACACTCTCCCCTTTCCTATCCCTATGTGCGTCAATCTATATCAATCTAGTTATCTATATTTTTCTATATCTTTTTCACTAATTTACTCTCTAGCAACCTTTTTTTCCTACTCTTACACTCTCCCACTCACTAGTTTTGTGTGTCAATCTCTCTCTCTCTTTTTCTTTCTGAATTCTTAATATTAAATGTTTAAAATATCTACCTTTTTGAAGCTTACCACACACTCTCTCTCTCTCTGTCTTTCTCTCCCCATCATTTTCACTATTTTTTTTACTTACTCAAACAAGTATTCTCTTTTTTTTTATCTGTGTGCGTGTCAATTTCTCTCTCTCTCTCTCTCTCTCTCTCTCTCTCTCTCTATCTATCTATCTATCTATCTATCTATCTATCTATCTATCTATCTATCTATTTATTTATCTGTACCTTTCTATTTCTTTTTCATTATTTTACTCTGTATTTATTTTTTCTTACTCATGCACTCTCCCTCTCTCGAATTGAGTGTGTCAATCTCTCTCTCACTCTCTATCCTCACTTCCTCTTTTCTTTATTAAATTGATAAGCAAGTAAAGTAAATTCGGAGAAAATAAGAGTTTAATACATTAAATTATTTTTGGCAGGAAGTTTTTATAGTTGTAATGTCATTTCTTCTGCCTAATTTCTGTACTGAAGAGAAAAAAGATTAATTACAATTAATTAAGGTTTTTAGTTGAGATAAAAAAGTCAATGGCACGAGCGGGATTTGAACCCACGATCTTCGGCTCGATACGCCGCTGCTCTACCACTTGAGCTATCGTGACCTCGATCCACTCGGATACCAACTTCCCATCTCAACCCCACCTTTTGAATTTTCCCTCCTTTTTGCCATTTTTCAACTAAAACCTTAATTAATTGTAATATATTAATTGGTCAAGCGGACCACAAAATTAGTGAACTTAAGCAAGGTTAATTTTTCATTTCTGTAAATATATTTTTTTAAATAATTAAATTCAAGTGTGTGGTGTTTAGTGACAGTTAATGATTATCCGGAGACCGTGAGATGTCGTCCGGTGTGACGTAGGTTTTAGAAAAACATTTTTTTTTATCGTGCCAACGTTTCGATCTTTATTGAGATCATCTTCAGAGCCTGGGACTTATAAACATTGTTTAAATTTTACAAATACATGTACGATGTGAAAAAAATGAATTTATACAATGCTAAAAATGTTAAATTCAATATAAATACTTTGATTGGATTTAAAATTTCTAGCATTGTGTAAATTCATTTTTTCCGCATTCGACATGTATTTGTAAAATTGTGTGGCGTTTAGTGACTGTTAATGATTATTCGGAGATCGTGAGATGGTGTGACGTAGGTTTTAGAAAAACCGTTTTCGTTATCGTGCCAACGTTTCGAACATTATTGATATCATCTTCAGAGCCTGGGATTTGTGTTACACAGAAAACAAACACTATGAGTGACTAAAAATACTTTGATTGAGCCTAAAATTTCTAGCATTGCATAAATTCATTTTTTCATATCCATCACATCACATGTATTTGTATAATTTAAACAATATTTATAAATTCCAGGGCCTGATGATGGTCTCAATAAAGATCGAAGCGTTGGCATGATAAAGAAAATGTTTTTCTAAAGCCTACGTCACACCAGATCGCAGTCATGATCTTCACATAATCATTAAATTTAAGTTTCCAATCGCTTCACATTTTCATTTTTTATGCAAAAATGGCATTTAGTGCGATATTTAAACAGCTCGCATTTCTTTGCTTTTTTTTAAATAAGTTTTGTTTACCTCATCTTTGAGCATTTGAAGACCTAAAATGACCGATAAAATTTTCACCAGCTCACTTGCTATAAACAGCGGCGACACCAGATCAAGGGGAACTGATGAAACTTTCAGAAACCGCACGGCGGATGGTGTTCTCGGCTCCGTTTAGGGGTTGGTGTAAAACTCTGGGACATAACTTATGAAAGCAGGTGTTCTTCCACGTCTGGTGTAACTCCGTACACGTATATAATATGCCAGTGGGATGAGGAGGTATGTCAAAGCTGTAACAAAGTTTTAATTATACCCGTATAATTCGGCTAATGCATTCTCTTCAGTGTCGTCTCTCGGGATGTCTAACCAACCGGATCCGACCTCCATGCCTTGTTTAATAAAAACAATTGTTAAAGTAAATGTTCGATAGAGATAAAACTAACTAGATGTTAAGAAATCTTCTCTTATGCAAATGAACTCAAACGTTGTGTAATTTAAGTTGAATATTTTTTTTCTTGTTCTTATTTTGCTAAATGTGAATGAATTTTACTTTTGTCTTTATAGGTTAATAAATTAAAAGGTAGTTGAGCAAGGTAATATTTGTATTGTTTGTTATTACCGAGGTAATTGCTTGTTTTCATAATTATCTTAAAACGTTTTATTATTGTATTGTTGATGTATTCATTGGCCTCCGGCATATGGAATTTTCCATATCAAACGGAATTTATTTTGATTAATTTATCATTCCGTGCGAAAAATATCCTGTTATTATTATTAAGTTTTGCGTTTTTTATTTCTTTATAATCTTTTCTCTTTCTCCCTCTCGCTTGTTCACTCTCGCTCTCTCTCTTTCTCTCTTTGTCTCTCTCCATTTTTGCGTAGGGTTGTCCTGTGAATATACGAATACTAATATCAGGAGGACTTGTTGGAAATTGAACTACAAAGTTTAAAGTCCGATTATTCTCAATTCAAGATATTTCACTTCGAAAGTTGCTTCAAATTTTCACAACTTCATTCCACAAAATCATCTCTTTCTGATAAAATGTGAATCCTTCAGGAAAACCGTTTACTTAAATGAAAATATTACTAAATCTACCTCTAGTAATGAAGTGTAAACATATATTCGCAATTTTTTGGTTATCCCCAATGTACAATTAACTTTGAATTCCTAAAAAATTGAAGTTTCCGTTACAAACTAGACACAGATAGATTGATGAATAGCTAGAGATAGATAATTCCTATATATGTATATATATATTTTTTTTTTAAAGAGAAAATAGACAGGAAGATAGAATAAATCAATGAATATCATTTTAATTAAAAACCTCGCAAATGAAGAGCAAAGAGAGGGGGAGGGGAGAGAGGGAGAGAGATAGAGATAGAGACAGATTAATTGATAGATAGATAGTTAGATAGATAGGTAGATAGATAGATAGATAGGTAAATAGATAGATAGAAAGATAGATAGATAGATAGATAGATAGATAGATAGAGAGAGAGAGAGAGAGAGAGAGAGAGAGAGAGAGAGAGATTGATTGATTGATAGATAGATAGAGATANAGAGAGAGAGAGAGAAAGAGATAAAAAGAGAGAAACTAAGAGCGAGCTTCAGAGAGAAAGAAAGCGAGATACTGACGTCAGAGAGAGAGAGAGAGAGAGAGAGAGAGAGAGAGAGAGATAGATAGAGAGAGTATTGAATTGAAGCAGAACTTGCAGATTTATGTCATATTGACCTTTCTTACAATCAACGAGTTCGGTTTTACAAAAATAAATAAATTCACCACAAATAAACAATCTGATTATAGAACATACAAAATTTTACCTTTAATCAGTTTTACTAAATTTAACATGTAGTGTGTAATATACAATATATATTTTCTAACTTAATAGTATTATAAAAATGCACGTTTTCAACTTCCAATAACTACAATTAATAAAAAGTTGAATAAGCATAAAATCTTGAAGTAGATATATAAAAGTCTTTTTTTTAAAAGTGAAAAATATATAATTATATAATAAGCATTTAACAAGTGACTTAGTGGACGTATATCAAGGAGTATTTGGTAGAGAAAAAAAAATTAAATTAAAAATCAACACCAAACTAACATATAATAAAATAAGATTTTTGTAAATATGTATAATGTAAATATTTATGTAGACATAATATAAAACTTATGTGTAGATTGATAGACACAGGAGATTACTGAAATTAGTATTTCTTTTAAAATAATTTTTCGTTTTTTCACATTTTTATTTCTGATGGTTCATTGTTCATGATTGAAGAGAGATTAAGGATAAACAAAGAAAACGAGTGAAAGAGATTGAGAGGAAGCGAGTGTGTGCTTATTTATTCATTTACTTTAATTTGAAGAATTGTTTTCTTGGGCTTATTTTGTACGCACTGATCACAGAGAATACGTCTAGTAGAAAAATTGATGATATTGTATGCTATCGAAAATATTATGTGCCTTTTAGTTTTATTAAAATTGTTTTCTCGTTGCACTTCAATTCCGTTGGTCTTTCGCATTGCCTTCTAAAAAAATAATTATGTTACATTTTTCTTAATTAATTTATATTAAATTATCAACCTAATCTAATTAACTCGCAACAATAAAAGTAGTGACAATCTACCGTCTTATTTATAACTTTAAAAGAGGTTCACTTTTGCTTATGATTATCATGAGAAAACACTTGATAAATAAACACTAAATCCTTGAATTTGATATACTCCTTTAAACATTTATGCTGTACTTTAGTTAGTTAAAATTAATTCAGACATTTTATATCAAAATATTTGTAGCGTTTGTAAGTAACCGCAAAATAATAATTTGCTTAACACAGTAAATTAAAATTTACACATGAAAACATTTTAAAATTAAATTAATTAAATTTAAAATTTACACTGATTGGATTCGTTAGTTTAGCTAATTTCACAACATAGTAGTTCAAAATATTTTAGTTTAGTTTTGTTGATCGTTATTCTCTGTTTATTTGGAGATCGTGAGATGCGGTCTGGTTTAAAGAAAAACATTTTCTTTATCGTGCCAATGTTTCGATCTTTATTAAGATCATTTTCAGGGCTCTCTCAACACGACATACAAGAATGACAAATCTACACGGAAAACAAACACTTTGAGCACTGAAGATGATCTTAATAAAGGTCGAAACGATGGCACAATAAAAAAAATGTTTCTTTGCATAGCATGAGATTTTTATTATCCTATTTAAATTGTATCCAATGTGTGTTGTTTAGTGACCGTTAGCCAATGATTATTTGGAGATCGTGAGGTGCGGTCGGTGGTGTACCTTAGGTTTTAGAAAAACATTTTCTTTATCGTGCCAACGTTTCGAACTTTATTGAGATCATCTTCAGAACTTGGGATTTATAAACATTGCTTAATATAAATACATGTGATGTGAAGGATGTGAAAAAATGAATTTATAGAATGCTAGAAATTTTAGACTCAATCACAGTATTTGTACTCACTCAAAGTGTTTGTTTTCTGTGTAACACAAATCCCAGGCTCTGAAGATGACCTCAATAAAGTTTGAAACGTTGGCAAAGAAAATGTTTTTCTAAAACTACGTTACACCAGACCGCATTTCACCATCAACAAATAATCATTAATTGACGGTCACTAAACACCACACGTTCTCTGTTTATTTTTGCAGTAGTCTGTCAGGCACGTTTCGACTTGTGCTTATGGTTCTCCTCGGACCATTTTCTTTTTTATTACAAATAAAGAATTTTTTTAGTGGTGTTGTATCGAGGTTTTCATTTCTCAGGATTGGGTTTTCCTAGGTAGCGTAGTTTTTTTTCAATTATTCCAATCTTACCTGCTAATGTACGATTTTCTCTGTTCTATTTCGGACATAGTCAACTTATGTCATCTGTTTGTACTCATTTTTTAAAGTGGTATTTTTCTTGAACATATCTTGAAATATACATGTTAGCGTTTTTAATTACTTTCTGTTGAAAAGGATGTCCTTTTTTCTCCATTGGTTGTTTTTGCAATTAGTTGTTTTGTTAAGATATTTATTAATTTTAGTTAAATGAAACAAATGAAATTTCATCTTTATTAGTATGATTATGTGTTCAACAGTCTACCGCAACAGTCTACAAATAAATGAGTAGAATATCAATAATATATTTGTGCAGTTTCATTATTAC
Source organism: Cimex lectularius (assembly GCF_000648675.2). Classification (NCBI taxonomy): domain Eukaryota; kingdom Metazoa; phylum Arthropoda; class Insecta; order Hemiptera; family Cimicidae; genus Cimex; species Cimex lectularius. The sequence goes on from NW_019392667.1 coordinate 1,592,617, forward strand.
GTCTTTTTGACAACATGTTTGAGCTTAATAAAGTACTTCGATTTTTATTTACTTATAGTATGTTTTTAGCCTTGGAAGAGTAAGGAGGTGTAGTGAAAGAAATGAAGTTTTGGATGTACGAAAGAAAAACAAGGCGTTTATAAATCCATTTTTATGTATCTAATCACTGAACATATTCACGATAGTAATCGCATTATGTGATTTACATAAAAACAAAAGTACAAGTGATTACGAAAACATAAAAGAAGAAGTCCATAAAAGCACACAATGCCGCAAGACTAGTCCGGCGTTCCACTAAGTTCTATTCGCCATCCTAAACTAGGCCTTTACCAACATAAAGCCACCTCAAACCAACAGGAGAACCGAAACACACCGTAAAATCACCATTTAATATCAATGCCGAAGAAGAATTTGACAGAAAGCGTTTTTAGATTTGGAAGAAGAATCGTTAATCACTTGGTATAATTTGTCTCGCCCTTTTCATGAAATTGGTCAAGTTAAAAACGATATCTTGTCTATTAACTCACAACGGCTTGACAAGGCTTCATCAGCTGAAAAGTTTTCGCATAAAACCGTTTAATTTTGAAATAATCAATTTGAGATCCTTTTGATTAATTTGTTAACAGGTTGATACTATTAATTTGCAGAAAAAATAATTATAGCATTAAATATGTATGTTTTATGGTGTATTCTTGTTAGATTGATTAAGAATAGATGAAGTTTATAATATTTGAAACTGGGTGTTTCGATATTTCTTTTTTATAGTGTTTAGATTTGTTTACGTTTTTTTTCTTACTTAAAAAATTAATTCTTTACTTTATGGGCTTTTATGGAAAAAAAAGACCTGTAAATAATCAACTTGTAATATTTTTTATTAACTTGTTAACAGGTTGATTCTACTAATTTTCAGAAAAAATGTAATTATAGCATTAAATATATATGATTTATGGTCTGATTCTTGTTAGATTGTTTAAAAATTGGTGAAGTTTATAATATTTGAAACTCGGTGTTTCGTTCTTTCTTTATTATACAGTTTTAAGATGCGCTTACCTTTCTTATTTATTTAAAAAAATTACTTCTTTACTTCATGGGCGTAAATTATACAGTTTTATGGGAAAAAAATTCTGCGAATAATCCACTTGGGAACTTTTTTATTAATTTGACAGGTTGATACTATTAACTTGCCGAAAAATTTAATTAAAGCATTAATTACATATGCTTTGTGATGTGATTCTTGTTAGATTGTTTAAGAGTTATAATATTTGAAACTCGGTGTTTCGATATTTCTTTTTTATAGTTTTTAGATACGTTTACATTTTTTTCTTACTTAAAAAAATTAATTCTTTACTTTAATTAACTATTAACTTGCAGAAAAAATGTAAACTTCAACTACAAAAGTTGTAGTTATAATACTTGAAATTTGGTGTTTTGTTATTTTTTATTGTACAGTTTTTTAGATACATTTACTTTTTTTTTAGTTATTTAAAAAAAAGTAATCCTTTAATTCATAGGCGTGAATTATACAATTTTATGGGAAAATAGATCTGCGAATAATGAACTTGGGATCTTTTTTATTAATTTGACAGGTTGATACTATTAACTTACAAAAAAAATGTAATTATAGGATTAAATATGTATGTTTTGTAGTGATTCTTCTTGGATCGATTAAGAATTGATAAAGTTTATAGTATTTGAAATTTGGTGTTTCGTTATTTTTTTATTATATAGTGCCTAGATACGCTTACTTTTCTTACTTTGGCACGAAAATCACAATTTTTAATTAATAGAATTTCTCTTTTTCTTTTTTATGTTGTAATTCAAGTTAAATTATTATTAACAATAAGGAAGGAAATGTTAATTTATTTTCAAACAAAAACTAATTTATTTAGAAAAATTCTTATTGTTTAAATTTATTAAGTCTAGAAAAATTTGTTTTTCGATTTTTATTGTATAAAAATGAAAATAGTTCATTTGCCACACAAAAGGTTAGAAAAACGTGCGTTGCCTTTGCCATACCGAGCAGTAGCTTGAAAGCAGTCGTACAATCAAACGTTAACAGGCTGGCAAAAGAAAATATTTTATTTCTTTTTTGTATGATTGTTTTGATCGAGAGTTTTTATAATATTTCGAAAAATTGAATTTGTTTGTTTATTTTATAGAAATGAATATAATTTTTTTTTGTAAGTGGGATTTTATTTTATTTGCGTTATTTCCAATACGCAGTAAGGATCTACTAAATATTTTTTTATTATTATTGCATTCAAGTTGTTCCAAATCATACCTTAATGACAACTTATTTAAAGAAAATTCTTTACTTCATGGACGTAAATTATACTTTTATGAGAAAAAAATTCTGCGAATAATCAATTTGGATCTTTTTGATTTATTAGAAATTAAAAATTATAACAGGTTGATACTATTAACTTTCAGAAAAAATGTAATTATAGCATTAAATATGTATGCTTTGTGATGTGATTCTTATTACTTTGTTTAAGAATTGTTGAAGTTTATAATATTTGAAACTCGGTGTTTCGTTATTTCTTTATTATACATTTTTAAACTACGTTTACTTTTCTTACTTATTAAAAAAAAATTAGTTCTTTACTTCATGGGCGTGAATTATACACTTTTATGGGAAAAAAGGTCTGCGATAAAGGGCGCTTTTCGGCTAATGTGGACTACTCTACAAAAAATTGGCTCGAGAATAATGCCTAATGCTTCTTGGCGGGGGTCGGGCGTTAGGACTTTTTTTAACAAAAGACATCTCAACTTTCTACTGTATGGGCCCAAATGGAACCTTTGAAGAGGAATGCCGGGGGCAATTGAATTCCTACGTACCACGTGATTTTATATAAAAGGATTTTGATATCTACTGAAACTACATAATAAGAGAGAAGTAAAAAAATTCGTTTTTTTATTCTACGCGATTTTATTCACTTTCTCATTTCTGACCATCTTGAATCCGTTGACATGAATAGAAAGTCACGATAGCTCAAGTGGTTAGAGCAGCCGCGTATTGAGCCGAAGGTCGTGGGTTCGAATCCCGCTCGTGACAATAGCTTTTCCATTTCACCCAAAACCTTACATTCAAAGAATAATTAATTGAAAGAAGTATTTGATTCAACAAATATTGCAATGAATACATTCTCACGAAACAGTTAAAACAAATATCACCAAAGATGAGGGAATTTTATAATTTTACCAGGCGTACATATTAAATTCTTTATTACGTTTTTCAAAGTGAAAAGTAGGGCATTTTCTCACTTGATGTTATTTGAATAAATTTTGATACGTTTAGTCAATTCCTTCTACGTCGTTGAGTTGAATCTCTCCTATGTGGAAAATAAATTGGTTGAACCGTCACTGATTTTTGTCTCATTACCATTCGGTTTTGGCAAGTGACCTTGTTATTGATCTGACCTGATAGGTGGCTATTATTACACATGATAAAATTTACGTCGAGTATTATTATGCTCTCATGTAACGATAATTTTTTTGACCAACTAAAAAATATTAATGCCAATTTTTAGCTTCCGTCCACTTTAACTTTACATAGTAATTGTAAGTGTGTGGAAAATTCTGTTTTACTGGTGTAAATAAATGCAGGTTTTTCTTGACTGTTTGTTGGTGATTTTTTCATAATTCTTTTAGAGATCATCAGGGTTGGATTGTTTAAATTCTATCTTCTGAAACTTTCGAAACCTACGGCGAATAATTTTTAACATAAACTCCTTCACCTAAAACATCATTGATATTCCGCTCTTTTTTGACAAAAGTATGGTAAGAATGAAACAAAAATTGAAATCAAATTTGAATCATTTACGTTTTAGTGGGCAATTGACCAAGTTACATCTTTCAATTAACTATTCTTTCCATGTAAGGTCTTGGTTGAGACAAAAAAAGTCAGTGTCATGAGTGGGATTCGAACCCCACGACCTTCGGCTAAATACGCCCCTACTCTACTTCTTGAGCTATCGTGACTTCGATCCACTCGGACACCAACTTCCCATCCCTTTTGGAGCTGGTGTGCGTGAGGGAAGGTTCGAACGGCTGTATGTTGAGATGGAGAGTTGGTGTCCGAGAGGATCGAAGTCACGATAGCTCAAGTGGTAGAGCAGCGGCGTATCTAGCCGAAGGTCGTGGGTTCGAATCCCGCTCGTGACACTGACTTTTTTATCTCAACCAAGATCTTACATGGAAAGAATAACCAAATTTGAATGTTTACTTTGAAATAAATTTAACGCAATTTTGGTCAAGATTGCGCTGAATCAACAGCTTTCTTTTTATTGGAATGTGATGTTGAACTTAAAATATGTCATAAAAAGACGAACTACTTGCAAAAATTTATAAACTACGAGAAAATTTGTTTGACACTGATTATACAGACATCAACAGGACATATTTCCACTGTTTGTGAGTCGCTATCATTCATATATTTTATGAGAGGACGAGGTCTGATTCGTCGGAACGTGTTTTCCGATACAATAATGCGGCAAGGCGACTGGGAGTGTGGGGATATCTTCGCGTTGAAGCGGGCTCGGAGGTCCTTATTAGCATCAACCGTGTTCGCCGTCTCTTCGGTGACAGATTGCCCGAGAGCCAACAGCCCTTTCATGTCATCTTTTCCCTTTCTCAACATGTAATACATGGGTGGATGGGAGGGCGAAAGAATTCCGGCCTTTAGATAACGCATAAAAAAACCTTTAACGCACCCATTGCCAAGAAGATAGAAAGCAACTCTGGAGTTTGAATGAATTCTATTAAGATTTTAAATTATACATGAAACGCTTTGAAAAGTAGGTTAAACGCATTTAAAATACGAAAAAAGAACCTCACAAAATACTCTTTCAATAAAAAAATTCTTGCCATATTCAAATGGAAGATATTTCCTTAATGTGAACCTTTCAAATAATAACAATTATTAAATCAATTAGGTTTCGTGGTCCAATTGACCAAATAAGTTCTTTTCAATTAATTAATCTTTTAGTAAGGTATTGGTTGAGATAAAAAAAGTCAGTGTTATGAGCAGGAGTCGAACACACGACCTTAGGGTAAAGCCGCTAAGCCGAAGGTCGTGGATTCGAATTCCGCTCATGACACTGACTTTTTTATCTCAACCAATACCTTACTTATAGATTAATTAACTGAAAAGAAAAACTATTATTATTATTTCAGTGATAATGACAATCATCAACTCCGATCAGATGTTGATGTTATGGAGATCAGGGATGTGGTCTTTTTAACAATGAATTCATTATTATTCCAGTTTACAACGCAGTGCAAATTGTACACAGGGTCAGCCTGGAAAGACTAATGGTCAAGTCAGGGAATCCTATAAAAATTTCAGGCTGGATTTCTGTCAGGCTACTCCACATTGGACAACCCGTTCACTTAAACTAGTCTCGTCGAACTGAACCTAGCTAAGTAAAAGCAGAAAATATGTATCTTTGTGAATCTGTCCTCTGCGATATACACCGTGACAGACCCTCCTTCCTGTATAAATTAAAAAATCGGAGATTTTCGTATAAAATGATATTTGCTGTAGAATGATTATTTGGAGGTCGTGAGATTCTGGTGTGCCGTAGGTTTTAGAAAAATATTTTCTTTATCGTGCCAACGTTTCGATCTTTATTGAGATCATCTTCAAGGCCTGGGATTTATAAAAATTGTTTAAAATTTTACAAATACATGTGTGATATAGCGTGTCTCTCCTTCTTTTTTTTTGGGCCCAACCCTTAATTCGGAAAACCGAAAACAAGGTCCCAGAGGTTTTTTACGATCGGACTAGACTACAATTATTTTATTTATCGATCAGGCACCTTTTATATTTCATTTAAACCAAAGTAAATACGACACCGAATGTTTGTTAAATTTTAATCTTTAATTACAATTTATTTTCACATAAAATGACAATATATTTTATTAATTATTATTTTTAATTTAAAGAATCCTTTTATCCTATAACAAACCTATCTCAAATCTACAAATCTTTATTTTAAAATGGAATTTGATTCTTGTTTTATAGTTCCATAAAGAAAGGTAAAGAAATTATTATTATTGTCATTATTATTAAAATTTTGACCACCAAATTAAAAAATACAATTAAAATATTAACAAAACTTTTAAAATGAAATATTATTTATTTTATTTTTCTTTATAAAAATATATACCCTTTTAAAACTAAATTACAATTATTATTTTTTTTATTTTGACGTCAAAGTAATAAAAATTAACTCACTTGAATAGTGTGCACACCAAATTTTTTTTTTAAACAAAAATAGCTGTTTACCCACACAAGCCAGAAAGGGATATGTTCTAGGACTTGAAAAAATAGCCCTTTCTTGGCCCCTACTCTTTTCACTGTTTGAGTGTGTGGAGGGGCATGGCGGTTCATTTAAATCTGAACGTGACACATGTAGGATGTGAAAAAATGAATTTATACAATGCTAGAAACTTATAGATTCAATCAAAGTATTTGTACTCACTTAAAGTGTTTGTTTTCCGTGTAGATGTCATTCTTGTCTGTTGTGTTGAGAGTGCCAGTGAGATATTGATGTTTTATGTTTATATACGTTGGATTTTGAAAGGGTGGGGAGGGATGTCGGGAACCGAAAGACATTTTTATATGAGGAGTCGGCTTCTTTTAGGTGAAAGGATTGTATAAATTCATTTTTTTAATCTAAAATTTTCTAGCATCGCATAAATTTATTTTTTCCACATCCTACATGTATTTCTAAAATTTAAACAATGTTTATTAATCCTAGGCCCTGAAGATGATTTCAATAAAGATCGAAACGTTGTCACGATAAAGAAAATATTTTTCTAAAACCTACGTCACACCAGACCGCATCTCACGACCTCCAAATAATCATTCTACAGCAAATATCATTTTATACGAAAATCTCCGGTTTTTTCAATTTATGATCCGATTTTATGATATTTATAATTTATGTTATGTACACAATAATTCGACAACAAAATTCCAAGGAATCCCTTGTATAAAAAGGTTTCTATCAAGTTAGGCTAAACCGGCAAGACACATGCTTGGCAAAAGTGTATATACATAGCGCCGTTTTCTTTCGCCCACATAATGTAGGACATAGGTTTGAAAATTAACAATTAATCAAAAGCAACATAACTTGAATAATCGACAGAATGCATTTGAATTTGTTTTTTTACATAGTTGAGATTCGTGACAAAGAAAAAATAATTTTAATGGTTTGCCTAGCATTTTGTTATATTCGACATCTTAAGCCACCAGACAGATTACCTGAAGGATAAAGAAAAAATGTATAGGTTTATAACGATTTTGCTCATATTCGCTGTTTTAAGGACATACGAAGTTCTAAGAATTCTAAAATCTGGCCTCAGTAAACCACAGATATCACTTCCCGCAAAAAAACAAAAAATCACGCTTCCCTTTCACGCTCGTCGTATTTTTTTCTCACTAAGCCGGTTAATCCAAAGGACGGTTAATGCGTGGCTGGTTAACAGTTTTTTTTTCAATAAACACATTCAATACCCATTCACACAAATCAATACATTCTCACCTACGTTGCATTCATTCTATTTGGTAGATGGAGTACTCATCATTCCTCCATCGACCTGCATACAATAACAAACTAATTTAATTGTTTCTTTTTTCTAACTTTTATAACTTATTCCGCCATCGACCCAATTCACGTTCACAGTTCAAGGGGCGGTAGGGGTGCTATTCGACCATCAGCCCCTCACCATTCACTCTAATAAATACAGTCACTCATACAAAACACATATTTTGAAGACAGTATACAATAATAAACCCCCATTTCCCCTAAAAAGCGGAACAGGGGACCCTGATACTCGCTACCGTGTCCGACAATCATTATTAAATTTTTGATTAATTATAATCCTCAAATATCTTGGTCAATTGTGCCACAATATTCTCGATTCTGCAACACTTTTTCGACACTTCTTCACTTTTTAGATGAAGAAAAATTAGCACATTCCACTCGACCTCTTCAGCGAGTATTTGATCTCCGATTGTCTATATTTCATTTCTGCAGTTTGGATTCGTTGTATATATTGCCAAATTCATTAGGATTTTGTTTTACGTTTGAAACGCAGTTCTTTGTTTATTAGGTGTTTTGTTCTGGTTATAATTTTTGATTATTTTTGTGGTCTTCTTGTTCAACAATATTTTGAAAATGTGTCTTGTATATTTTTCTCGAATTATTTGTTTACCTAAACCGTCAAAAAAGCCACCAATTTTACCGCCTCGGCTATTCCCTTTTTAGATATTTTTTTATAATGGTGTCTTTTTTGATAATGCTTTGTGATTAAACTTATTACACCTTATTAGACTTTAAAATACTTCACGATTTATAATGGGGCTTATTAGACTTATATATATCCTGCTGATTGCTTCACAATAAATATAAGAAAAAAAAGAAAATCCATTTTATCAATTTACATAATAATATAATTTTTTTATCCAATCTTCTTAAACCAATTAGTTTGAGAAATATTAGTTTCTTTAACATCAGCAAAATCCAGCAGTTAATAAAAAGGATCGAACTTCCCGGGTGAAACTTCTGGGGCGGGATCTTTTTACCTGACTCAAACCAGCAACGGCTTAATCCCTGACCCTGACGAGAATTAGCTTCCCTTGGTCCCGTGGATTAGGAATCCCGTGTCGGAACGTCTCTGCTATTTCAGCCCTGGCAGTTTCATTTCTGGAGAAAAAAAAAGTTGTTTCCTTAAGCTCGAGAAACTTAAAGAACGTTAATTCTGTTTTTATCCGGTTATTTTGTTTTTTATACTTACTTTATTTTTTAGACAAGTTTCACATTACAATAGATTCTTCTGGTATGTTTTGAATAAGGCAATAAATAGAAGGTTATAATTTTCTAAATTTCAATAATGAAAATAAAATAAAATAATTATCTCAAATAAAAACCAATGAATACTTGATATTATTTTGTTGTTTGTTGTTGTTTAATCATATTTTAAAATCGCTCTAGCATTTTTTTATTTAATTGTTTTAATGGTTATTTAAAGATCATGAGATGCGGTCTGGTGTGATGTAGACTAGAAAAACATTTCCTTTATCTTGCCTACGTTTCGATCTTTATAGAGATCATTTTCAGGTTTATGTATAATCATAAACATAATTTAAATTATACAAATAATTACAAGTTTATTTTATACAATAAGTTTATATATTTAACAATATGTTTATTTTAGTCCCCTTAATTATTGTTATTATTACAGTTTTTAAAACCATTTTGATGACATCCTTCTCAAAATGGGGTGGAAATATATTTTTATTTATGGCATTGTTAAAAAAAAATTGTAAATTACTTAAGTGTGTATCTTCGGATGGCAATTGTACCATGTTTTTCATGTTTAGATTCTGATGATGGGCCGTAAACCCTAAACGGACGTGTAATAGACAAAATTAAATCAAATATTTCAACCACGGAGAACTTGGGATTTATCAAACTTTGAATAATAATTGCTACGAACCGTGGATTTTAAGAAAAAGTTGATTTTTATTGTCTACTCAAATGAAATTAGTGATAGTTTGATTTTCCGTCATTGTCCCTCAACGATCTTTATTAATTTTTTTGTGCCTGTGTTTTACTTCTTGTTCTTAACTTTTGTTCTGTTTGATTTAAATGTCTAATTGAAAAAGAGACCGAGTAAAATTTAAGAAAATAATTATTGTCTTATCCGTTAGATAAATGCACTAATTAGAGGGGGGCGTCGGTTGCTGCAAAGGTTTAGGCGTTGACACGGCGCTCATCACTGTACGGTAAAGGTCCCGGGTTCAAATGCAGGGCCGCTGGATTCGAACCAGGGACCTTTACCTTACAGTGATGAGCGCCGTGTCAACGCCTAAACCGTTGCGGCCACTGGCGCCCCTTCTGCTAGTTTTTTTGGATCCATAATTCTGTTTATTTGAATTTAGTAAATATATTTTTCTTTGGAAAAGTTAAAAATAAACTTCTGTAGTTTTTAGGATTGCAAGAAATAAATTATTTTTACTAGTTGAGAAAAGAGAAACCAGAGTTTCACGTATTCGACGAAAAATTATAAATTAATTTGCATAAATTAAAGTTAAAAATGATATAAAGTTGCATATTTCTTCTACAAATAATGATTATTTATAATTCAAATAATTAAATGATTATTTAATCTATCAACAGAACTTACATAAGTCTATGTTAATTTCAATTTAGTAAATATATTTTTCTTTGGAAAAGTTAAAAATAAACTGCTGTAGTTTTTAGGATTGCAAGAAATAAATTATTTTTAGTAGTTGAGAAAAGAGAAACCAGAAATTCACATATTCGACGAAAAGTTGTAAATTAATTTGCATAAATTATAGTTAAAAATGACATACTTATAGATGGGCTTTTTTTCAAAAACACCGGCACCCTGAGGGTTTATATGACCTCTGCTGTTGCGAACTCGTATGTTTTTTTACGTATTTTTCATGAAAAACTCAAAAAATTAAAAATTTTTATTGTCTTCTTTGGATGTAAAAGGCTCGTAGGCAAGTTTTTTCGTATTTTTCATGAAAAACGCAAAAAAACCCCAAAAAATTTATTGTCTTATCTGGATGTAAAAGGCTCGTAGGCACGGTTTTAATTGATTTAATTTTTATTTTAGAGTCATAATGTTTTTAATACTGGTAGTGATTTCTATGTTTAACATGTTTCTTTTGAATTGTACTGTAGCTTTATGTATGTCGTTAATTTTGGTGTTTGGTTTGTTAATGTGGCATTTTTGAAGTTGAAGTTGTTTTTGATTTGAGTAGGACTCTAGGAACTTTACAGACGCCCTAAAAAAATTCTACAAATATGAAAAAAATTCATACAATATCCACTTTGATCAAATTAAAAACAAACACAGCATAAAACATAACAATTTAATCAACACCTGCACACACAAACAATAGACTTCTAGACCTACCAAAACCTAACATTCCTCCAGAAATCCAAAACTTCCTTTCGCTTGGACCCAAACATTCCATTCCTTACAACAACCTCAAAACATATTTCTCATCAACTAAATTAATTACTTATGTAGACTAAGCAATCGAGGGAAAAAATATTTAAATTAAATTTAAAAAAATTTATTATACTAATTAGAACTTTAATTCTTTTATAAATTATTATTTTTGTTTATTCAAATGAAATTAGCGATAGTTTGATTTTTCGTGATTTTCCCTAAACGATCGTATTAATTCTTTTTGGCTATCTTTTAATTCTTGTCTTTCTGTCTAATTGAAAAGGAGACGGGGTAAAATTTAAGAAAATAATTACTCCTTATCGGTTAGTTAACTGCACAATAATAACTAATGAGGACTTCATTTTAAATAAATTTTTATTGTCTATTTAAATGTAATTAGTGATCGAAGTCGAAAAAAAGTCATTCTTACGGTTCTTTTTATTAATTAGGGGTTATTAAATTTCAAAACTAAACTGCAATTCCTATTTAGTAATTTGAAAAAAAAAAAAAAAAATGCTATTCCTAATTCACTCGTTGTGTGTCGAAAAAAAGTCGTTCTTACGGTTCTTTTTATTAATAAGGGGTTATTTAATTTCAAAACTAAACTGCAATTCCTATTTAGTAATTTGAAAAAAACAAAAAACAAATCGCTATTCCTAATTCACTCGTCGTAAATAAACGAATCATCCTTTTCTTTGGTAGAAGATCATCTCGACGATAAGGGAAAAATGCATTTATGGTAGGGCAAACTCTTAATTGAATTTTGAAACGACCGCCGGCTTTATCTGTCCCCGACATTACGCCGTAAGGAGCGTGGAAGGATTGCAGGCCGAATAATATTCTCACCGTTAGAAACGCGCCCTTAATGATAAAGGCCGCAACAAAGTTGGGCCCTTCTAACAGCCCTTCGATAACAAGTTGGTCTAAGGTGGCAAGATCTTATCTCGTTTTATTCTTCACGCTATTCCCCTTGTGAAATTCGACTCGATTTGGAGTTGGCTGCACCGAGAAATTAAATCCAAGGGCCCTTTGAAGTTTAACTATATAAAAATATTAATTATCATGCAATAAAAGTCCAGGAATAGAATGATATCTATTACATTTGATATCAAGGACAATTTCGTCACGACAATTGAAAAATTTGTTATACTTTCAATAGTAAATTAACACACAATGTTAAAAAAACAGACATGGCTAAAAAATTTTCTGACATATCACAGAAAATACTTGGTTTTGATATCAAAAACATGATAAACCTGAAGATCCCCTGTTATACGGATGGTAAATGGTAAGGGCATAAATGGGCTTAACTTTGAGCACCACATGGCCCCCCGGCTCCACAACAACCATATTTCAAACCAAATTGCTAGCTATAAATAATAAACATCTCAAAGGTGTAACAACAATAATTCTTTCAGGCAGCTGTAAAGCCTCTTCAAGCCTAGGAGATCACTTCAAAAAATTGTGTGAAACTACCAAAATATCTTGCAAAAAAACTGGGATAAATTTGATCCCAGGTCATTAGGGAATTACAGGAAACAAGGCAACAAATATAATTTCTACAAAAAAAAGTCTACAACTCATACGCTTAAATCCATTTTGTGGCATAAACTATAGTCACGGAATCTTGTGTAAGTAAAGAACACAACAAATAGAGGTCATGACAACCAGATGGGACTGTTGCTGCAAACACTTCACCAGTCAGGCTGTTACTTGAAACGTATATACATAAAACTAAGGAATGAAGAGAGAGACCAAATAAGTGACCCAATGTCGATTCAGCATGAGCTCACCTACTCGCACACCCGGCATCAACTCTGAACATCCAGTCAGGCTAAGTTACTTGAAAGATATGTTCAAAAACCATCGAATGAAAACGGACCCAATAAATTAATCATTCGGAGATCGTGAGATGCGGTCTGATGAGACGTAGGTATTAGAAAAACATTCTAATGCTGCCAACGTTTCGATCTTTATTGAAATCATCTTCAGGGCCTGGGATTTATAAACATTGGAAAAAATTTTCCAAATACATGTAGGATGTGAAAAAATGAATTTATACCATGCTAGAAATTTTAGATTAAAAATTTTGTTTTTAAATAAATGAAATGAATTTATACAATGCTAGAAAATTTTAGATTAAAAAAAAATTAACCAATGTCGTTTCAGCATGAATCCACCGACTCATAGATCAACACCCAGCAACAATTCTCACATAGCCTCTCAGGCTACGATTTTGAAAAGTATGGCAGACCAACACGCACTGTCAACTATAATCATACTAATAAAGACAAAATTTGTAAAAAAAACTCTTACTGGTATACTGACAGGACATTCTCCAGTAAAATACCACCTCAAAAAAAGGGAATATTAACAGCTGACCAATATCGATTATGTCTAGAAGAGACAGAGACGACAGAACATATCCTATGCAACTGTTCCTCAATAGCAAGGAAAAAAGCTATGGGATTTGAGAGAAAAGTTCTTCAGCTATAAAGATACCATATGTTACAAGTGAACACGAGAGAAAAAATTTTTTTTTTTTTGCACTGGGGTGACCAGACTCGGGCAGAGGCGAGGGTGCCCTCGGCAAGATTGAGCGAGGTCTGGAAGAGGCCGAAGACGCGCGGGCGGCATTTGGAAGATGAACGAAGCCCAGCTAGGGCTCAGCGGGGACGCTGGAGAGGAGTGGGATCCGACGGGAGTGAACAAGGAGGCCTCTTGGAGGACGAGAAAAAGGACGTACACGAGGTTCGAGCTTTTAACTTATAAGATTGGTTTCTGGACAGTTTTTTTTTGTTTTAATTCTGAAGAGACTTGTTTTATTTATTTATTTTGTTTTACATCTTATTCTTAATACAGAGGACATTAATATTTTATTTTCTTGTTGTGTTTTTTTTATATTTTTTATTTGCTGTTTTGTTATTTCACCCCGAGGGTTTCACTGTTTTCCTAAAGGAAGAAAATAAAATAAAAACAGTGTGGCGCTCGATTATTCTTCTTTTGGAGACGAAGCGGCCACGGGAAAAAAATCTCCACTGAGCCCCAGGTACCCGGCGACCGGGTGAATTGCCAACGCTCCGGCGAGGAACCGTAACACATACCTGAGAAGAATTTGCTACCTCATAAAAGAAACGAAGATCTTCTAATATATCTTTTTAGCAATGATCAGTACAATAAACTAAAGTTTAAGAGCTAAAGGGAGAAATCATACGAGTCCAAATGTGGAAGAAAAAAGAAAAATCAACAAAATACATTTGGCAAGTCCACCAGATTTCTGAAAAATAATTTCTAATGTTATTAAGTACAAAACAACATTTATCCGTTAAAACCAACATTCCTGGTAGGAAATCCGTGTACAAACTACCAACCGAGTTCTAGGATCAAGGAATTTTTCACGCATTACTTTGAGACACGTCATAATGAAAGATTTTCACCTCAACCCGGCCAAGTTTTGCCCTAGTTCTGAATCTTCGCGGGTGCCAATGAGCCGAGTCACGGTTGGTTTGCGTTAGGCTAATGAACGTAACCGAACCACTCCAAAGTTCCAAGTCGGTTAGTAAAGCTCTACGCCGATTAATTGCATCTGTGCTCTACTAAACTTCAATTAAGTGAAAAACGAGTCTCGTTCTAAGCACATGTGCAAGGCGATAACGAGTGGATTTTATTCTAACTTCGTGTCCGGTGAGCCTAGAAACGAAACATCTAATCATTATTCAGTAGAAACTGACTACTTAGAACTAACTAATCGTCAATGATATTGATTATTTAATAACCAGCTAAGCTTGTTATTGATTTTCTAATCTCTTTAATATGTTCTAAGTTGATGATGTTTTTTTCAGCTCGATAATATAACCTTCACCGATAACCCTGCTATATCCTCTTTTGTGCTGATTATGTCATGGCTTCGTTTATTTCACTTTTTATTTTGACGAAATGGTGGGTTGGCAGTGGTCATTTACCAGGACGGAAACCATATACAAGTCTTGGAAAGAAAGTTCGCATCATGGTCTACCAACAATCAACTGGCAATTAATGAGGTGTTAGTTGGTCTTTGGTAAAGATCTCTACAGCTAAAAACTTATAGTGCAGTCTCCCATGTTGTGATTTAAGACCACAAAAATCACAACCTAACTGCCGAATCAATTAGGAATAAACGTGGGAACTGGGGAAAAATGGACGCTGAAAGGTTTCCATGAGGTGGGTCAAAGCACACTTGGGATACCAGGGAACTGAAAATGCCGACGAACTGGCAAAAAATGCGGCAAAACAAGGAAAATTTAGTTATTTCATTTATACAAGTAACTCTTTCCTACAATAAAATACAGGAAGAAAAGCTAAGCTTATTAAAATGGGACGGTATGTAAATAAAGGCAGATGAGACTATAATGACAAGAAGGAACACCACCTTTGACCACACGTAAAGACATCTATGACACTCACGGGACACAGGAAAAACAGAGCATATTTGAAACGCATGCACATCAGCAAAATTTCAGACTGTCATTATGGAAGTGGGGACAGACATGTACGCACATCAACCAAGAGAGGACGGCAAAAATGTAAACATTGTTTTCCTTCATTCCGAAAACATTTAAAATAAAAAAATAAATCCTGTAAACTAGACCTAGTGACTCCTTCATAAAGAAATATGATATGCTTCCTACAGGAAAATATAAGGTGTTTGATTCTGTATCGCGAGCAATTTTATGCTACGCAAAATCTGGGGTTATCAAGAATATTAATTAAGGTTTTTTTTTAGTTGAGATAAAAAAGTCAGTGTCACGAGCGGGATTCGAACCCACGATCCTCGGTTAGATACCTCAAGGTCACGATAGCTCAAGTGATAGAGCAGCGGCGTATCTAGCCGAAGATCGTGGGTTCGAATCCCGCTTGTGACACTGACTTTCTTATCGACTAGTAGTCCTAGTAGACAAGACGTACGAACGTCCTTATTCTTTTTATTCAACATTGCCATTTTTTTTAATCAACTTATCTCCCTATATATATATACATTCGTTAACTTTGTTTTGTTTCTGGCCAGATTTTAATTTCCGTATTTATGTCATAAATTGTGAATTAATAAATTTAATTATCAAACAAATTATTAAACTATTTTTTATCCATCAAATCCTTTACGCAACAGCCGGCAACTATCCCTGGTAGCGCCGGACTTGGAGGGTAGATATCCAATACTTTCTCCCGTCGGCGTCTACGAAACAGCATTTCTTTAAGAAGCGATAAATCAGATCGAATATGTCATCCCTGCCTGTTGAAACGAGGGATTCCAGACCCCTCTGAGCATTCATAAGGAGGGTTGTTGTTTTAGGTCGTGTTTTCCTTGGCAGCGTGGAGGGTTGTGATGGCGGAACGTGAAGAGTGCTTGTGCTAGTGGGTTGGTGTGAAAATGACGAATGGGATCTCCACGTCTTAGTGGATGTTTGGTTATTTACGTAGATGTGATTCTTTTGATGTTGGGTGGCTTGGCTGAACTCTGACAACCGACTAAAATATACACATCGTAAACATAACGAGATGTTCAAATGCATAAAAATACTTCTTGGGCCCGTATCGACCAATGAGAAAGCAAAGAAATCCAGTCCTTCCAATCCAAAATCTATCATAAAATAAAAACCCATGTAAGGAACCACATGGTCGTCGTAAATTTAGCTAAATCCCAATATTTTCTAATACACGTGTTATCTCTTCGCCCTAATGTATTACTACATAATCTGATTTCACCAGATGTCTGAAATGTCAGAGGATCGTGATTATCTGGATGACCCATCACGACTAATTACCCGATGGTCGATCGTTCAAACCATTCACGCCATGTGTTGGCGATCACCAAGTGAATATTATTATACCACTTGTTATACATTTTTAAATAATCGCACAATTTAAGAAATGCTTGTGGTTTAATTGAACAAAAAAATTCATACATAAATTTTTTGTTAATTCATATTTTTCTAAAGTAAAGTTGATGATAGTTTAATATTTTTCTGCATTTCGTGCAACCATTTTATTCGAAGAAAATATCTCCAGCGGCATTGCAAACAGGTTAAGAGGATTGAATCCATTTGAAGTGAACGTTTCACCCCTTAATGGATAAGAGGCGCGCCCACCCCGCCCACTCTAGTTTAATTGTCCTTGGGAAAAGCATTAGTTTCAATTTATAAACACTGGGTAATAGTGTATTTCGGATTTGCATAATGTCGGCGGTGATTATTTGCGATCAATTCTGTTTATGGAAATGGCCTTAATCCGCCGGATTGACTTAATTTCCTCCTGGTGTCGATCATGTCATGATTTCAGAATCGGGTTGAATTTCACATCGATGACCAGATTAAAACCTTATCAGTCCGGCTTTATTGGCATCGTAGAAGGAAAATTGAATTCGACCGGCCTCTTAGACCCTTAGTTTGTTTTTTAAAAGTGTTTAAACTTAATTACTAATATTTTAGACGTCAATGAGAAGTGTGTTCGAAATGCCTTTGGATTTGAAAAACTATACTCTACTCCAAACCAGGGCTTCCCAAAACTCACATTTAACCATTTAAAATTAGATACTTATATTGTAGTAAATGTAGTAAATTAAAGTTTCAATTAATTATTCTTTTTCATCTAAGGTTTTTGGTTGAGATGAAAAATTAGGTCACGAGCGGGAAGCTATTGTGACTGATTGGAAAGGAGGAAAAATTCGAATGGTTGTAGGTTGAGATGGGAAGTTGGTGTCCGAGGGGTATAACATTAGGTCAAGTGTTGAACCGGCACACGGGCACTACTGGGTCTGTCTTCACTCGCGGGTTTTTTGTTTGAGTTATTCAAACGCGTTTCGGCATTACGCCATCTTCAGTGAAAAACTGTCTGTCATTTAGTCTGAGTGGGGTTTATATAGTGTTGCGTCCGTCGCTTGTCGCTGGGGGCGTTGCGTAAGGGGGCGTGGTCTCCGTGCTCGTTGGTCGGTCTTGGTGGCGGTTATTTCCATTGTCAGTTATTATTTGTGCGTTGTTGGTTTTTTGTTTTTTCCTGGTGTTGGTTGCGATATTTTGTTCTTCTGAACGTTTTCGTTTTTTGTTATGGAGTGTTTTTAGTGATGTGTGATTGTGAGTTTGTTTGTGCGTTTATAAGTTTTCCGTCTTTAAGTGTTATTTGTTTGTATATCTCGAGGTTTTCCAGTATGTTTAGTTTTCGTCCTTTTTGTGCGTTATGTATTAATCTCATGCTTGTTTCTATTGTGTTTGGTTCGTGGTTGTAGTGTATTAAGTGTGTGGCGTAATTTGATTTTCCGTCATTGTCTCTGAAGGATCTAAGATGTTCTTTGAATCGCTCTCTTAGTTTCCTTCCTGCCTGTCCGATGTAAGCGTATCCGCATTGACATGTGATGCTATAAACACCGTTGTTGTCAAGCGGGTTAGTTGTGTCTATGTTTCTTTTTAGTAGTTTACCTGTGTTATTGTTGGTCCTTAGTGCTGTTTTCAGTCCCAGTTTGTTGAACAGATTTGTTAGTTTTTAGGTTTCTTTTCCTGTGTATGTGAATGTTGTCCATTTGTTGTTGATTTGTGTTTCGTTGTTTCGCTGTTTTGTTTTGTTTTTTAGGAGTTTCTGTATGGTGTTTGTTTTGTAACCATTTTTTATTGCAATGCTTGTTATTGTTTGCAGTTCTTTGTTGTAGTTTTCGGTGTTGAGTGGGATTGTTTTTAGTCTGTGTATCATGTGTCGCAGTGCTGACAGATTGTGTTGGTGTGGGTGGTTGGATTGTGCATCTTAAATTTGGGAGAGTCTCTTATGATTGAATTCCTAGATTTTCAACTGATCTTTGGGCTAACAGTTATCACTTTAGCATTGTGTGTGTGCGCGCGCATTGATGTAATGCAGTGTAAATATTCTAACCTGAAAACACATGTAAATTTGTGGATTTTGACTAATATTGTTGGGTTTGAAGTCCACTGTCCCTCGTTTTTACTTCATGCCGAGTACGGATTACCCGATTGGTACGAATTCCAACATATAATCGACAGTTTTGTTTGCAAAAATTTAAACGATTAAATTCCCCCACTATTGAGAATATAAATTCAAACAGCGTTCGCACAAATCTTCGTTGACCGTATTGCCAAATAAATGCACCCGGAGACGTCGATAATATGTAAATGGGTGAGAAAATATTCGCAAACGGTTGCGATAAGAGGCCACGTCGATAAGGGCCTGGGGATAAATTACTGGCCGAAGATATGATATATTTTCTTTGATGAAAGTCTGGCCGTCCATTAGAATCCACGACCATTTTTCTCTCGACGACAACCACCTTTGAATAACTGAAGCTCAGCAGTAGTCGGCATATAAATTTTATTTTTACTTTTATTCCATTTTCTACCCAAATGGGAACAAAGGTGGTTTACATTTTACATTGTTTTCATTTAATTCAAATTTTTGTACATATTTACAGTTCAACATAGGTCTAAACATAAATGCAGCCTGGTGTGACGTAGGTTTTAGAAAAACATTTTCTTTATCATGCCAACGTTTCGATCTTTATTGTGATCATCTTCAGGGCCTGGGAATTATTAATTCTAGAAATTGTAAATTCAATCAAAGTGAGTACAAATACTTTGATTCACATCCTACATGCATTTGTATAATTTAAACAATGTTTATAAACCCCAGGCCCTGAAGATGATCTGAATAAAGATCGAAACGTTAGCATGATAAAGAAAATGTTTTTCTCAAACCTACGTCACACCAGACCGCATCTCACGATCTCCTAATAATCTAAAATAGAGCTGTGTGCCTCAAATCTATTTTTAAAATCATATATCTTGAAAAAATAAGTTGTTTATTACCGAGCTAATAAAAAAGGCTCAAAGGTTTGTTTTAAAAGTAAAGCCATAATAGTCTTAAATAATTTTGTACCCAGGGTGCGCAGGCATGCGTTATAACCATACAAAATGTAAAATTTATGAATAAATCCTTTCATTTAACCTGCTATCATTAAGTGAATAGCTTTTGCTTGAAAACAGGAAGTTGTTCAAGTCTATAAATAATAAATTATACAAACTCTTTTAACAAAATAAAAATAAAAAATCTTCAAAAACAATATAACAATAAAATAAAAACTAGTGTACATTTTTAGATGTAATTCTAAAATGAAAAATTGCCAAACAGAAAAAATCTTATGTTTTCAGATTTCAGAAAATTAGTAAGAATATAATTAATTCTTATTTTAAGATTGTACACAAACCTAAAGGCAACATTTAATGAAAAATTATAATAAATACAAAACAATTGAAGATGGCTTCAAAAGTATGATTTTGTTTTTAAAACAACAGATACAAGAAGCTTGAAAATCTGTGTATAAAAGTTTGGTACAAAATCTGAGATTTTTTAAAAAATGATTTTGAAGGGCGTATACTGGGTGACCGTAAGTGGTTTAAGATAACAGTTTTTTTGTCCCAGCCCAAGTAATAATTCCATAAACCAGAATAAATTGTGCTATTCCATAATAAAGTAATTTCTATTGATTTATAAACATAAAATTTATGAAAACGTTTGCTTATTCTACGAATAATTAAATCAATATGAATTTTCAGAGTTAAATTATAATTGAAAAACCACCCCAATTATTTTATTTTATTAGTTAATTCCAATAACTCACATGAGCAATAGAGTTCCATCAAGTATGTAAAAATTTTTACACTCTTCGAGCTTACCTACTCTTCTAAAAATGAAAGGAATTACAAACAATTTGTTTTTATTAGATAACAGACAATTATTCGAAAAGCTAGATTGCACCAATCATACGTCTTTTTTCATATTGATCTTGACAAAACACACCGTTTAAAACATTACCAGAAAAAATCAGATCTAGAAAGTTTACCAGATAATTCAAGTTTTAACAGATTATTTCCATTAATAATCCTTGTGGTATACCAGAAATAGTATTTAGATGGAACACTCACAGAACAAGAAACTCTAGTAATCTGAGTTTGCCTAGAAAGGTAAAAACTAGAAAGTTTCAACGGCACACCAGAAATACCCATATGGGACGTTTTTTTGCTATAACTAATAATATTATATAACTAATAATATGATATTATTACTCCTACTGCTAATACTGTAATATTATTACTACTAATACTAATAATGTAATTTTCCAAATAATTAAGATGTTTGGTTGAGATAAAAAAGTCAGTGTCACGAGCGGGATTCGAACCCAAGAGTAGGCTTGATACGCCGCTATTGTACCAATTGAGCTATTGTGTCTTCAATCCACTCGGACACTAACTTCTATTTGAAAAATGGCAAAAAGGAGGGAAAATTCAAAAGGTGGGGTTGAGTTGGGAGTTAATGTCCTAGTGGATCGAAGTCACGATAGCTCAAGTGGCAGAGTAAGCGGCGTATCAAGCTGAAGGTCGTGGGTTCGAATCCCGCTTGTGACACTGACTTTTTTATATCAACTAAAAACCTTAATTAATTGAAAAATATTAATTGGTCAACTTGGTCAATTTGGTCACCACGAAAACTAGTGAATCTAATAATATAATATTATTACTTATTACATCTATTATATTTAATGGTCTATTGACCAAATTACTTCTTACAATTAATTAATCTTTTTATGTAAGGTTTTGGTTGAAATGAAAAAGCTTGTGCGACGAGCGGGATTCGAACCCACGACCTTCGGCTCATTACTCCGTTGCTCTACCATTTGTTACGTCGATCACCTCGGACACTAACTTCCCACTCAATTTACAACCTTTCGAATTTTTACTTCTTTTTGCCATTATCATTACTAATACTAATACTATAATATAATTAATAATATTATTTGTTAATCTGGTATTTCATAACTGAAAAAGAACCACTTTAATAAAAAAGAAGGCTTGGACAGAGTAATGAAAATGCTATGAACTTAGGCAAGAGACAAGCAAGACAATTACAAAAATCCTCATACAAAAGTAAAAACAGTAACATCAAGACGTGCTCCAATAAAAGCCCCATTAAAAAATTGGACTAGTAACAGATGACCAATGTCGACTATGTCTGTAGTTGTAACAGAGCATATCTACCAGTTAAAAGGATAAAATATCTGATATCAGTAATGCAATCCGTGAGCAATGACCACCTCGATACCATTCCCATAAAAAAATTCTTTACTTCATTAAAAATGAAAATCTTCTTGTAAAAAACGTAAGAATAGATTAAAAATTTATGTGAAAAGGGGGAAATTCCTTTGATTCTAAAAGGGAATGAAGGGGGAAAAAAAGATTCTCTTTTTTAATCAACAGGATTCACAAGCAGGCACGGAAAATAAATCGTTCGATGAGAACTGGCATCTATGTAAAAAGGACGTGTAGATTAGACAAAGGAGTACAAGAATCCTCTTGAAAATTGCTGAAATGCAACATTTCCCTTACAGGGGAAGTGTTTCGAAACTTACAACAAGAACTTGGAGAATGCCCTTGTAGCCGCTATAAAAGCACCGGTTTATTATACTGTACAGAAAGTGGCTCACAATAGCCCTTGAACGCGCGCGGGCTAAACTAATTCCATCCATAATATAAAGCCTCAAAATCTATTTTTTTTACTATTACAACGGATAACACAAGAAAAATGTTTAAATTTTCTGCGTGAACATAAAAGCGTTTAGTTAAAAAAAACCGTTTTTTTTTATAAACATCGCTTTTAGGCATGAACTTATTTAAATAATTATTAACGAAATATAACATACTTCTATAATTTCAACAAAAGGATTACTGGAAGACAACCGTAACCGAACCAGGATTTTGGTTGGATTCCTGACAGGGCACTGCCACTTAAGAAGGTACATGCACCCGATAAGCGTACAGTCAGATACTGCGTGCAAGAGGAGGAAACCGCAGAACAGATTTTATTTTTATGCGAAGGTATAGACCGTAGGTGCAAGTTCTTGCAACTAGGACAATAAAAACGATCCTAGGAGCCGCTGGCACAGCTGTGAAGGCTGGTTAATAACCTGAAGCTGGCCAATGAATTGTAAATAAAAGGGGAGCACAATTTCAGGTCGAGGTGCAGTAGGCCTTGTGGCCGCCTCTTTTATCCCTATGCCTATCTGTATATAATTTCAGCTAAGTCATGAACATCTAATGCTCCTGTTTACGCCGTAAGGATTACTCGGGATAAGATTTCGGAAAACCCCTCGCCATGTTTCCGGCCTTGTTCCGGCCAGATCGAGGCTTGAATTCGTTGTGTCGTCGTCTTTAGGAATTGTAATTATAAGTCGTGATCCAGCTTAAAGTTTATTTTATTTCGTTTATTGTCTTCATTTTATGAATTTATCGTCATCGCTCCGGTTGGTGAAGTTCCTGAGACATCTAAGTGGTGAAGGTCCTATCCCGACTTTCCTGTCTTTTCCGACCATTTTCCTCCTTGCATCCCCCTTTACCTCAGTTGAGGTAGCTGGAATATCGTCACCGGAGGTGAGTGTTTTTTTCCCTTTTTATTTTATAATTCATTTTATTTTAGTTTAATTTTAAACCCATACAGTCCACTTGATCAGACATTTTGGTCCTCCGGGCCGGATTGGAATCAGTTGGGTTGTCGAATTAATTTTCCTTAAATTGATTAATTTAATTTAATTTAATTCATTCATTTTCGTTCGTTCGGCGAGTTCGTGATCTTCGTAATCTTGGGTCGGTACGTTGGTTCTAACAATTAAAAAAAATGGAGAAGTCCAAACCAGAAAACGTACTAAAAATACTAACCGCTAAAAGAGAAAAGTTGTTGCTTAGGGTAGAGATTGTATGAGTTCGGAAGAAAAATTGACGAAAGCAAAAACCGGAGCTTTTTTCAGAATGCCTACTCACTGCATGATTCCACTGTAAACGAACTGGAAGAAGTTGAATTTCGGATGAATGAAGTTTCCTTACAATTAAACAAGGATTTTATTCCAAAATTCACCGACTTGTCGGAAATGCTAGAACTTATTGCATCAATTACTAAGCAAAATGTCAACAAGTCCGGACATGAAGGCACAAGTTTAGTGTCCAAGTCCGAGCCGGTAGAACGACTGAAGCGACTGGAACTCCCTTACTTTGATGGTACACCACAGGATTGGCCGGTTTTTTGTGAATTGTTCACCACTTTGGTCCACAAGAATGTCGACTACTCGGACTTGGAAAAAGTGACCTATTTAGTATCGAGATTCCGGGGCCCAGCCTTAAAGTTTATTTTATTTCGTTTATTGTCTTCATTTTATGAATTTATCGTCATCGCTCCGGTTGGTGAAGTTCCTGAGACATCTGCGTGGTGAAGGTCCCCGTCCCGACTTTCCTTTCTTTTCCGACCATTTTCCTCCTTGCATCCCCCTTTACCTCAGTTGAGGTAGCTGGACTATCGTCACCGGAGGTGAGTGTTTTTTTTCCTTTTTATTTTATAATTCATTTTAGTTTAATTTTAAACCCATACAGTCCACTTGATCAGACAGCTCCTAATGTATATCTTCTTTCCGTCCAATTAAGAAATGCAAAGTAAAAGTCCTGCATTTGAAAAAAATTCTATGACTATTTGGATCATAGAAAGCCATATGGAAATTATTTACGATTGTAATATATTTACATACATATGACCTTTCAGGATTTCTAGGGTGGTGTAGGTTCTTTTTTTTAGATGGCCCGGCTGAATTTATCTTGAATCAATGACGCTATAAAAAAGTATGTATTTAATGTTTTTTTAGTTTTCATATTTTTACCTTTTTTGGATAAAAATTATACTCAGGCCCAGTTCAACTTCAAAGTTTCAAATACGACCCTATACATTGTGTCCCGAGCAATTTCCCAAACGTTGAACAAAAATTCACAATTTAATTACCACAAAAAGATAGTATGTTCTTCTGAATTGTTATATATAAAAACCAGATGGATTTGCTGATAAACTCATAACAGCATAATTTTGTTTATCATCTGCACAGACAAAAGTCAGAGCGGTTTTATAAAAGGTAAACATAAAACGTTTAATGAAATTTTTCATCCTTCTAAATTTGAGTTTGTAAAAAATAAATCTTTTAAATGAGTGACAGTCAATTAAGATGAGAGTGGCAGGAAACTCTGTCGTTAAGATGCTCGTTAAATTTCTACTTACTAAACTAATCTCGACGCTTTTCCCAATTACTAAAATTGGAAATTAATATTTTTTAAAAATAATATAACTAGTAAGATCAGCCTGATTTATACATCATAAGTATAGCACATAGGTCGGAAAACTTTTTTAGAAGGAGGCAAAATCGTAAACGATATCAGGTTCGATGGGCCAGGTTGAAACTTGGGTGAATATATTTTTTATATGTCCAAAATAAAATAAAAACACGTTTTTGTCAGGACGGAATATTTTTGCATTTATGCACAACATTTCTGGTGCTTTAAAAAATTTATAAACTAATTGAATGTGGAAGATTTTTACTAATGTGAAAAATTAAATTCCTATTTTAACCTGTGTAGATATTTTACATAATTTTCAAGTTTTTCATCTCAGAAAATGTCTTTTCACACACATTGTCACCAGAATCACTGAATTGCAGAATCACATAATATTTATTACAGGCACAATTTATATTGTTTATAAACGTCGTTGACTTAAATGTACTACTTTCTAATTAATAATATTTTCACAAATTCATTCGCGTTATACAACGGATTTGGGTCCCCATTTAGCCAATATATGTTTTTATTTTTAATTCGCACTTTAAATACATGTCGAGAATTAAAGGTTTACTATCGCATTAGTCTTCCAAAGATCATGGCGTGTGAAAAAGTGGAATGTGGAAAAATGGCTATTTTAGCCATTTGAATGGAAGGCACTAGCTCGTAAACATGATTCCATCGTTATCCTTGGCCCTAATTTTGATTTTTGTGACACCTGTGCACTTAAAACCAACCTCCATTCTTTAATTATATCGGTTAGAGAATCCCTAAGAGAGGAGTTTGTGGCAAGAACCATGATGTCCCAACATCAAACACTATACAGGGAACTAAATGTAAAGTGTGCAAGTTGCTTGAAAAAAAGCAACATTTAGATCTTCTATCTATCAAATGGTTGGTGAAGTTAAGAGGCGAGTAGATTAACATGAACTACAAACCATACCAAGTTTCTGAACGAGAAGAATATCCGCCTTTGTTACTTGAAAGCAAGAGAGGACATTTTCCATTTTATGGCCTTGTTCTTTCTGAATATAGAAGATTATTCTTCGGGTATTTGTACGAAAAGGAATTTTAAGTTTGTTGGATGGATCCAATTGGGCTGCACTGGAGGAATACACCAGGAGATGGGAAGTTGATGTCCGGGTAGATCGAAGTCACGACAGCTCAAGTGGTAGAGCAGCGGAGTATTTAGCTGAAGGTCGTGGGTTCGAATCCCGCTCGTGACATTTTGATTTATAATTTTATTTTTTTTATTGTAAAAAAGGAAAATTTTAGTTTTAAATTTACAAAAACAAGTTAGGAGATGTTTATCTAAAAAGGGAAATTTTTTAAAATTTATTTAAATTTAGTACATTATAATGTGACTAATTATTATAATAAGACTTTATATTTGTTCATATATAATTCATCTCAATATTAAACCGATTGTTTCGTGATCATTTAACTTCAATATTTGTTCTTTTTTTCTATTTTAAAACTTGGTAAAAAATTTCAACAATAAAAAAATTCATAAACTTCATTTATTTTATCATTAAATTCACTAATTTCGTGGTCCGCTTGACCAATTAATATATTACAATTAATTAAAGTTTTTAGTTGAGATAAAAAAGTCAATGGCACGAGCGGGATTCGAACCCACGATCTTCGGCTTGATACGACGCTGCTCTACCACTTGAGCTGTCGTGACCTCGATCCACTCGGACACCAACTTCCCACCCGAGGGACCTGAGTTCGAATCCCGCTGGTGACACTGACTTTTTCATTTTAGCCAATACCTTACATAAAAATTTAATTATTTGAAGGAAGTTATTTGGTCAATCGGTCCACAAAATATAATGGATTAAAAATTATAACGAAAAAAAAGAATTAAACTTAAAAAAGAATTAACTGAATAAGAAAACTAATTACATTAAAGAATAAAATAAAAATTAATAAGAATGATTATTCGGAGATCGTGAGGTGCGGTGTTGTGTTACGTAGGTTTTAGAAAAACATTTTCTTTATCGTGCCAACGTTTCGGTCTTTATTGTAATCATCTTCAGAGCCTGGGATTTATAAACATTGCTTAAATTTTACAAATACATCTAGGGTGAAAAAATGAATTTATACAATTCCCTTTTATATATATAATTATTTATACTTCCCATCTCAACCGCACCTTTTTATTTTTCCCATTTTTCAAATCCAACCCGATTACACGACATTTGAAAAATGGCAAAAAGGAGGGAAAATTAAAAAGGTGCGGTTGAGATGGGAAGTTGGTGTCCGAGTGGATCGAGGTCAAGATAGCTCAAGTGGTAGAGCAGCGGCGTATCTAGCCGAAGATCGTGGGTTCGAATCCCGCTCGTGCCATTGACTTTTTTATCTCAACTAAAAACCTTAATTAATTGTAATTTATTTATTTTGGGGAAATTGTTAGTAAATAAAATTCACAAACAATTACAATTTTTTCCTGTAACCATGTTGTGATAATGAGAGAGTGTTAAAATTGTCATGTATCCTTTTTCAAATTTTCAAAGATTTTTTATAAAACAGATGTTATTAGGTCGATTGCATTCAACTATCGCGACTTTTTTTTCACTATTTTTTTTGTGGTGTTATTTAACAAAGTTTGAGACATTCAGGAAACTCCCTCAATAAATTTCTCAAGTGGCAGGGAGGTTTGGTTATGGATGGCTAGGGTGTATATAATCTTTTATACATGTTACTACATTGGTGGACATTTCATAAATATGTTGCATTTAATTTTTTTGAAATTTGCAAATATAGTCTTTACCGTTTGAGATATAAAAGAGTTAAAAATTTCAAGCCACTTGTTTTACAATATTGTTCTGTTTTTACTGTATTGACATGTTTTCTTTCAACGTAATACGTAAACATGGTTTAATTATTTGCTTCAGTAAAATGAAAACTATGCAGAATAAAGAGGATATTTCATGAAGGAGAGAGTTCATATGGTTCAAATCTTTCTAACGCTTCCAGCAATTCGAGAAAGGCCCGCGAATTCCTTAAACCGTAAGTAATGCCTGACAGTGAGAATGTCCGTGGGTGGAGAAGGATGTGCCGGATATATTGAATGTGACCTTAAATGTGGGAAGAGACAAAGAAGGTGAGATATTGGGGGTTGTTGGGCTTGTCAATAGTGGCCGCTTTCGCCCCCGCCCTAACAAAACCCTGAGGGACCGGACCGCAAAATTACAAATACATTCCCCAAAGATCCCCCTCACCCCCACAGGAGAGGCCCGACAACTTCCTTCCCTTCCTGATATATTTTTAATACAAACCCCACCGACGGCCTTACTACAGGCACACAAGCTGACGTCGACTTCATAATTTCGAGAATGAACGTTACATCCGATATATTTTTCCAATTGAGGTTTTCTTCAAATCAAAGAGAAATAGCAGAACATTTCATGTTATTCATTGATTTCGCATTAGACCAAAAATACCCATGTTTTACACAAAAATAATACATTGCGATTGTAACTTTCCATACTTAAAACATAATTTTTATAATTATTAAGTACCTTTTGGAAAAACGTGTAAAATATTAAAATAATTTAAAAGACAAGATGAATTTACTATTTTATTAAATGAAATACCCACAACTTTGTCTAAACAATGATTTCTAATCAATTATAAAAAATAACTGCAAAGGTTAAGTTCTTTAAATAATTCATGACAATTCAGAAAAATAGATAGATAGATAAAGGTCTTTATTGATTTTTCATACAATACACAATCAGAAATATTATACTTAACGGTTTTATAATATTTATGCAAAGTTCGGTTAAGTTGAAAAAATAATGTCACGTGCGGGATTCAAACCAACGACCACCGGGTGGGTTCGAATCCCGCTTGCTACACTAATTTTTCAGAGTTGTTTATTTGTAAAGTTTATAACGTTGATTTCATAAAGTCCGCTATTTCTCCCCACCATTGAGACTAATAGAAAAACATACAACTAGTTTGAAAGGAGATAGATCTGACCGGCTCATTCTTGTTGAAGAAAAGGCGAGAAGAAAAACGTGGCCCGTATTAAGTTTTAAAATGGATTATAAAGTGCCATCAGTTTATGTTTTTGGATTTTAACTTAAAATTTTAAAGTATTTTTCTTATTCTTATTGTAAGCATTAATCTTTTTATAATTTGTGATTGGGAATTTCTATTTTTTTAATGTAATTTGTGATTAAGCATTGATCTTTTTTTTAAATAATTTATCATTACAATATATTTAGTTTAGAAGATA
The DNA here is from genome assembly GCF_000648675.2 of Cimex lectularius. Taxonomy (NCBI): domain Eukaryota; kingdom Metazoa; phylum Arthropoda; class Insecta; order Hemiptera; family Cimicidae; genus Cimex; species Cimex lectularius. The sequence goes on from NW_019392667.1 coordinate 1,622,035, forward strand.
AAGTTTTTTTGTTCTATTTATTCATGATTCACTGAGGTACGATCCTCTGACTATAAAAAAGTCAAAATAATCACTACAAATAGTGGGAGCAGAGCGTGGTTTTTCTTTGTTTGCCGAACGATTTTCATTTTTTCCTTTTTTTTCTTTGTTTGCCTATTTATAACGTTGATTTCATAAAGCCCGCTATTTCTCCCCACCATTGAGACTAATAGAAAAACATAGAACTAGTTTGAGAGGAGATAGGGCTGACTGGCTCATTCTTGTTGAAGAAACGGTGAGATGAAAAACGTGGCCCGTATTAAGTTTTAAAATTGATTATAAAGTGTCATCAGTTTATATTTTTTGATTTTAACTTAAAATTGTAAAGTATTTTTCTTATTCTTATTGTAAGCATTAATCTTTTTATAATTTGTGATTGGGAATTTCTTTTTTTTTAAATGTAATTTGTGATTAAGCATTGATCTTTTTTTTATAATTTATTATTACAATATATTTAGTTTAGAAGATAAAGTCTTTTAGTTTTATTTATTCATGATTCACTGAGGTACGATCCTCCGACTATAAAAAAGTCAAAATAATCACTACAAATAGTGGTAGCAGAGCGTGGTTTTTCTTTGTATCCCGAACGATTTTCATTTTTTCCTTTTTTTCTTTGTATGCCTTGGGAGTATTTATAACGTTGATTTCATAAAGCCCGCTATTTCTCCCCACCATTGAGACTAATAGAAAAACATAGAACTAGTGTGAGAGGAGATAGAACTGACCGGCTCATTCTTGTTGAAGAAAAGGTGAGAAGAAAAACGTGGCCCGTATTAAGTTTTAAAATTGATTATAAAGTGTCATCAGTTAATGTTTTTTGATTTTAATTTAGTTAAAGGTACATTGTACACAACACACACAGTAAGTGTTTCTGTTTGTGCATGCACAAGAATTTTGGTTAATTTTTCCTTTTAGTATTTTTCTTATTCTTATTGTAAGCATTAATCTTTTTATAATTTGTGATTGGGAATTTATTTTTTAAATGTAATTTGTGATTAAGCATTTATCGTTTTTTATAATTTATTATTACAATATATTTAGTTGAGAAGATAACGTTTTTTGTTCTATTTATTCATGATTCACTGAGGTACGATCCTCCGACTATAAAAAAGTCAAAATAATCACTACAAGTTATACAGGGTGAATTGCTACTCGTGCTACAAACTTCTCCAGTAGATTCTTCACCCTAAAATGAACAAAAAAGTTCATATTGTCCATGGTCCGATTCTCNTTGAGAATCGGACCATGGACAATATGAACTTTTTTGTTCATTTTAGGGTGAAGAATCTACTGGAGAAGTTTGTAGCACGAGTAGCAATTCACCCTGTATAAAACCAAAATAATTGGATTTTTTAACATAGTAATTTAGTGAGTGGTCAATCAAATAAACTACCCGCCAATTTTCCTTTTTCCTTCTATAAATAATTTTTTTATATTAATAATATATTCATATTAGTAATCTTTTATATATTAATAATATAGTTTTATAATAATGTATATACAGGGTGTTCGCTACTCGTGTTATAAAATTTTCCCGTAGATTCTACATTCAATATGGAACCAAAAAGTCCTAATTAACTCCATTACAGTTCGTGGTCCGATTGACCAATTAACATTTTTCAATTAATTAATATTTGTGAATGGTATTGGTTGAGATAAAAAAATCAGCGTCACGAGCGGGATTCGAACCCACGACCTTGGCTAAATACACCGCTACTCTAACCACTTGAGCTATCGTGTCCTCGATCCTCGATATATATATATATATATATATATATATATATTTTAAAAAAGTTAAATATGCCGAAAGTGAAATTTCATAAATAGTGAGTGTCTACCTTCTAAACCCCCAAAAATATTAATGCAAGACAACTGTCCAAGTAGGAAAAAAATAACATAGAAATATAGACTATTTGCTCAATGTATATTATGTACAGATAGCAATAAATAAAATAAATATATATAAATAAAAGAAATATAGAAATAAAGCATTTAGAGTGTAAGTAAGATGCAAGGTTATGAAATAGCAATTCGTTGTTTCCCAGGATGAGGCGAAAAACTTAATTTTCCTTCTATCTTAGAAGGCTTAAAATAAGAAATGACATCTATTACTTTTGGCTTTGTTGCTTCTGAAAATGTCTCCTTCGAATTTATTTATCACTCAAATTGAAATGATTGAATATTAGAGAGAAAAGAAAATGTATATGTACATCGTGATTTGAATAAGAATTGATGAAAACTTCATATTTGATAGTGCTTGTAATCATGATTTTATGACAATAATAATTGTTAAAGTTAATGTTTATAAAAATTATTTTTTTAGGCCTACTGTCGCTTTGTTGTCTACTGCAAGTTACCACGGGAAGGCTTATGATTCTAGTCAGTCTGTCTTTGTAGATCATCCGGGGGACGAAATTTAACTCAATATCACGTTATTTCTCCAAGTTTTATTTTTACTTATTCGCAACGCAAAAACACGTATTTTTCTTCATTTTCAACGGTTGGACGGTTGGATTGATTAAGATCGAGCGAGGACCCAGGAATCTGTTTTCAGAGGCAGAAAGGCCAAGTCTAGCCAATGCTTAGGACTGAGGGGGCGGTAGAACGACGTCGAAAATTGTGTTTTATTTAGTGACCGTTAATTAATGATTAATTGGAGATCTTGTGTGGTGTAGGTGTAGAAAAAAATTTATTGTGCTAACGTGTTGATCTGTGTTCATTTCTCACTAATAATTTCAACATAAAGACATCCGTGACACACTTTGAGTGAGTACAAATACTTTGATTAAACCTAAAATTTCTACTTTGTGTACATAACTGTATAAATTAATTTTCACATCTTCCATGCGTCACACTGTGTGAAACAATCCTTAATTCCGTTGTATTTAGTGGTTTATTGACCAAATTACTTTTTTTCTAAATAAATTTTTTATGTAAGGTTTTTGGTTGAAATAAAAAAGTCAGTGCCACGAACGGGATTCGAACCCACGAACTTCGGCTCAATACACCGCTGCTCTTAAGCGGCCCATAGACGATCAATATTATTGCACAATATTTTGGGTTGTGCAATTTAATTGATCGTGTGTAGACGATATTGAAAGTTTGTGCAATACATTGCATGATTAACGAAAAGTTGAAAATGTTGGCATTATTGCGCAATATCAGTTAGTTTGTGAAGTATCAACTAGTGCACAAAATATTGCACAAACTTCAATATCGTCTTCAAGCTATTCAAGTTTATTGTACAATATTATTGAACGTTAAGGGGCAACCGTCAAATTATTGTGCAATCTATATTGTACAATTATATTGACCGTCTATGGGCCGCTTAACCACTTGAGGTATCGTGAATTCAAAATCAGAACGTAGAGAACAAAAAGGGCTAGTTAAGGATTCTGTCTGTGTTCAGATTTTGTCTGTTATAATAGTTTGTTATATGTGCTATTTTTTATTGAATATGAAATGACAAAAAGCGAGACAAAAATACCTATACATGTTGATGAAAGAAAACAATTTTAAACCCTGACAGAGAATCTAGCTCTGAGGAAGGTGAAATAAAACACCGAACGTTTGGCGAGGTTTAAAACCAGATCATTCATTGGACCACATTCCCGATCCTAGGAAATATATTGCTGAATGTAAACAATGTTTGTAAATCCCTGGCTCTGAAGTTGATCAAAATAAAGATCGAAACGTTGGCCGAATAACAAAATGTTTTTTTAAACCTCACACAAGACCGCATCTAACCATCTCCAAATAATCCAAGGAGGAAAGGTAATTATTGAAATATTATTTTGGTTTTTTCATTTCAACTGGCTTTACGGCTCAAAACATCTTCCATCACAATAGTTATCATCATCAATATACTTAAATTTTCAAAATTTAGATTTTTTTACAAGGATTATCCTGTTTTAAAAACGGATATTAATAAAATCTTTTTTCTATATTGCTCAATTTTATTAATCATAAAAGTTGTGTAAATTGAATGGAAAAATAAGAAGGCGATAAGTAAAACGAAGGGGCTTAAGTTCTATTTTGAAAAGAGTGAAAAGAGAATCAAAGTGAAAGGGTCCAGAATAAAACCTCTATAAGTTGAATTATCTTATCCTCTTATTTGACGTGGTGGGACACCTGCTCCAGCAAAAAGCCTCTCGTTTTGATTGCGCTGAATTCCCTTTCGACAGGACTTTAGAATAGGGGCGTTTCATTTAACGTAAAACGAAGTAATACGTCTTTTCTTCTAATCAGATTTTAAGAGTGGCTTTTATTAAAAGAAACGAAAGAGGAAATAAAAAAGATTATTTCCTTTCCGTTTTACTCTCCCCCCTATAGGTCAGAAGAGCGTGGGATGCGTTTAGGAAATAATAAAACTCGCCCTGGGCAAATGGCAATAAACTCAGTTTTACGAGACGAACCAGACTGGGACACGTTTGTAAAATATTGCTTTCCTGCTAATAAGTCAATAACAAAAACAATATAGTAAGAACAATTTTATTTAGGTCAATAAACAAGATATTAATTATATTGTTATTAATTGGCTACAAAAATATGCCTTTATTACTATAACAATTGCAAATTTTAAGTCGTACATAAAAAACGTTAAAATTATATTCAAACCAAAAATAGAGGGAATAAATAACATAGGCAAAGCCTTAGGGATGGAACCGCGGACTGTACTCGACCTGGGCTACCCATTATCCCATATCCATTTGAGCGAAAAATTATGAAATAATTGTCTCTTCTAAAAATGGACTAGTCTAAGATACAATTGTACTTATAACTATGTGCTTTTGAAAATGTCTAGACGTTTCGGTTTTTGAGTAATGATATCTAAACAAAAAGTAATGAGGTAAGGAAAACCACGAGGAAACAGTAGAATCAGGATTCAGGAACTCTTTAAGGACGTTATCAGTTGTATAATATTATCAGTGGGATGACAGAGGTAAAGCAATTCCTGATATATATATATATANGTTGGCACGATAAAGAAAATGTTTTTCTGAAACCTACATCACACCAGACCGCATCTCACGATTTCTGAATAATTATCGATTAACGGTCACTAATCACCACACAAATAAATATACCCTGCGATTTTGTTGTGGCAGTTCTCTCGCATCACCAGTATATAAATTTAAACCGAAGGAAATTTTATATCCTTTTATAAACGTGCGCCCATAAATTAAAATTCTCGGAAAGCCAATTATTACAGGATTTCCAATTAAATTTAAATACAGTGACATGTCATTATACATAAAATGTCTCAATTTTAGCTAAAAATATAAATAAAATTGTTATTGGCTTTTCCTGTTATTTTTCTTTATATACATTTATGAAATGATTTGATACCTCATATTTATGATGGTTATATAATTTATTATCATATTTATTGTAAGCTTTATAGGTAAGTGACTAAAAAAATATTATTTGTTATTGAACCTACTTTCTTTGCTAGTTCTTCTGTAACAGAGATATGTCTAGTTAGGTCCTAAGTTTTTGACAGGTTTTGGCGAAAAATGGATAATCTGTTGACCACAACTTGGTGTGTTAACCCCAAACCCCAAAAGTGAAATTGCTAAAGTCTCTAATGGCAACAATCCAAAATATTCCGTCAAATTCTAAAAATGACTCACACATCCCATTTATAATCTAAGTTTCATTTCAACCACACAACTTTTATTCAACTTAAAAATTTTCCCAAAAGATTAAAACGAATGTGACATCAAAACCATATATATATAAAAATTCGTAAAGTGTCCGTTAGAGTTCTTGGTCCGATTGACCAAATAACTTTGTTCAATTAATTAATCTTTATGTAAAGTATTATTTGAAATGAAAAAGTCAGTGTCAGCTAACAGAGCGGGATTCGAACCTACGACCTTCGGTTAAATACTCCGGTGCTCTACCACTTGAGCTGTCGTGACTTCGATCCACTCGTGACACTGACATTTTTTTATTTCAACCTTCCATAAAAATTAACTGAAAAAAATTTATTTTGGGCAATCGGACCACGAACTCTAATCGATTTAATAAGTAAATTGAAGTATATCTTCACTAAAGCTCTCCGTGGCCATTTCATTTGTCGACATAGATTACACGACATTTGAAAAATGGCAAAAAAGAAGGGAAAATGCGAAAGGGTGGATTGAGATTGGAAGTTGATCGAAGTCACGATAGTTCAAGTCGTAGAGCAGCGGCGCATTTAGCCGAAGGTCGTAGGTTCGAATCCCGCTCATGACATTGACTTTTTCATTTCAAGTAATTCCTTACATAAAGATTAATTAATTGAAAAAAGTTATTTGGTCAATCGGACCAAGAACTCTAATGGACTCTTTACGAATTTTTATATATATGGTCGTGGGTTCAAATCCCACACGTAATACCGACTTTTTTATCTCAACCAATACCTTCCATAAAAATGAATTAATTGAAATTCGTAAAGAGGTTTAAGGGTATGCAACTCCTCTTAAAATTGACACAAAAGGATTACGAACAGATTTGTTAAATACAATCGTCGTGAAATGAGATGAAAAACTTTAGGATCCCCATCTGTATTCTTCAGCTGGAGGCAGCAGTGGAACAAGAGCGTTGGGCTTAGCTGTCAAGATATACGAACAGTTTGAAAGATTTATTTTTACCAAATGTTGATAAAGGGTACTTTGTCATAAAGAAAAAAGATCCTCGTTTCGTTGACAACCTAATCATGACGGGCAGCGTTAGATGTCCGCTCTTCCAAATTAGAATGGGCCCGTCCCCAATTGAATTCGGTGGGGGACGGGTAAGCAACTGAGACGGGCAAAAGTTGTTAATGGAAGGGAATGAACTCGGAGAAAATCACTGGAATGGGTTACGGGGGTTGGCACCCTTTATCACTTTACGGAGTTAAAACTTCCCTTTCCTAATGTAGCCATAATTCAATCTTTCGTCAAATAACCTTGTCCAGACGGGCAATGTTTATTTGCGGTCGTCGTCAGTCCATGCGGTTCAACCTGGCTGACCGCAACCTTTAACTCTCCTGGGAACAGAATTATTCAATAAACCGATAAACGCTTTGTAGGACGATGAAAAAACGAATGTTGATGTGGGAAAAATCCAACTTTCAATTTTCATCCGTAAGCCTTTGAAAATAAACCTGCGTTAAAAAAATAAGAAGGAAACCCTATGATAATTTTTTAAAATATATTTATTACAATCATTAACCTTATTTACATTTTGTATTGGGTAGAATTCACAAAAAACATGGATCATGTGTCATGAAGGGAATTGACAAGCAGGGGTTCTCCAGTTCTCCCAACTATGCTGCTCATAAAAAAAACCAATCACCAGGTTTTTGCACGAAATAATGTCCCTCTTTGAAAATGCATATTTTCTCAACCTTTTTAAGTCACAGATCTGCCTTATTTAGCGTTTTATTTTTTACCGTAATTTCCAATTGAGCTATGGAGCCAGAAAATCGTCCCGAGCGGCGCCCTAAAGCAATCGATAGGAAATTTTAATAAGCTTTCATTTTTCTATTTATAAAAATTTCTAAACTTTCCATAAATAACTTTCCATAAATCCTTTAAGAATTTCTAGAGGTTTTATTTAATTATTACACTATAATTTTTTTTATTTCTTACAAACATACCACAATTTATAATGTTCTAATGGCAACCATATTCTCTTTACGTTTGAACAACACTGCCCATCAAAAAATGAAAAAACTGACCACCTGGTTTTTGCAGGAAAAATGGCAAACTTTAGAAATGCATATTTTATCAGTGTTTTGAGTCGCAGACCTGAGCTAGGTCTCATATTTTTAAAAATTTTTATTCTGAACGAGATGGTTTTTAAATGTCTTCTTAGCTTCAGTCATTTATCTGTAAATTCAAAATTACACGAATTAATTACACGTTAATTTTCTGCTCTATTTACTGAAACTTCCAATTGAGCTATGGAGCCAGGAAATCCTGCTACAGCAATCGATGGGAAATTTTAATAAGCTTTCAATTTTCGAGTTATTCGCCTTTTTTTACGTGCTCATGGAAAAAAACCAGTCATTCTCTCTCCTGATTTTCAAGAATGGATAAATTTTGGACGTCATGTTTTCGCAAATTTTCCCTTTACAGCTTTTGTTTCGAGAACTTTTTCATAAAGTGAACAGGGAAGCGACAATTCTTTCTATTTCTTACTTTGACCTTTTGGGATGCGGAATGCTTCTGCTTCGATAACCACTTGTTTACCTCAAGGAAATTCAACTTTTTCTTCCTATTTCACAGGTATTGTGACAGTTCAGATTCGAATACCGTATTGAAACAGTAGTTTTATGTACCGTAAAATCGGGAGAGTTAGTGACCAATGAAGGCTTATTAAAATTTAAAAAGCTCCAAAAATTTCCTGGCCGCACAGCTCAATTTGAAGTTTCAGTAAAAAGTGCAGAAAATTAATCTGTTCCCGAATTTTTGAATTTACTTATGAATGACTGAAGCTAGGAAAACATTTAAAAAGCCATCTTGTAGAGAGTAAAATTTTCTAAAATATGAGACCAGGCGCAGGTCTGTGATTAAAAAGTTGAGAAAATGAGCATTTCTAAAGTTGGCCATTTTTCCTGCAAAAACCAGGTGGTCAGTTCACACCTGAAAGGACATGGTTGCCGATTGAACATTATAAATTGTGGTATGTTTGTAAGAAATAAAAAAATTATATAGTGTAATAATTAAATAAAACCTCAAGGATAATGCAGAAATTCTTAAAGGTTTAATCGTTATTTATGAAAAGTTTAGAAATATTTAAAGAGTAAAAATTCGTGATATTATGAGATCTCTTGGTTATTTTTAATTAGATATAAGTTTTCTTGAAAATATTGAGTAACAAGTAGAGAGTAAAAAAATACTTGCAAATCGTAGAATTTACTCTCATTCGAATAATTCCACAGCATAAAAAACTATAACCATGATCCTAGAAAAATGCCTGCTTAAAAATATTTTCCACCAGGTTGTCGGTTTGTTTTAGTGGGCAATGTACATACGCCGTTTGGTACGTCGCGATCATTTCCTGTTCAGTCATCTGGGATTTTCAAACAGTTTCTATTGGATTGGGCAAGTCTATCGCAGTGAGAGCAGAGTATTTTGCAAAATAGAAAATATTTTGGGGATTATTGTTTGCAAGAAAGGGACTTTGAGGTAATTATGAAGGTGTTACTGTGGTCGTAGTAAGGAGCATTGACTGTGATTCTGAGGATTGTGTATTGAAAGTATTGTATTGCCTGGTTGTTGAAAGGTTTAGCTGTGCCTCACAGTTTTAGTCCATATGTCCAAAGTGGTTTTAGTGTTACCTTGTAGATTGTCAGTTTGTTTATAGTTGATACCTGTTAGATTGAGTGACTGCAGGATGCAGAGTAGACCGAAACTTTTTTTAATGCCTGTCGTTTTACTCGTGTGTACTCCAGGTTAGTCTTGAATTTATATGGAACTCGAGGTAGCGAACGCGGTACTTTTTGGGGGAATTGAGTTATTTTTACCTTCCGAAACAAAACCTATCATCCAATATTTCTCAATAAAATTCTTGATGGAAGGTGCGTGCTATAGTGAATCGATTGAGCAGGGCAGCAGAGAGGACCGTCGGGTACTTTAACTGGAAAATAAGTGTGAACAGAAGTAAGTCTGAAGTCCATAATCTTCACGAAAAAGGCGCCCAATCGTAGACCTTAAATTCACCTTAATGGTGGAGAAATTAACTGGTCCCTCTCAATGAGGTACCTCGGCGTTCGGCTAGATGGTAAATTAACGTTTACAGCCCATATCAATGAACTAATACAAAAAGGAAAAACACATGTAAAAATAATAACAGTAATTTATTTAGAAATCGTAAGATGCGGTCTGGTGTGATGTAGGTTTCAGAAAAACATTTTCTTTATCGTGCCAACGTTTCGATCTTTATTGAGCCCTGAAGATGATCTCAATAAAGATCGAAACGTTGGCACGATAAAGAAAATGTTTTTCTGAAACCTACATCACACCAGACCCCATCTCACGATTTCTAAATAAATATCGATTAACGGTCACTAATCACCACACATAATCACAGTAAGTTGTTTTCCAACTATCCGGATTTCGAGCCCTTAGCTCATCGTCAGGTTGAAGGATTTCCTGAAATGTCCTCTTGTCCTCTTTCATGTCGAGAGACGTAGAAATCCTTCAATCTGATGATGAGCTGAAGGGCTCGAAATCCGTATCGTTGCAAAACAACTTACTGTGAGTAGGAACTATCTTTTTAAAAAGGATTGAACACCGCACTCACTCCATCATTCATCATTTCTTGTAAGGCCAGTGTTGACATTTGCATGCGCTGCTTGGGGATTAACTTTGAACAATAATTATAACAAGCTGCAAAGAACTCAAAATAAGTTCCTAAGGTTATGCACTAACTGCCCATTAGAAACCAAGATAGATGAACTACATACAAACTCCGGAGTGCAATTTCTGCGCGAGTTCTTAGAAACCAATTGTCACATTTTTTTGATAAATGTCCTGGTAACGCCATAAGATTAGTTCAAGATATTGGACAAAAACGTGCACCCAGAGCCAAACCCAAAACACTATGGGACGTCAAGGCGAGGCTTAAATTTATTAACGCCTAACTTCGTTATTTAAATAATTAATTTTATTTGTTTGTATATAATTAATTTATTCATGTAGTTATGTACCTATTTATTATTACCTATTTATTCTAAGGTTTGTTATAAATATATGTAGGTATGTGCGCATATATGTGCATATGTATTATTACGTATTATGTACGTATATTTATTATTTATTTAATTTATGAAATACACTAGGGACTCATACATAGCATATTATTCATAGAGTACACTCGTATCACAACAAATGTTAGTCATAGGGTTTTTTTTATGTTTCCCCAGCATTGCAATATACAGGGTGAGTCATTTTTTGACGCATCATTGGAAAATCAACGGGGATGTGTTTAAATCTGATTCGAGGATTATTTCCTTTGATGAATACGTTAATAAAAGAAAGTAAGTCAATTTCCGGTGCACCATAGGAAAATCAACGTTGGTGCGTCTAATTACGACTCGGCACATTTTATTTTGTTAGTCTCATACCAAACAATATGCGAGTCACTTTTCGACGCACCATTCGTTACAAATCAGTTTTAGTAGCTTGGAAGGAAAATAAACAAAACCAATATTATTCAAACACAATGTAAAACCTAAAAAAAAAAATCTTCACAAATAATTTGATTAAGGTTTAAGAGTATTTTTTTTTCGTCCGATCATCGTTTTACGATAGACTAGGCTACTGTGTTGCAGGAAATGGAGGTCTGTTTGAACAATTATTATAATGATGTTGAACATTTTTGGTTTGCTAACAAAGGAGATTGTTATATTTATTTAATTTTTTTACTTTACCAGAAAAGAGGAGATTGTTATATTTATTTAATTTTTTTTTTACTTACCAGAAAAAAGGAGATTGTTACATTTATTTAATTTTTTTATTTTACCGCAAAAAAGGAGATTGTTATATTTATTTAATTTTTTTACTTTTTACCAGAAAAAAGGAGATTGTTATATTTATTTAATTTTTTTACTTTACCAGAAAAGAGGAGATTGTTATATTTATTTAATTTTTTTTACTTACCAGAAAAAAGGAGATTGTTACATTTATTTAATTTTTTTATTTTACCAGAAAAAAGGAGATTGTTACATTTATTTAATTTTTTTATTTTACCGCAAAAAAGGAGATTGTTATATTTATTTAATTTTTTTACTTTTTACCAGAAAAAAGGAGATTGTTATATTTATTTAATTTTTCTCTTATACCATAATCAAATTAATTTGTGAAGAATTTTTTTTAAATGTGTACATTGTGTTTGAATAATGTTTTAATAATATTGGTTTTGTTTATTTTCCTTCCAACCTACTAAAACTCATTTGAACGAATGGTGAGCCTATATTTTGGTACGAGACTAACAAAATAAAATCTGCCGAGTCATAATTAGACGCAGCAACGTTGATTTTCCTATGGTGCACCGAAAATTGACTCACTTTCTTTTATTAACGTATTAATCAAAGGAAATAAGCCTGGAATCAGATTTAAACGCACCCACGTTGATTTTCCAATGTTGCGTCAAAAAATGATTCACCCTGTGTATGACTACCAATGACAACAAGTTGCCAATAAATTGCGTGTTGAATAAAGGTATTCTGGGGTCACTTTGCATACAATTGCATTTGTTTTTTAAAATAAAAGAAAAAAAAATAAAATTCTTGTTCCTAAGTACGCTACTTTTGTTCTATCACGACTCACGTCATACACACGAATGAAAAACTGAAGTTAAAAAGAGGCTTAAGACTGCTATATAATTTAATATAAAAAAAATCGAACGAATCGATAAAAACAAGCCAGTTCAAGTAGAACTATGGGTCACCGCTAGATTTTCCAACATCCAAAGATCAGTCTTTACAATTCAAAGTCTTCTAAACTCATGTCAACTCTTCCTACTACGTTTTCAGCACAAAAAACTAATTCCCCCCAAATTGTCACTTTCCTTCATTGCAACCTGCCTGATCCATGTCCAGCGTAACCCACCTTTACAACCAGTCAGGTGACTGAAGCAGAAATAGCCCAGGGCCTTCCTAAGCCACGATATTGAACTATTGAGAAAAACTGGAAGAGCAACAATGATTTTAGCTTCCAACATGATTGTAGCGAAAATGTAGTTTGTACAGATTTAAAAAATAAAATTGTTTATAGAAAAAATATAGAGAACATCGATAAAAATGTATTAAATTTAACCATTAAATTCACCAATTTCGTGGTCCGCTTGACCAATTAATACATTACGATTAATCAAGGTTTTTAGTTCAGATAAAATAGTCAATGGCACGAGCGGGATTCGAACCCACGATCTTCGGCTTGATACGCCGCTGCTCTACCACTTGAGCTATCGTGACCTCGATCCACTCGAACACCAACTTCCCATCTCAAAAATGGCAAAAAGGAGGGAAAATTCAAACGGTGCGGTTGAGATGGAAAGTTGGTGTTCGAGTGGATGAGGGTCACGATAGCTCAAGTGGTAGAGCAGCGTGGTATCAAGCCGAAGATCGTGGGTTCGAATCCATTGACTTTTTTATCTCAACTAAAAACCTCGATTAATTAAATTTAACGTTTGATACTAAATAAGTCACATTGTTTGATGAAAAATAATTTTCATGGTGTTTTGTCAGCACACGTCATATTTATTTGAGCAATTTTTGAATCATTGGATTCGAAATAAATCTCATAAGATAAAAAGATCGGTCGGACGTTTTCACAAACGACTCGATGAACCAAATATTTTAAAGGATTGGAAGCATTCAGTGCCCTTTAAGGTTCATTTGATCTGGTCGTTCGACGTTTACCAGTGATGTCCCCTGCGGTGACAGTCAAATAACCATTCTGCAGAGCATGATTTGTCTAACTGTCCAATTATAGGGGTGACCTACCGAAGTCGACTCTAATTTCCGAGAACCCCTACCCCCGTCCTACTAAAACCTATTTCATGACCTGGAATATAATTTTAGAACTCGATTATAATGGATTCAATCGTGCTATAGGCAAATACGATTTCTCAAGCCCGGATAGAAACCGGTACAAATAAACTTTCCGTAGCATTACACTTTTATCTTTTTCTTTTATAATTAGTATTGTAGTATATTCAAACCAGAAGACGAACTTTTTGGTGTTTAACGGCTCATACAAATTGCCCGCTGGTCTAACTTCTTCCTTGAACAATTTACTTTTGCTCAAGTGCTCTTCCACTTGCAAAGTTTAATTTAATGTCTTTGAAAAACAAATAAAACTGAAATGCACAGCATATTCAACTGATGTTTTAATTTTTTTTTTCTAAATTGGCTTACCTGTTGAGAGTGAAGGTAAGTGATTCCCATCACGGTGCAAGGCTCAGCATCGCTCGTGTTGGTCACTTGAATCGGTAGGCCACACACTGCAAGAAAAAACCATACATTGAGTTTTTATTAATTTTTGATAAAGATTTATCACAGAAATTTATCAGAGAATCGAATCACAAAAAAATTATTTATACAATATTAGGACTAAGGTGTGGTGTTTAGTGACCGTTAGACAATAGTTATTCGGAGATCGTGAGGTGCGGTCTGGGGTGACGTAGGTTTTAGAAAAAACATTTTTTTTCATCGTGCGAACGTTTCGATCTTTATTGAGCCCTGAAAATGATCTCAATAAAGCTCGAAACGTTGCACGACAGAGAAAATGTTTTTCTAAAACCTACGTCACACCAGACTGCATCTCACGATTTCCGAATAATCAATTTGTTCATTTGATATTATCAAACGCAAAACTTCATTTGATATGCTCAGCAATATCGATAGAATAAATCTCTTTTATCCTATTTAACATCAATTTAACTGATTAAGTCAATTGAATTTTAGAAAAAAAACTCTATCCCGGAAATAAGGTATATTAATAAATTTATCTCATTGAAGACAAAACATTTTAAATTATAGAACTTTTTTTCTGAACAAGTTATTAAGCAATGAATTTTTTTTTACTGTTATTACTCTTAGTACGTAATATTGATCAGGTATAAAATTGTTGTTTCTGCAGATTTACGCGCTAATAGATATAAAAATTGAAACAATTCACGTCGTTATCGCAGGTTTTTACACGGAGGAGATGTTTTTAATTGCCTTCATAACTCCTCAAGGTAAGGGCGATCCATTCTCTGTAGCCGTAAAATACGGCCTTTTTTAAGGTACGTCGTGGGAATAATAATTGTAAACGTGAGAATTATGAATTAAAACCCTTACTCTCTTAGATACGAGGAAAGGCCGAATGATTTATGACAAGAATGGCCGATTTAATTGACCTTGCGAACTAATTAAAAGTAATTCGACTACCAGCTTGCATTGGCCTTATTGATTTTTTTCTATGCAAAATCACTGATACAGCAGACAAATCTTTTTACCTAAACGCATCGCATGAAAATCAAGTTTTATTTTCCCATGGATGTGTTAGTATGTTTTACCATTTTTTTAAAAGATATATTAGCAGAACGTCGGTAGAAAGAGAAAAGTTGTTTATCTCAGGGTGAGGGTTAAAGATAAAAAAACAAGAATAGCTGACCGTCTCGCGTGCAAAGTTCTAAATCGTGCCGAACCCGCCGTCGTTCTCATTTCTGAATTAGAACCCTCGTGTAGTCCTTGTATAAATAGCCGGGTATAATTTTCAACTGGGTAGAAATCTGAAAAGTTTAATTTTCAAGTGCTATTGTCTGAAAGCTACTGAATTCGCAAGGTAAAAAGAACTGCAACTAAGAATATCACTTTCCCTGTGTATGTGACCTAATTAAAAACGATATAGATAAACAACAGTATCCACGAACAAGAACTTAGCTGTAATACCTTCTAATTAGCCGAGGCGAACTTTAGGAATATTAATTCCCGAGAGAACAACGGAACAGCACCGATTTGCAACAGTGATTATGGGAGGAGAACCGAGACGCTTCTGGCAAAAAGCTAGATGCGTCCTGAACAATCAACTGTTGAATGGAATATGTCCTTTATCAACATCACCCCACTTTCTAAGTTCTGTTATTCTGCCAAATAGCTGACTAAAATAACCTTCTTTCTTCTAAAAAAAACCCGTTGTTTTACTCGCATTAAATTACTACTTAATCACTGGAGATTTTGTATGAACGAACTTAAAATAATTTGGCTTACGATCCATATTTTATACAACAACATAAGAAGTAAAGTGCGTTGGTAGCAGTTCTGGGTTCGGGTCCCGGCAAAGCCCATGGCTTTTTTTTTTATTGATAATGGTATGAACAATGAAAAGTTTGACTCCTCCACGAAACGGTAGTTGGAATTTAGATCGTTTTGGATAACGTGAACTACTTACTAGCAAGTTGACCTGTATATATTCTCATAATGTTTGGGGTCTTAAAATCATGAACTTTTCATAAATTAAATCCACTATTTTCTTGTTCCGCTTGACCAATTAAACATTACAATTAATTAAGGTTTTTAGTTGAGATGAAAAAAAGTTAATGGCACGAGAGGGATTCCAACCCACGACCTTCGGCTAGATACGCCGCTGCTTTACCACCTGACCTATCGTGACCTCGATCCACTCGGACATCAACTCCCCATCTCAACCCCACCTTATGAGTTTTGAAAATGGCAAAAGGAGGGAAAACTCATAAGGTGGGGTTGAGATGGGGAGTTGATGTCCGAGTGGATCGAGGTCACGATAGCTCAGGNATACCCCCCCCCCAAATTTGAACACACATATACGAATTGTCACATGGCTAATATGCATAGTTCATAACGCAAAAAAAAGAAAAAAAGAAAAAAGATCTGTCTGTTTAACTATCTATGTCTATATCTCACATTACATATATATTTCGCCCCCACATATCTATCTATCAATACCCATATATAGATATAGGTTGATAGTAGATATGTTGATAGAGATATATAGATATTTAGACAGAGAGATAAATAGATGGATGAATCAATGGATGGATGGATAGATAAATAGGCCTAACGACCATAGTGGACACTTACTGCGACCGGGGTAGACAAGTGGTTAGCGTGTCCGACTCGTATCTACCAAGTAGTTGGTAGGATCTTTAGGGTCACCCTTTATGTAGATTATTGTGAGAATACCTTTAGACCACTCTCGGCAAGGTTTCAGTTTCATGTGTTTGTTGAAAACCTGCCCTCCAAGCATACAACATTGCTCTGTGAAAACTCCTTAAAAAATTCTTAAGCTATACCATCTGATTCCGGGGCAGGATTATTTTTCGAATGGGCGATAGTCTGTACTAGGTCAGCATATGATATATGCCAGCAATAATCTTAATTTTTTCATATTTTTATAATTTCTGATTTAAAGCTATATCAAAAGTAAGCGTCCTCACTATTATTTTTTTTACATCTTTGACTGGAAAAACACCATATAATAGTCAACTCCGAGATAATTGAAGTGTCCCGGTCAGCAAGAACACATTAGCAAATATATACTTTTTTTCTGTAATATGAAAAATTAACAGCAGTGTTTTTTATAAAAATAATGATCGTTAATGAAAATAATATTACTGAAAGACAAATAAATCTAATTTGTTCAAAAAGAAAAGGGGTGAAAGAGAAATAATTAATTGCGTTGCTTCATTGAAGCATTGTTTTCACTTGTCAGAGAGACTGGGATTCATTTCTTAGCAAATTAATGGCAGCGAGAAAAAAAATATTGTTGAAAGTATTGTTTTTACAATAAAGTTCAACAGAGATAAATATTTATTTTTATGATAACATTTTTTTATAACATGTTTTTGTATGCAAAAATAATTTTAAATTTTTTAACGTAGTTATGCAATGTATAGGGTTAGTAAAATGAGTCCGCAGCGCTTTTAGATGATAAATTATAAAATAATTTCAAATTCTTTCAAAAACAGTCAATAGTAATTTTGTTCTTGTTGCCACCTTCCGTATAATTTTGTAATTCCCTCAACCCAAAATTTTTTTTTTATTGTTGGGCGATGAGCTTCTTAGTGTATTTTCTGCAGTTTTCAAGTCTGATGTAAAGTAAGAACCGGCAGAATAGAGTTTAGCAAAGACGGAATAACTAAAACTCTGAAAGTATTAACTGTTTTTTTGGACAGAAAGTCATACAGTAGAAATGATAGAAATGATAAATGATGGAGCGAGTGTGGTGTTCAATCCTTTTTAATAAGATAGTTCCTACTCACAGTAAGTTGTTTTGCAACGATCCGGATTTCGAGCCTTTTAGCTCATCATCAGGTTGAAGGACTTCTACAACCACGTCTCTCGACNCTATTTCTATTAGGTTGTTTATTATGGACAGTTTTAGGTCTAAAAAGTTCAACCAACCATTTTTGCCAATTTCCAATGTAAAATTTATATTACGGTGTAGAGAATTAATTAGTTGGAGGAATTCTTTGAGAGCCTCTAATGTTCCCGACCATATGCATAAAATATCGTCTACATAGCGTTTCCAGAAATGAACAGATTTAATTAATTTGTTCTTTGATTTGAAAAGATTTTTTCAAAATTATCCATGAATATTTCAGCACAAAGTGGAGATAATGGAGACCCCATTGGTAACCCTTTCATTTCGTAAAATTTATTATTGAATTTAGAATAATTAGATAGTAGGCATATATTTAAGAGGTCTATTATATCAGTTTTTACAAATTCATTAATAGAATTTTCGGTAAGTTTTTGCTTTATGAGTTTAGTACATTCTTCAACGGGGATATTTGTGAATAAATCAGTAACATCAAATGATACTAAAACACAGTTGTTGGGTACGTTGATGTATTTAATTCTTTTATCAGTTCTAAAGAATTGTTGATACCGAATGTACGTTTGAATTTGGTGTGGGTTTTAATCATTTTGTCAATTCATGTCATATAGTAAGTACGCCTTTATGCATCTATGGCTGAATTTGGCATGGGCAATTTAACGTTTATTGAGGTACTATATATACTGAACGGAAGAAGGTAGAATTGGTAGTCTTGGAACAAATAATCAGGATCCATGATAAAATAGCCTTCCGACCTGAAATAACTGAGTGATGTACCAGTTATTTAAACAAATTCAATTTAAACAAAGGAAGCAAAAGAAAGAATATGGCCATCAGATAGCCAGGCCATCAAACATTTAGCTCAAATTTCATTAGCTCAAAGTTGGTGCTGAATTGTAAAACCAATTTAAATAACTTGACTCTCTGCTAGATCAGGACATGTGGGATTAGAGGACAACGAGAAAGCGGACGCCCTTGCACGGAAACGGGCTGCTACTTCGCTGATGGATTTTGAATCCTGCTATGACTTAGGGAATCACACTATCAATAATAAAACAAAAATAAATGAGACAAAAACATGAAACAAAATGTAAATGAGGAAACAGTGGAAATCGCCCATTAAATACAAGCAATCCAAGTATCTTCTAGCCAGTTTTGGAAGCAAAGAATCAGCACAATGCACAATGCGTACAGGAAGATGAAAAACTCCTAAACAGGATTTTTAACAAGACACTGCAGATAAAATGTACATTTGAAGAAGATCGATATAATCCAACACGCAAATTTTCCAAGGAAGAGAGGAGACACCAGGACACATATTAACCCATAGCACTACAGTTGCAGGAGGAAGTATTGAGGTATATACAACATAACTGTAGAAGAGATTCAACTGAAACCGGGCCTACTAATCTAATTCCTTGAAGAACTAGGACTAACCGGGGTGCTGTAGGCACAGAACGGGGAATACAATACTTCTTAAAGGCGCGGTATATTACTTAGCACGAATATCCGTCCAAATCCACCGCCATAATTATCGGGTCCAGGCAACTCCTCAATTCCCGCCCTAGCATCCCACCTCTCATGCTAAATAACCATCTCATCCCCTTCGGCTCTTCCGTTAAAACCCTAGGAGTAGTCTTCGACCAAAATCTTTCCTGGCATTCTCACATTTCTCTAATTTCACGCCATTGCATTGCCTTCCTCAGCCTGTTTCGTCGGTCCTGGCTTCTCTTACCTTTCTCCACCCGCAAACTCCTTGTATCTTCCCTTATACTTCCCTTCTTCGATTGAAGCTGTTTGGCATTCGGTGGTCTCTCGGAGGGGGAGAACGCGCGATTGAAGCGTATTATGAATTGTTGCGTAAGATTTGTGTACGGCACCCCACGGGGATCCCGGGTGTCGGGGTTGTATTCCCAACTTTCCTGGCTATTCCCCTCCTTCCGTGCACGGTATTTCCTAGGTTGCTTTCTTTTCCTGTCCATCCACACTCGTCGTCCTCCTTACATCATCCAATCCCTCCAACTCAACTCCTCACATCTCACTCGTAAGACCCGCTCATCCCCAATCGACTTTATCCTTCCGCAACGTACAACCCATACCTTCGAAAGATCCTTTCTGATCCGAGCCCCTAAACCCTGGAACTCCCTTCCCCTTTCTATTCGTCACGCTGCCTCCTTTTCCTCCTTTAAATCCCACCTGTATAATCACCTCCTCTCCCTCCAAGCAGAGACCTCACGTTAACATTTGTTATTTTTGTTTAATATTCTCGTAATTTTTTCTTCTGTCCTGCCTTATTGGTATACACTGTGCCAAGATTTCTAACTTTTTTTAACTTTTAACTTCATAGAAGGAACTCCCTTCATTTATTTCATGTAAATTATTCTTAGGGGACACCAGTCCGAGAATAAAGTTATTTTTTTTCTTAAACATTACATCTTAAATTATCTTACAACCAAAAAAACTGAAGAGTAGTTGCTACACAACGCATCTCGCCAACTCAGAACTCCTCAGTCACTAGACATGAACCCAAAGAAAACCTTTATAGTCACTTGGGACTTAGGGTCAGGAAAAAAACACAAGATATCATCAAAAAATGAAGAAAATATTGCTGGACGAGAGAAAAAAATATCGCCTACAATTTAATTTCGTCCATCCCTCGAAAGCTTAGGGCTATAGAGGACTCCATACAAAATATTAATTTAATTTAAAATGTATTATTAGTGAACATTATTAAGTATTAATAGTAAAAAAATTTTCTAAGTAAACCGGTGTTTGAGGCGTTTGCCTATTCCTTTTTTTTTAAATGATTCATGTTGAAGTTTTGTTATAACATACTTTACACCTCCAGTTAATACATTCCATTGTATTATTTTCTTATGCTAGGAATAGACAGGGTGTTCGGCTACCCATGTTAGAAATTTTGCCACTAGATTCTACATTCGAAAAGGGACCAAAAAGTCTTAATTAATTATGGTCCGAATCTCAGCAGTTTCGGAGTTATTCCACTTTATCCGATTTTTTAAGATTTCATGACCATGCTTCAAATAATAAATGTTAACTCACAAACTGAAAGGTTTTGGACAAATCCGATGATACAATTGAAAAGTACGTTAAATTTCCGATAAGATGTGATCAATACTAAACTTGTAAATCGGCGTAAAATAAGGGTTTTAGTAGCGAGAACTTTGAAAAATATATTTTTTTTCAAAGTTGAAAAACATTCTAAGTTGATTCTAAACTACTATTTCCAAACCTAGAGACTAGCAAATTTTAGATAACGTACTACATTTAATATCCTTTTTAGTCATATAATTTTTTTAAAATTATTTTTTTCAAAGATGAAGAAATTAATGGAGGAAAGAAAAAAAACCGTGGCTGACGTAAGGTTGGAAATTACACACAAAAAAACTAAGGAAATTTTGAATTAATTTTTTAAACTTTTGTTTAATTTGGGTTCGAAACCGAAATAGTGGAAGTATTTATTTATTTATCAACACTACTGCAACTTTGATTACAGAATTCTTGTTATTATTAATCTTCCCACCTTACCAATACTTCAACCACAGATTTTTCTTTTCCTTCATCAATTTCTTCATCTTTGAAAAAAATAATTAAAAAATCAATTGCACCACTAAAAAGGATATTAAATAGAGTACGTTATCTGAAATTTTATGGCCTCTAGGTTTGAAAATAGAAGTTTTGAATCATCATAGTAATTTTTTCAACTTTGAACAAAAAATATTTTTCAAAGTTCTGGCTACTAAAACGCTTATTTACCCAACGTTTACAAGTTTGTATTGATTACATCTTCCTGGAAAATTAACATAGTGTTCAATTGTATCAACAGATTTGTCCAAAATCTTTTACTTTGGAGTTATCATTGTTTATTTGAAGCAAGGTCGTGAAATCTTAAAAAATCTGAAAAAGCGGAGTAGCTACGAAACTGTTGAGGTTCAGCTTATAATTTATTAGGATATTTTGGTTCCGTTTTGAATGTAGAATCTATGGGCAAAGTTTGTAACACGAGTAGCCAAACAACCTGTATGTACTTATCATTCATTAATTATGAATTATAATCTATAATACACGGAATTACTAAATTATTTTCGGTGTATAATTAATACAATATTTTTCGACCTTAGGTTTAGGTGAAAAAATTCTAATATTAACTTTTTCCAATCATGTTTATCAAAAGAAACGTTATTATGGACAATAATTCCGGATTCGAATGCTCAGAAATTTAAATGGCTAATCTGGTTTCAAAAAGTAAATTTGTAATAAATCATCAACCATGTTGATTGATTTTTGTAATATTGACCAGTTCGACTAAAATGTTAAGCCTTTGATTTTTATACATAAATATTTATGATTAATATGTGTTATACTTTCTTGGTAGACAAAATTAAGGCGATCACTTGTCACTGAATTTAATATTCGAAGCTATCAAACAGGCAGTGTTGGAAAATGGAAAAATGTGCTTTTCCGTTTTATATCACCAATTTTAAACACTTAACCAGCTCACGTGAAAATTAAAACCAACTTTTTCTTGGGTCGTTTAAACTCCAGATTTTTTCCACGTACAGTGGTAATCCGCGTATTCTTGTCCTTTTTTTCCTCCCTGTGGTATATTTAAAAAGAGGCCAGCGTGCGAGGATTAGTTTCCGTCGACGAGAATGGAAAAAGGACTCGCAGGATATTTAATTTAAGCCTGCGGCCTCGGTAATTTATTCTTCTCACGTATATATTCCATCAGAGTGGGCCCTCTTGCTCTTTCTGCTTTGGGTAAAATTGCTCGGGAGTTTTCAATTAATTAGAACTTCTTTTTCGTTAATAAACATCGAGTTTCATTTGTATCCGTTTCAAGGAAATTTTGTTTAAATACAAAATTTTTAGCGCGCTTTTGCCATATCAGCCTAAAAACAAATTCACACTGAGTATATAGAGTGGAGATTAAAATTACGAATGTTTGAATTTGTG
Source organism: Cimex lectularius (assembly GCF_000648675.2). Lineage (NCBI taxonomy): Eukaryota > Metazoa > Arthropoda > Insecta > Hemiptera > Cimicidae > Cimex > Cimex lectularius. Next base: position 1,644,894 of record NW_019392667.1, read on the forward strand.
AAAGATATGAAAATACTTTTCTTAATTTGTTTATTGATTGAAAATTGTTTCAAAATCTTGTAAAAGTGATGTGACTTCTCGTTCAGTAAAATCTTGACATCAAAATTTTCATATAAAAAAATTATACCAAATATACCAAACATGGTTTTTTATAGCCATCTTTCAGGCAGTAATTGAGGTTTTACGAATTAATGTTTTCTTTTTTTGTGTAAAAGAATTTGAATTCATGAAAAAAGTTATATGTCGTCATTTTGCCTTGTTTTTCCACAGTCACACTTTTAATGGCAGCCGTATCAGACGGTTTTTATTTGCATTTATAATTTATCATTTAAATTTCGTTTTGTGGTAAATGCGACCGCATCGATGCAAATGCCTGCCTCGTCGAGTCACCCTTCATATTAAATCCGCTCATGACGCCCCCTCAAGCTGTGTACAAATTCATGGCGGGGGATGATATTCTAAGCACGTTGACGTAAGACATGCTGGCCCGAACAAGCATACTTACCACCGGGGCTCGAGATTGCTCGACATTTTCCAAAACGTTTGATCCAGATCATCACCGAGTATGTTATGTCAAATATTGTAATTTACAGGATTTTTTTTTTTAAATTTCTACACCAGAAGTCATATTAGCCCCATTCAGGCGCTTTTAAAAAAAAGCCCAGTTTCTTGATTCTCAGTGGCTGAGATTCGAACCCGGGTCACTTACAGTGACGTGTCGAGTTAATGCTTTGTCCGTAATTGCCACTGATACTTCTGGATTACCATTTAAGAATTTAGTTAATAAGTTTCATTTTTCATATTCCTAAGACATTAAAAAAATCTGTAATTTATAGATCGATAAATAGAGAGTGACAGTGAGAGTAAGAGTGAGAACCAGAGAGTGAGAATGAGAGGTGAGGAAGTTGAGGAAAGAGAGAGAGAGAGAGAGAGAGAGAGAGAGAGAGAGAGAGAGAGAGAGAGAGAGAGAGAGAGAGAGAGAAAGATAGAAAGACAGAGAGAGATAGAGAGAGTTAGAGAGAGAGAGAAAATCGAGGGAGAGAGGAGAGAGAGCGAAAATCGAGGGAGTAAGAGGGAGTGAGGGTGAGAGAGAGAGAGAGTCAAAGAGAGGAAAATAGCTAGATAGATAGATCAATAATATTTCAATAATTCAAAAACCTGCGAGTATAGACAGACCCAATAAGTAAACCGGTGTGACCTTTCACGACTGAGTCTCAAAGACATGTACCCAAAAGCAACATTAATTAAAAAAAGGTAAATACAACCAAGAAGCCAAACAAAGATTATCATAACGTTAACGATCGTTTTAATAACGTCACTAAAATTGGTCCGGCAATTAGTGGACTGCCTATTAGAGTGGATTTCAAAAAAGACGAGAGAAAAATTGTAAATAAAAAGGAAAATTTTTGAAAATTAATCTTAACCTCTGTTAGTCGCATTATAATGGGAACGGGAAAATCTGAAAGGAAAGTTGGAAGGGAGACCTTTACTTCGGGGTGAAGCTTTCCGATGAACTTTCGCAAATCCACGTTGACGAAGCGCAGGATAAGCGATTATCGCTCGAATAAGCGTAATTCACGTTTGACAATTTAAATATTTACAAACAATCAACTTAATCGTTCGAAGTCTTAAGCCGGACTGTCTCGATCCGACAAGCCACCGGCTTCTCAAGCTCGGAGTCCAAAGTTGGCATAAACGAATATGTTTTGTGTGTATCAAACATATATAAACAAAATGTATACTCTCGTAAATTTAAAGTTCTAAGAATAATTGTAATCTCACTTTTGCAAACAGTTGATGCGATTTTCAAAAGCTTGTATGTGATTTTTTTTAAAAACTGATTAGGGAAAGAGAAGGGTAATGGCCACATTCTATTCTGAAAACTTCTAAGAATCAATAGGTTCGTTAATCTTCAACCAATCTTCTTCATTTCTTAAAATTACATTTATTTAATATTTACAAATACAAATATTGTATTATGTAATTATGCTCAAATATGCTGAATTTGTCATTTAATTCTCTTGTAGGAGAAAATATCCAGTGGCATCGTCTTGCATGATTTTCAGGTAGGTTTGGAAGTGATAACTGTCATACAAAAGATCATTGTGTATTCAATTCACTAGTTTTGTGGTCCGCTTGACCAATAAATATATTACAATTAATACAATTTCAGTTGAGATAAAAAATGTCAATGGCACTAGCGGGATTCGAACCCACCATCTTCGGCTTGATACGCCGCTGCTCTACCACTTGAGCTATCGTGACCTCGATCCACTCGGACATCAACATCCCATCTCAACCACATCGTGTATCAAGCCAAAGATCGTGGGTTCGAAACCCGCTCGTGCCATTGACTTTTTTTATCTCAACTGAAAACCTTAATTAATTTTAATTATTGTGTATGTTCATTAATTGATGAAATTTTTATAGCGGGTTTTGATGAGGTCATATACAAACGGGATGAGCACGTCGTTATGAATAATGTAATTTGAAACCTAAATATTTTCGTTTATAATTTGAAGGGAAATTTTAAACTGAATTGACTGGCGACGATGGAAATAGGATTTCTAAGCCAAGCCTAAAAGGAGACCGCCGATTTGCAAAAATTTAAATTAAATTTATTCCTTAAATATTGCTAAATCATATAATTATTTAGGAGTCATTGTGATACCTCGATTATCGATATGCTATATAATATGATACGTGCTTATTCACCTCAACTTACGTTTTAAGGGCTAAGCTGTGTCTGCACAGAATTTTGGCAATGTTTTTCTCACAAAAAAAAGTGTCTGCGTTTTGTGAATACTAATTTATTAGGAGCAAAATTTTATTAAATTTATTCCTTATATATTGCTAAATCATATAATTACTTAGGAGTCATTGTGATACCTCGATTATCGTTATATTATGTGATATGATATATGATTATATCACCACAACAAAAGTTTTCAGGGCTAAGCTGCATCTGGACAGAATCTTGGCAAAGTTTTTCTCACAAAACAACGTGTCTTTGCGTTTTGCGAACCACAATTTGTTATCAGCTCACATTGGGAGCGATAATCGCTATGAAGACATGGATAATTTTTTTATAAAAGCTATTTCTTAAAAAAAATATTATCTCTACCTACTAGCCTCCCTAGTGTTGTATGGTTTATTATTCATATAACGTATTAAATATGTTCTTTCGGTTTTTGGTAGAGATAAAAAAGTCAGTGTCAAGAGGAGAGTTGGTGTCCGAGAGGATGGAAGTCACGATAGCTCAAGTCGTAGAGCAGGGGCGTATTTAGCCGAAGTTCGTGGGTTCGATTCCCGCTCGTGACACTGACTTTTTTACTCAACCAAAAACCTTACATAAAAAGAATAATTAATTGATAGAATTGGTCAATTTACCACTAAAAGATAAATGGATTAATAATATGTTGAAACTTACGTTATACCATTGTTTTTTTAAATTTTCATTATGCTTGCGTTTTAAATATTTTCTGAGAGCGTGTCGCATCATGATATTCTATTGGTAAATAATGTAGCTGTAGAAGTGGTAAGACGTAGGGTTGTCTGATTTGATTCCTGGGTTATTTGTTGTCGTGCCATAACTCGAGTGTGTTTGATCATTTCAAATACTTTTACAATAGATATTTTACAATAGGGCTGAACGCTTTCCTTAGAATATTTTAGAGAAAACACAAAATCCAGCGTTTTTGGTGCACTATGGATCAAATCTTTATCACTTGATGTGGTTGTCCACGCTGAGAGCGGAGTTGGTTATTGCCTTGGTTGAGGAAGGACATACTCATGTGTTCATGTGCAATCTAATTACCAGGTAGGACCATCATTTCGTTTGTGAATGCCCCGTGCTGGCCGAATTTCGCCCGCTCCACATGAAAAGCAGTTCCCTCGCTGGTCCAGCAATTTTCAGAGTTTTGACATGTCCACGGATCTGCAAACTATTAATTGCTTTTCGAGAAAGGCCTGGAAATACAAATAGGTACAGCCGACTAAGAAAGTTTAATTATTAATTTTGCAACCCTGTTCTGCCATTGTTAAATAAATATTAGTATTTTAAATTATATTTCTTTTTTTAAGATTAACTGTGCAAAGAGTTTAATTATTCAGAAATCCTGAGATGCGGTCTGGTGTGATGTAGGTTGCAGAAAAACATTTTCTTCATTGTCCCAACGTTTCGATCTTTATTGAGATCATCTTCAGTGCCTGGGATGGTGACACATATACGCAGAAAACAAACACTTTGAGTGAGTACAAATACTTTGATTGAATATAAAAAATATATTTTTTTGCATTGTATAAATTCACTTTTTTCCACAACCTACATTTATTTGTTAAATTTAAACAATGTTTGTAAATCCCAGGCCCTGAAGATGATGTCAGTAAAGACCGAAACGTGGCACGATAAAGAAAATGTTTTTCTGAAACCTACATCACATCAGATCGCATCTCACGATTTCTGAATAATTATCGACTAACGGTCACTAATCACCACACATTTCTACAAAAGTATAATTTTATTTTAGATTATTATGTTTACTTATGTGTTTATTTTTTACTGTTAATTTAAATCCTCTTTCATAGAACTACCGTTCATTTTTTAAACTAGTATAAAATTTCTTGTTAACACCTCTAGAGACCTCTATATATCAATGTTTGATTGAATTAAATTTATCGATTTTTTGATCACTAAATTTTTTCCGATTTTTAAGAAGTCGTTACAATTCAAAAACAGCCCAAAGGATTTTAACGCCAAAAATGGCGTTTGAAAGAAGAGCAACGTAGCTTTTTTTAACGACCTATGTACCATAAAAATATGTAAAAATGTTTCTATAAGGAAATACTCAAAATAAAAACATTAACCAATTTTTTCAAATGGAAATAATTATCCGATTTTAATAATCGATACAGTTATAAAATGCAATTTACAATTATTTTAAAATAAACTATCATCTATAAATATCGGAAGGTTGTCGAAATTGTCATCCAAATAATTAATTTACACAATTATTTTTCATAAATTTAGAATAATGAAATCTTTAATAATCTCTTGCTAGAGAACAAATTTCATATATATGTATTTAAGATTTAAAATTTTATTCTAGATATTTTTGATTTTCCAAAATTAGCGGTATGACAAGCTGAGCCACCCTGTGTATTAATATTAAGCGAATACTCTAGAAGAAACGACTTGGTAAAAGAAATAAACCTTTTGGATCAATTAAAATTTAATAAAAAAATGTAATTCTAATCCATTATTTTTCGTTTTCCGATTGTTCCGAATGGCAAAAAGGAGGGAAAGTTTGAAATGTAGGTTGCGATGGTGAGTTGGTGTCCGAGAGGATCGAAGTCAAGATAACTCAAGTAGTTAGAGCAGCGGCGTATTTAGTCGAAGGTCGTGGGTTCGAATCTCGCTTGTGACACTAACTTTTTTCATTTCAACCAATTCCTTACAATAAGATATTAATGATCAATTAATTGAAAGATGTAATTCTAATATTCAACAATAATTTCTCCAAATTAATACGTTCAATTAAGTTTCTTAATGACCATTTTATCTTTTGTCAAAAGTTTGATTTTATTTATTTTTTTTCACATTGAGCATGTAAAATGAACTGATAAGTGCCAACCACTGGTTTGAGGGAACAAATACCAAATCGTTCTGAAAGTAGCAGTGCAACAAAATTGGAAAGGAAGTCAACCGTTACGTAAATTTTTTTTCGAGTAAACTAGATCATAATTTTTTTGTCTTAAAACTAACATAAAATTTCGTTTTACAACATTTAGAGACGCCTAAATATAAATTCTAAATATAAATATAAATAAGTTTGTTTGAATTTAAATTTATCGTTTTTTTACCCTAAAACTTTTCTGTTTTTAGGAAATCGTTATCGGAATATAAAAATTATTGGTTAAAATTAAATTCTTTTTTAAATTGAAATAGTAGTCCGATTTTAATGTTTGATACAGTTATAAAATGCACCTGTCAACTCCTTTACAACGAATTATCAACCATCAAAATCGGTTTTTTAAGTTTTGAGAAAAATGATATTTGAGCTTTCGATAGAGGCATCATTCACGCTGAAGATCTTCGAAATTATAAGTCAAATAATTAATTTACACAATTATTTGAAATAAATTAATCTTTAAGTAAGGTATTGGATGAGATAAAAAGTCAGTGTCACGAGCGGGGATGTAGGCGGAAAAAAAGCGCTTATGACACATGTAAGATGTATAGATTGTGATGGAAAATATTTTGAATAAATTAATCTTTATGTAAAATATTGGTTGAATTGAAAAAGTTGGTGTCACGAGAGGGATTCGAACCACGACCTTCGGCTCAATACGCCACTTTACCACTCGAGCTATCAAGACTTCACGACTTCGTTGAGTCATATTTTGATGAAAGAACAAATACCAAATCGTTCTGAAAGGATTGGTGTAACAAAATTGGAAATGAAGTCAACCGTCGGCTGTTTGGAAAAGCGGATTTTCCGAGTGCAGAGCCGATCATTAACTGAACCGAATGCCGCGGGGAAGCGGGCCAACCCTGAAAAGGGGACTTGACTGATTGAGGTTTGGGGTGGCACAAGCAATTTTCCAGCAAGTTGAAAGGAGACACATATCTCTGGGCCGTCAGATGCGCCTAAGCACGCCCTCCGATGTGTTCCCCCTTATCAGGACGAGCCAAGGCCCATCCACCCCGAAATTAATCCGTCAGCGTGAAGCTTAATCGGCTCGTTACGGACCGACGTGCACGAGGCTTACGTCTTGTCGTAAGTAGCGTGATGTTAGATTTTCTATAATAACGATTGGAGAAAAACGGACTTTCTTTATGTTCATATTTGGTCCGGAGGTTTTGACCGAAACGATTCGACGTACTCGAGAAATGATAACAAAAACATTTGTGCGCAAGCAACAGCTACCCACCACTCGAATGGCTTAAAAGCTGTATCCAAATGGAAAAATAACGGTTGATGATTTAGCATTCACCTCAGCAACTTCAGCTATATTTGTTTTTTTATTGCCATTTCAATAATACGTTAAAACATATTTACGGTAAATTAAAACAAAGTATTTAGTTTAATCCATATATGTACTTAGTAGTCATAATAAATCGAATTTTTAATTAATACACTTTTTATTTCGTTGAGACGAAAAAGCTAGTGTCACGCGCGGGATTCGAACTCACGACCTAGTCAGTTCTTGGTTAAGAAGTTACAGCAGCAGAGTATTGTGCCGAAGGTCGTGAGTTCGAATCCCGCTCGTGACACTAGCTTTTTCATTAGTAGGATTGAGTGATGTATTTCTATTATAACAAATAGGGGGTTGTTTGGAAGGTTTGGTTTATTTGATTAGGTTATGTGATTAGCCAAAACAATAGATAATATTATTATATAGCAAATATTATTATATTTTAACGAAAATAATTTAAAATATGTCGTCTTAAAAAAAAATCCCGCGTCTTATTCCCCTGTAGAGAGCATACGACTCGGTGAAAATTGAAATTTCTGAATAAATTTCCTAAATAAGAAGACTCATCTCGAACCGAACTCACGATGTTATCATTCGAAGTCAAACGGCGTATTCTTCCCTCGTTCACAATTCCTTGAGGCTTATTATTCTTCCCTTCCTAATGAAACGGTAGACCTACTGTTTTAAATAATGTTGTTTTTTGCCCCCCCCCCCCAACAAAAAAAAAGAAAATATAAAGCCTGAATTTTCAGTGAATTCCATGTTCAAGGGAAATTCACAAATACCACTGGTTGTTCAACTTTCTAAACTATGGGCTGAGATGGGAATTTGGTGTCCGAGTGGATCGAAGTCACGATATCTCAAGTGGTTAGAGCAGCGGCGTATTTAGCCGAGGGTCGTGGGTTCGAATCCCGCTTGTGACACCGAATTTTTTTTAACAAAACCCTTAATTAAAGATTAATTAATTGAAACGAATTTATTTTGTCAAGCGGACTACGAAACCTAATAAATGTAATTTGACATTTGAAAAAAGGCAAAAAGGAGGGAAATTTCAAAAGGTGGGGTTGAGATGGGAAATTGGTGTCCGAGTGGATCGAAGTCACGATAGCTCAAGTGGTGCCGAAGGTCGTGGGTTCGAATCCCGCTCGTGACACTCACTTTTTTATCACAACCAATGCCTTACGAAAAGATTAATTAATTGAAAGAGGTTTGTTATCAATCGGATCACCAAATCTAATGAATTACTATAATTAGGTTTTCAAGGTTTAAAAAAAAGGATGTCTTTAAAGTTTGTAGTTCAATAAAAACGAGGCTTTTGAGATCCTTTCAGCAATGGCTATCTACCTAATCCAGGTATTTTTGTTACACGGACAATGTGTATTTATTTAATTTTAGAAGACGTCAAAATATAATCCGAGATATCTTATTGTACGTGATCAGAGAACAGTATTAGTCGACGAAATGGAAAAATTTAGATCGGCTTTGCTCCAAGTAAACTAATTATGGCTTTATCCTCCCTTGTCTACACGATGCTTCGATACGGTTTGGAAAATTTTTCCTTTCTCATTTTATCTCGAGCATTTATGACATTTCTGAAGAGAAATTTAGCAAATTGTTCCGGGTTTTTATCATATTTGATGAACCTAGAATTTTCCATTTTCTGCATTTTTGTGCCTGAAACGCTTAAAAATTTAATAAGCGTTCCAGTTTCATAAAAGATTTCGTTACAAATCGTTTTTAACTTAGTTAATAAGCTTTCGTGTTTTATTCCTCCAAAGAGTTTTCTTTATTGTTTCGGTTATTATGAGAGATGTCAAAGCAACTTTGTACGTGTTTGGAATCACCAACGCGACTTGTCGCCACAGCCGAAAAAAAAGAGAGATCAGTAACCAAATATTTTCGTTCTGATAGTTTTTGATTGTGTAACTTTAATCAACACTATTTTTCTTTATTGGCTTTCAAGGATTGATTGTTGTTCCATTTAAATAAATTTAATCCCTTGCGTTTTTAATTTCCATGAGCGTTCAAAATAAGTCGGAACCCGATGCGGTTTTAATGAGGGTTCCGGTCCGTGATGTGGTTCTGTTAAAAGGGGTATCAACATCATCGTCATTCCATCCCCGGCACGAACCTCTGCAACGATTATCTTATTTTTGTTATTTTTTCCTCCGGATCGTCATCGGTTTCCGCAGTGACTACGTTATACTTGAGACGCAATTTCTCGTTTATTTCTTAACAATATTTATAGCGTGACATTATTGCGAATGCAGCAGTGAGGTCACTGAGATGATTGACGTGTAATTTGAATCGACCATCCTGGTGCCTACTGCCTATTTTAGCTGGTTATATCAGTCAGAAGCGAGTTGGTATTTTGCATAATATAAAAAGGACTTAAATACTAAATCAATTCAAATGAAAAAACGCGACTGGCAGACTGAACCAACGACAAAACGCACAGACTAACTAAGATAGTAAAATTGACGAACCGTATCTGGCATTGAAAAAAAAAAAAAAAAAATCAATATTCACAGACCAACCACCAGAGCTGACTACCAAAGCCGGTGAAATGATGGAACGGGACTGAGTGACAAAACCCACAGGCCAACCCTCGGAGCAAGTGAAAGTGAAAAACGCCTCTGACAGACTGAACCAACGACAAGACGCACAGCCTAACCACCGAAGATAGTAAAATTGACGAACCGTATCTGGCATAAAAACACCAGAGTCAAGATTCACAGAACAACCACCAGGGCTGACTACCACAGCCGGTGGAATGATGGAACGGGACTGGCTGCTAAAACCAGGGACAAAACTCTCAGGCCAACCATCTGAGCAAGTGAAAGTGAAAAAACGCGTCTGACAGACTGAACCGACGATAAGACGCACAGACTAACCACCGAAGATAGTAAAATTGACGAACCGTATCTGGCATAAAAAAAGTCAATATTCACAGACCAACCACCAGAGCTCACTACCAAAGCCGGTGAAATGATGGAACGGGACTGGCTGCCAAAATCAGCGACAAAACCCGCAGGCCAACCATCGGAGCAAGTGAAAGTGAAAAGACGCATCTGACAGACTGAACCGACGACAAAACGCACAGACTAACTAAGATAGTAAAATTGACGAACCGTATCTGGCATTGAAAAAAAAAAAAAAATCAATATTCACAGACCAACCACCAGAGCTGATACCAAAGCCGGTGAAATGATGGAACGGAACTGGCTGCCAAAATCAGCGACAAAACATGCAGGCCAACCATCGGAGCAAGTGAAAGTGAAGAAACTCATTGGACAGACAAAACCAGCGACAAAACGAAGAGAAATACTTTGTCCCGAAGAATACTGTAACAATTTTTTTATTATTTTACTTAGTAACAACAATTTAATACTTGCTTCTTAGCATATTTCAGTAGTGAAAATGTCACTGAGATTACCAATGTTGGAAACAACAATATACAATTGTTGCGTTGTGGAATGGCAAGGACATTAGGAGTCATTTTATGTACGATGTAAGTTTAAGAGAAATTCATTAGAGTTCGTGGTCCGATTGACGAAATAACTTCTTTTCAATTAATTAATCTTACATGTATGTAAAATATTGGTTGAAATGAAAAAGTTAGTGTCACGAGTGAGATTCGAACCCACGGCCTTCGGCTCAATACGCCGCTGCTCTAACCACTTGAGCTATGGTGGCTCAAAAAACCATTTTCTCTCTTCTCTTTTGGGGTGAACCCAGGCAGTTACTTAATTTAAAAATTAATAGTTTATATCTCAGCTGAGTATAAATTGAGTGAAATCTTATTTTATTTTTTTATTGTATGATAATTACTGTGTACATTTTTTCTGTTATTTTCAAATTAGGATTAGCTTTTATTTAAATTTTTTTCTTTTCGTATTTATACCCTTTTTCTGAGAAGATCCTCATAGCTTCCGTAAGTTTTATCATTCAAACAAGGGACATTAATTTGTTTATTTTCTTTTCATAGTTAGGAAGAAATTTTAGTATTGTCTGAAAAATAGTGCTATGGTTTCTTCAGGCGTTTTATTACTACTTTTAATGTATTGCATACCTTAGCGAGAACTTCTAAGACAGAAAAAATAGTATTTATTTAAATATCGTGAGATGCGGTCTGGTGTGATGTAGGTTTCAGAAAAACATTTTCTTTATCGTGCCCACGTTTCGATCCTTATTGAGATCATCTTCAGGGCCTGGGTTTTACAAACATTGTTTACATATAACAATTACATTTTGGATGTGAAAAAGTGAATTTATACAGTGCAAAATACATTTTTATATATTCAATCAAAATATTTCTACTCACTCAAAGTGTTTGTCTTCTGTGTAATTGTGCCTATACCGACAACCTTCCCCACCCCTTCAAAATCCAACGTATATAAACACAAAATAGCAAAATCTTACTGGCACTCTCGACACGACACGCAAAAATGGCACAATTACACAGAAGACAAACACTTTGAGTGAGTAGAAATACTTTGATTGAATATAAAAAAAATATATATTTTGCATTGTATAAATTCACTTTTCTACATCCAAAATGTAATTGTTATATGTAAACAATGTTTGTAAATCTCAGGCCCTGAAGATGATCTCAATAAAGATCGAAACGTTGGCACTATAAAGAAAATGTTTTTCTGAAACCTACATCACACCAGACCGCATCTCACGATTTCTAAATAAATATCGATTAACGGTCACTAATCACCACACAAAAATACGTATATTTTAGTGAGGTTTGCAATTTTCATTGTTTTTAGTTGTCAAAACCAATTTGGCTATTCGTCAAATACACAAAAGATGAAGTTGGAAACGCACAGACACAAAGCGAATCGAAAAAGTTAATCAATAAAAACAAAATAAAATATACAACGTTTTTATGTAGACGAATATTATTTAAGAAAATAATGTGCATATACAAAATACTCGTTGTAAAACTTCTGTTTTCACAGAAAAGAAACAAACATAAACTAGTTTTGTAACTCCAAATTTATCACGTCAATAATAATTAAAAGAACCAAATTTTAACAACAGTTCACTCAAATTGAGTTAAACGTCAACTCAGATAATGAACAAAAATAGTAAAAAGTGTTTTGGCCGATTTGAAAAAAAGAACACGGTAAAGTACGGAATCGTTCTCATTATGGGGGTAGTTTCACCCCTCACAAGCATAAAGATATAAATCGAAACCCTCTCTAATATTCGTAAATGTACATTGCTCACTAAACTAACCGTCTCTCTCCTCCTTCAAATGAAAAACTTACAAATTTTTATATTAAGTTAATTCAAGTAATCTTGAAAAACTTGCAAAATGGATTATTAGGAAGTGTTTATTCAATCGAAGATCTAAACGATTTTTTAGTAAAACGAACACTATTTTTTTTATGGGAAACAACAGACTAAAATTGATGAAATACATTTTAATTACGTACATTCTTAAAAATTTGTGGTTTAAGAGTTACGTTAATGTAAACTTCTTTAATGTAAAACTTCCTCTTAGAGTACGAAGTATATAATGTATAAAAATGTTATTTGTTGTTATTTTTCAGCATTCTTCAGTGTTTTTTTCTTTTTGTTTGTTATTTCTTGTCATGCTTGTAGATTAGATTGTTGTTGTCATGTGTGTTTTAATTTTCTTCTGGTCTGTCCTATTTACTCATTCACTTACTTATAGGGAATGCTAGTATTCCATTACATATGCATATAATATCCAATGTTTTATTTACGCATGATCATTATTCATCAATTTGTCCGACCATTGAGTTGTCTATAAGGTCGTACATTCCGCAGCTATACCGACGATGCATTATTTAAACTGGTTGCAAATTTATGGCTTCTATTAATCGTAATCAACGCGACCAAAAATCAGCAAATATAGCTTGCAACTGATTAAGACTACAGTCGAAAATAACGATTTATTTGCTCCGATTAAAAGCAATAAATCCTTTTGACTGTTGTTAATGGGTTTTGAGATATTTTCCCTCTTATTTCTCGAAAGGCTTACATGAATGAAATAGCATTAGTAGAATTACACAGGGTGAGTTATTTTTTGACGCACCATAGGAAGTCAACGTGGGTTCGTTTAAATCTGACTCAAGGTCTATTTCCTTTGATGAATACGTTAATAAAAGAAAGTGAGTCAATTTTCAGTGCACCATAGGAAAAGCAACGTTGGTGCGTCTAATTATGACTCGGCACATTTCATTTTGTTTGTCTCGTACGAAAAAATAAGCGAGTCACTTTTCGATCCTCCATTCGTTATAAATTAGTTTTAGTAGGTTGGAAGGAAAATAAACAAAACCAATATTATTAAAACATTATTCAAACACAATGTAAAAATAAAAAAAAAATCTTCACAAATTAATTTGATTAAGGTTTAAGATTATTTTTTTCTGGCAATTAAAAAAATTAAATAAATGTAACAATCTCCTTTTTTCTGGTAAAGTAAAAAAATTCAATAAATGTAACTATCTCCTTTTTTCTGGTAAGTAAAAAAATTAAATAAATATAACAATCTCCTTTTTTCTGGTAAAATAAAAAAATTAAATAAATGTAACAATCTCCTTTTTTCTGGTAAGTAAAAAAAATTAAATAAATATAACAATCCTTTTTTCTGGTAAAATAAAAAATTAAATAATGTAACAATCTCCTTTTTTCTGGTAAGTAAAAAAATTAAATAAATATAACAATCTCCTTTTTTCTGGTAAAATAAAAAAATTAAATAAATGTAACAATCTCCTTTTTTCTGGTAAAATAAAAAATTAAATAATGTAACAATCTCCTTTTTTCTGGTAAGTAATACAATTAAATAAATATAACAATCTCCTTTTTTCTGGTAAAGTAAAAAAAAAATAAATATAACAATCTCCTTTTTTCTGGTAAAGTAAAAAAATTAAATAAATGTAGCAATCTCCTTTTTTCTGGTAAAATAAAAAATTAAATAATGTAACAATCTCCTCTTTTCTGGTAAAGTAATACAATTAAATAAATATAACAATCTCCATTGTTAGCAAACCAAAAATGTTCAAAATCATTATAATAATTGTCCGAACAGACCTACATTTCCTGCAACACAGTAGCCTAGTCTATCGTATAACGATGATCGGATGAGAAAAATACTCTATTCTAGTGGAGAAATTTTTTTAAAATTTTTACATTGTGTTTGAAAAATGGTTTAATAATATTGGTTTTGTTTATTTTCCTTCCAACCTACTAAAACTAATTTGTAACGAATGGTGCGTCGTAAAGTGACTCGCCTATTTTTTTGGTAAGAGACTAACAAAATAAAATCTGCCGAGTCATAATTAGACGCACCAACGTTGATTTTCGTATGGTGCGCCGAAAATTGACTCACTTTCTTTTATTAACGTATTAATAAAAGGAAATAGGCCTCGAATCAGATTTCAACGCACCCACGTTGATTTTCCAATGGTGCGTCAAAAAATGACTCACCCTGAATATCCTCCTAACGTCAATTACTTGTGACAAAACCAAAACTATATAGTTTCGGTTATTTATTATAGGGCACAATTAATTAAATCCTGCATAATTACTTAAAATATTCACATAAAAAATATTTTAAGGCTTGCAAACAAGATTTCTGATAAGATAAATTCTGGTTGCTTCTATATACAATGATCGATTTCTCTCTCTCTCTCTCTCTCTCTCTCTCTCTCTCTCCCTCTCTCCCATTGTCTTTCTTCAATATTTGGATTGAATGATAGAGAGAAAGAGAAACAGATAGATAGATTGATAGAGATAGAGAGAGAGAGAGGGAGAGAGAGAGAGAGAGAAAGAGAGAGAGAGAGAGAAAGAGAGAGAGGGAGAGAGATAGAGAGAAAAAGAGAGAAAAATCGATCATTGTACATAGAAGAGGGAAAGTGTGAACGAATGAATTTCGTTTTGTAGAATAATATCACAAAGTATCGAACAACCTATTTTAATATTAACGGGAAGGGATATTCAAATAGTAGATATATATTTGGAGATAGTTATATATTATATAGTAGATATATATCTAGAGATATACAGGTTGTCCTTTTTAGATGAACCGATTGAAATAATACAGGATACTTCTGGCCCAGTTACTTCAAAATGCAAATATGGCCCAACATATCCTGACACACCATTTTAAAAATTTTTACATTGAAAACAGTGTTTCAATCGGATTTTTAATTGTTCAAAAATGACAAAGATATGGCAAAAGGTGAAAAAAACCAGTCATTTCTTATTATTATTATTGTTTTTTATTTTATTTATTTACAGTTCAAACAGGTCACATACCCAAGCATAGGACAGCCAAGCAACACAACAAAACAATCATTATGATCTGCTTGCCCCTTCGGGCTTCCACATGCTACGAAGGCGAGAAATAAAAAGAAAAAAAAAGAAATAGCGGATGCTCAAACGTCGATGCCAAAAAAAATCATTATGATATAAAATACAAAAAAAGGATATAAAAATAATAGCAATGAAAATAACAGCAAAGAAGCGCTTACACGTTTAACAAAAAATCAATATTGTAAATAGATTAATAAATAGCACAACAAAAGTAATAAATAAACACTCAACTACATTTTAAAGCACGTTTAATATTTATTTTGAAGATCTGAATGGTATTAATCGAGGAGAGGGGTCCGCACTGATAGCGAATTTTTTTAAGTAATACACAGCTATGGAGATTGAAGACTCTAACCCGTATTTGGTCCTGTGCCGTAAAGTACCAAACAATTCATGGGTTCGTAGTTGACGTTGGGGCACCCTAAAGCCAATACAAGATAATATTTCCGGGGAGTCAATAAAATTATTTAGTTATTCAGATATCGTGAGATGCGGTCGGGTGTGATGTAGGTTTCAGAAAAAGTTTTCTTTATCGTGCCAACGTTTCGATCTTTTATTGAGATCATCTTCAGGGCTCAAAGTGTTTGTCTTCTGTGAAATTGTGCCATCCTTGCGTGTCGTGTTGAGAGTGCCCTTGTGTTTTTCTGAAACCTACATCACACCCGACCGCATCTCACGATATCTGAATAACTATCGATTAACGGTCACTAATCTCTACACACAATTATTTAGGATCTTCCACAGAAACACAGCGGAAGCCAAAACTCTTCTATCCGCCAGAGAATCCAGGCCTACTAAAGCAAGTCTGGCTTCATTGGAGCAAAGATGGTAGTTCCTGTGATTGCTTAATTTGTAATACGGGTATTTCGTTGCCTTTCTCTGTACCCTTTCTATCATGTAAGACCCATCTAAATAACTCGGCGACCAAACAGCACTGGCATACTCTATGTGACTGCGCACCAGAGATTGATAGAGTAATTTTCTTGCAAAAGGGTTCTTAAAATCAGTAGATTGCCTGAGTACTAATCCTAAATTTTGGTGGATGGAAGGTTGCCCTTGAGCACGAACAGCAGGCTCGGGTGCCAAACTCGATCAAAAGCTTGGCTTCCGTCAAGAAAGGCTCCGGAAAAGTACTGTCCCAACTCAAGGGAGGATGAAATAATGCCTACCCCGCGGTAACACTGCTGGACAGTTGAGTGGCGGATGCGAAAACCAAATTGATGGTCTGGGATTATGTTTTGAGAATTTAGAATCGGAAGAATTCTTTTCAGTAGGAGTTTTTCTAAAATTTTACCCAAAGTAGGTAGTAGACTTATTGGCCTGTATGAAGTAGTACAATGTGTCGACTTTTTTGGCTAAGGGAACATTCGCATATACGAGTGCTTCCAAGCTATAGGGAAGTAGGTTGAACGAAGAACCTAGAAGAAGAAATTAGTGGTAAACTTGGATTCATCGGTCACATTTTCTTCAGCCTCCTAAGTCGAAATTTGTGCAAGGAACGTTAGACGCTTGTCATAATCAGAATCCATGAAGTCCCTGGACAAGATGAGAGCAATACTTGTAATTAAAATTGTAAGCCCAGAGTACATCTCTAATTTTATTTTTTGAAAAACTTATGCTTCCAACATTTCGGAAAGAGGAATTCGGATTTTCGCGAACATACAGTAAAATATTAAACTCCTTGAAGCAATTTCTCTGCCTTTTTCTTTTTGCAATAATTTTGTAATTTTTTTTACCATTTTTGAATTTAAAATCCAATTGTATCATTATTTTCGGTGTAAAACATCCTTTAAAATGGTCTGTCAGGATGTATAAGATGTATATTTGAAATTTTGAATTTAAACTGGGCCTCAGGTATCTTGTGTAATTGTTCTCTAAAATAGGTAATTATTTGAAACTAGAATAAAAAATATTAAACACATATTTATACACCCATTTATAGCCAAAAAACTAGATACTGGTATCGAAAGAAATATTCGATACTACTGAAGTATCGGCAGCAATTATTCGTAACAAATGAGTACTTTTTGTTCATTCATACTTGATGAACTTAGTAATGTGGACTTTGGTTAAAATAGCTCATGCGTAAAAATAATCAAGAAATTGCAGTTTTTTTTCATTTTTAAGTATTTTTTGATACGGTGGTACGTAGGTAAGAACAAGGCAAAGCTGTAAACACATTTGAACATAAATGATATTTCAATTTTGTCGTTATCGAATTTTGAGAAAATTTATCATGTTTGGTTTTGAATTGTTTGAAAAGGTAAGGCGTATTTCCAATGTATTCTCCAGATTCACTAATTTTCGTAGTCCGCTTGACCAATTAATATCATTCAATTAATTAAGGTTTTTTATGTTGAGATAAAAAGTCAGTGTCATGAGCGGGATTCGAACCCACGACCTTCGGTATTCTCCAGAGTTTTCAAGATACCAACGGTTCAGTTTTCTTAGTAAAATAACCTCATCCCTTCCTTTTGGGAGGAAACATGATTAGGTTTCTACCTACCAGAAGGAAGGTAAACACGTTTTAAGAATTTAAAGATAAAAACATTTTATAAGAAATTACTGAAATTGAAAGTCCGAGGTGCGACGCGGGAAACAATTCTGAGTTACCATAATTACCATCAGAGTTACCAACCACCAATTAAAAACCTAGATTAACTTTATCGATACATGCCGCGAGTAGGAGCTATTTACAGTAACTAGTCAATTCTCAGTTTGATGAGAGGTTAAGTTACAAACGGTAAATAACAATTCAATATTATTTGAACACAACAAAATTGGTATAACACGTCATTGGTTCAAGAGAAATTCAGCCCGGCCATCTATAAGGGACACCCTGTATAGATAGAGTGAGTGTGGGTAAAAGAAACAGTTACAAGATACATGCTTATATGTACATTTTTCCTCTCACCCTCTCTCTTTCTTTAGAGATTGGGAAGGGATTATATGGAGATAGAAATATATAGAGATAGAAATATATAGAGATAGATGTGGATGGAGAGAGATGAAAGAGAGATTGAGACCTTGAGCTTTATTTATTTTTCTATAAATGTATCTATCTATAGGGTTAAGTTTTTACTTTAACTGAAATAGATATGGAATAGTAAAGAGATAAAACACGCTGTAAGTTTAAAGAAAAATTGCCGACAGAAACAAAGTCAACAATGGATCGTTAGACTAGCCAACAAGTAGGCCGTGTGTTGAATACAATTTTGTTAAGTTGTTTAAAATAATTATCGAATAAATAAATAAACATAGTGGATGTAATTAAATGTTTGTTATGCAATCACATATTTGCCAATTTGCAAAAGGTGTCTGTACGGCCCATATAAATCGGGAAGCTATTTCCCGAACACATCCATATTATGCATGTGGGAAAGGGTGAGTCAAGTCCCATTGGAGAGGGCAACATTTCATTTCCCCCAGCAAGTTAGGGGACGTATTGAAATCACCCTCTATTGAAGACTCGCGTTGCCAGTCTAGATAGGGCTCTTTTCGAAAAAAAGAGGGAAAAATTACTTTCACCAACGTTAAAAACGGGCCACCACGTAGAATTTACATCAGTGAAAAGATATATAACAATGTACGATTTTAAAGACTATTTTACTGCATGTTTCGCTATAAGTGAAAAGATGTATAACAATTATTCGGAGTTCGTGAGATGCGGTCTGGAGTGACGTAGGTTTTAGAAAAATATTTCTTTATCGAGCCAACGTTTCGATCTTTATTGAGATCATCATCAGGGCTGAAAGTGTTTGTTTTCCGTGTAGATGTGTCATTCTTGTCTGTCGTGTTGAAGGGCACTCTCAACGATCGTTCGATTTCTTTGTAATTGAGTCATACTTGCGTCAATAACAATACGACACACAAGTATAACACATCTGCAGGGAAAACAAATACTTTGAGCCCTGAAGATGATCTCAATAAAGGTCGGAACGAATATAGAAATGTTTTTGTAAAACCTACGTCACACCAGACCGCATCTCAAGATCTCCGTAAATCATTAACTAACGGTCACTAAACACCACACATATATAAAACAATATGTGAATTTAAAGAGTAGTTTACTGTATGTTTTGCCATAAAATTGTTATAAATTGTCTATTTATATGTGTCATTCTTCTCTGTCGTGTTGCGAGTGCCAGTGAGATATTGGTGTTTTATGATTATATACGTTGGATTTTGAAAAGGTGGGGAGGGAAGTCGGCAATAAAAATACATTTTTATATGAGGAATCGGCAAACGACATCGTACATTTATTTGTGAAATTTAAACGATGTTAATAGATCCGAGGCTCTGAAGATGATCTCAATAAAGGTCGAAACGTTGGCCGGATAAAGAAAATATTTTTCTATAACCTACGTCACTCCAGACCGCATCTCACGATCTCCGAATAATCATTAACTAACGGTAACTAAACATCACACACATACACACACAAATATATATATATATATGTGTGTGTGTGTATAAATATGCGATTTTAATGACTAGTTTACTGTATGTTGTTGTTGTTGTTGTTGTTATTGCCATACAATTATTTATTATTTAAGAACTTTACTAAGTTATACATCGTAACCTGAATCCTATCGATAATTAAGCCATTCTTTATCCTGAGATTTTTTCAATTTTCTCAACACTATTCACATCTGCTGAAATGAAAATGGTGTAAAACAAAAAAGAATGAAATCCCTGAGAATTGTTCCATAAAACATGAGAAATGGTTATAATACAATTAGACCCTTTGCTGGACCAATTCATTCTGGAACGTGGACACCGGTCCGCGAGTAATTGTACCAGTCGGATCCGAATTTTCTCCCTTTTCGACTTTAGATCTGGCCAATTGAACCACACATTTAGTCCAGTTTTGCCTTTTTTTATTTATTTCATCCCTTTGTAGAAAAACATTGTTTTTCTCTGTTCGTTAAATTTCTTTTATCTTTATTAAGAAAAAGTTATATATTAAAAAATTCTTTACTAAATTATTTTAGAACGTTTTTTCCACGTTAAAAATATGCTTCAGTGATTCCTTTGTCAACAATTACTTAGTTTTTGTAAAATAGTTTTAAACAAAATTTTTTTAAAACAAAATATCATTTTTTTATCTTAACCTTTATCTTTAACTTTACAAAATATATTTCCAGGTTTGTAAAAACCTACCATTGTTAGTGAAGGTTATGCACAGTAAATTCACTATTTTTCGTGGTCTGCTTGACCAATTAATATCGTTCAATTAATTAAGGTTTTTAGTTGAGATAAAAAAATCAGTGTCACGAGCGGGATTCGAACCCACGACCTTCGGCTTGATACGCCGCTACTGGTAGACCAGAAACTGCTCAGTGTAGAGTAGCGGCGTATCAAGCCGAAGGTCGTGGGTCTCAACTCTCAACACGCAAGAATGGCACAATTACACAGAAGACATACACTTTGAGGCCTGAAGATGATCTCAATAAAGATCGAAACGTTGGCACGATAAAATGTTTTCCTGAAACCTACATCACACCAGACCGCATCTCACGATTTCTGAATAATTATCGATTAACGGTCACTAATACACGATATAAAAAATAGAGATCTATGGAGGTAAAGATAGATTGGTACTGGAGATTTCTGTCATCATTGTGTACTAGATAAAAAAGCAGAACACCCGCTTCGGGCTTTTAATTTTATCTGCAATTTTTATCCATTTGGAATTCATACAAAACAATCCAACTTTACAATTTTCATACTATGTATGAAATTACACTATGTATATAAATTTTATTTTCATAATTTTCACCCACTGCAAGTTTATATTAATCAACTTGATTTCTTCCTTAATACTAAGTGCGATACTTGCTTCATTTATTTTAATTATTGTTGTAGATGGGTGATGATTTTATCACATTTCCTAGATCTCAACTTTATAATCAAATACCTACGTGTGTAAACCAATTAAATTATTTTAACTTACGAATTAAAACATCTTAATGTAAAACGTTTGAGAAACATTTCGGTCAAAACGCCCTAATAATTTAAAACAAAAATGAAGGGAAATCGAGGAGAGAATTATTAAAATTGGCGCAGTGTCGCAAAGTTTATGCTTTGTCCTATATCGGAAACTTTTTAAAAAATCTGAATGCAGACGTTTATGCAAATGAAGGGGGTCGGGAAGTTTTTCAAGTTTTAATAACGACCGTGTCTTATATTTATTTCAGCGGGATGTTTCCAGGGTTAATTTTTTATCCGGGTGAAATAAGTTTTGAGATTTCAGAGTTTTCGTTTCAACCGCTGCTCGGTGTCATATTTATACATGGGATTCTATGTTTAAGTATGTATGGGGGAGGTGTTTAATTTTTTATGGAACATTTTGCATACTTTATTACAAATCAATATGTTTTGCTCAGTTTGAAAATATAAAAGTTCTGCGATATTAACGTTATTAGCAACTTCACTAGTTTTCGTGGTCCGCTTGACCAATTAATATCTTTCAATTAATTAAGGTTTTTCGTTGAGATAAAAAGGTCAATGGCACGAGCGGGATTCGAACCCACGATCTTCGGCTAGATACGCCGCTTATTATTGACCAATAAAACACAAACAATTTCCATCCTTTGGATATACAACTCGTAATAAAACAATAAACACTAATTCACTATTTTTTGGTCCGCTTGACCAATTAATACCTTACAATTAATAGGTTTTCAGTTGAGATAAAAAAGTCAATGGCACGTGCGGGATTCGAACCCATGATCTCCGGCTAAATACGCCGCTGCTCTACGACATGAGCTATCGTGTGACCTCGATCCACTCGGACACTAACTTCCCATCTCAACCCAACTTTCGAATTTTCCCTCCTTTTTTCCATTATTAGTAACGTTTGCTTTCTATAATGTACATTTTTTCTCAATAAATTATTCAACCTCAGGAAGTTTTTTGACTTTATCAATAAAAGCCTTTAACTAGGTCTGTTTTGAATTGAACATATGAATCGTTTTAATATTTTAAAATTGTAATGGCCATAGCCAACCGTTTGCTCTAATAAGCCAGTACCTACGCGAGGCACAAGCAAATGTGGTTGAAAAAAAGAAAATAAAGAAAAATCAATTTGTCAATTTTTTTACAAATTGGTGAGAAAATAATTTAATTTGAATTAGAATTAGAATTGCGAGACCTCCTAGGTGGCCTCTGGCCTCTCCCTGACCTTGGTGGATAAGGGACTCCGATGTTGGGCTCTGGTCGGGCGCCATCGACTTCTTTGGTCATTTCGGCGCCCTTACGTTCCCTAAAACTAGTCATTCTCACACTCACTCATACAATAAATACATACATACTATTATATACAAATCCAATCACACATGCATATCCTCTGTCTAGAATCCGGGTCGGAGGGTACTCGATATTCCGCCCTGACCTGGTTTACCGGAGCAGCGGTGGAGCCCTTGAAATAATATGCTGCACCGCCGCCCAATATACTTCTGTTCCACCAGAAACTAAATCTAAACTTAAACCTATAAAATAAATACCCCTCTATATACAACCCAGAATCCCAATATCTGTTAGAAACCTAAAAAGTTTGTCCTTGAATTCGCTGCCATGCTCGAGCATTCTTCTATAACCCGGCGGGATTCCATTTCGGTCCCTATACAGGGCCAAGCTGCGACACCCCTCCAACACGTGCGACACCGTGAGTCTGTCTACTTGACATGCTGGGCACCTAGGTCGACTCGCGCCAACCAACAGGTACCCATGAGTCGCACGTGTGTCGCCTATCCGCAGGCGGGTCAGGACAACGCTTTCCCTTCGAGAAATCCCCTCCGGGTCCACCGGTCGACCGTCGGCTTAACGGACACCAACGCGTCAGTCGAGTCGGCCCAAGGACGCTTCCACTTGTCTAACATAATATTTTTCACTATTCTCTTAACGTCGTCAGGCCGAATCGGGGTGGTCTCAACATCGTCACTGTAAGGAACGAGAGTACCCGTTTTTGTGGCCAGGTCCGCTCTCTCGTTCCTCTCCAGTCCGACATGTCCTGGAATCCAGGCTAAAACCACCCTTTTCCGGCGCGCACAACGTCCGCATATTTTAATTGGATTTTGCCGACCAGTGGATCCCGTGAATAGAGGTCTCTCAGAGCTCTCACCGCGCTGAGGGAGTCAGTGCAGATGAGAACAGTTTCGTCTCCCATGCCCGACACCCCCAGCATTGCGTGCCAAATCGCGTATAACTCGGCGGTGTACACACTGCACTCTCTAGGGAGTGGGTGGGAGGAGCTCTTCTCCCGCGTGTACACCCCGGCTTCTCGAAACTTATGTGTCCCGTCTACCTAAAACGCAAACGTCGATATGTTGCAAGAATTTAGTATATATTGTTATATAAATTTTTGTAAACGTTTATTTTAGCTTCTACTTGATAAAAAATTAGTTCTTAAGGTGTTACGAGTGTTTTAACTATACTTTTTAATTTATTCGCTTTGTGGCTATTTATTACTTATTTTATTTTTATTTTCATTATTTAATTTAAGTTTTTATGTTTTATTTTTGTTAGTGTCAGCCTGTCTGNAGAGAGAGAGAGAGAGAGAGAGAGAGAGAGAGAGAGAGAGAGACAGAGAGAGAGAGCTGTCATTATTTATTTATCAATTAGTGTATAAGTGATCGTTTCGTCCTTTGGTTCATTATTAATAAAAAAATGTTCGTTCTTTGTCCGAAAAATTGGAAACTGAATGGTTCGTTTTGGCAATTCGAGGATAATGACTTTTTAACCTTCTAAAAAAATGAAACTGTTGAGTTCAGCCAAGCGTCTGATTAGAAAAAATCCAGTCATTCCATTCCAAAATCTTCATCCTTCGCTCATTCTCATCACTTAGGATCCATCGTAACTAACGACATAGACATCCAAATCACAGTTGCTGTGGAAAAGGAAGAAGTCGGTACACAACCTTTCAAAAACCTGGACCATCATCCCATTCCTCCAGTCCAATATCCTTCGAACCATTTTCCAAGCTTGAACTTCGTATTCAAGTAAGTCGGTTAATGGTAATATGTTAGAAATTATAATAAAAATATAATGAAAATCAAGAAGTCTTTTCAGAGGATCTTCGGAAGAGGTCAAAACAGAGAAAACTTCCTTACGGTTTTCGCCGAGCTTTCGACAGTTTTATACTGTCATCTTCAGGACCTGTTTTATTATCATATAAACAAACAATTAAAACATGAAAAAACAATAATTATAACAAACTATATACTCCCTAAACCTTAATAGGGAAATAAACAACATGGTGTTTTGGGCACAGAAGTACATTATGTTTTTTGGGGCTCAGCATCTAAACATTAATTTAAATTGAATACATTAATAATTAAAAATTATAGCTAAAATTACAGTAAAAATAAAAATTAAAAACGTGGTCGAGAAAGGTTACCTCATATAAATCTAAAAAACCAATAAAATCCCCCTTTTTTAGTTTTTCACTTTTTTAAATTTTTGATAAAGAAAATCATCAAATCACAATTTATTGATTTTTTTATGTATTATAATTTTTATAAATAACCAGAGAATAGATGCATAATTTTTTTAAAATTTTGTGTTCACCATTAATCTATTGTATAAGGCAATTATAATCAAAATGAAATAGTGTTAAGTAATATTTTTATATGGATTCAGATCAGATATGTTTTAAATCAATTCCTCATTTATTAACTATGTCCTCGTACGTGATGGTGGGAATTTTTAATAAAAATTCCAATGTATTCCGGACGTTATCTTTTGGATTAAATCAGTGCGATTAATTTATTTTTCAATTTGGATATTTTGAATTTTAGATATTGCGAAGGGTCGGGGAGCTGAATATGTATGAGGCGAGCTCTTTTAATAAATCTTAAACATATTGGCGAGTGTCTCTGTGTCAATATTTGTAACGACGTTGGAAACCTAACGGTAGCCGAAATTTCACTTTTTTATTTTTCAGTATGTTTTTATTTATTACCGTATTAGAAAAGCCATTTTCAGAACTGCACGCGCTCAAGACTAAACTTTCCCATTTCACCACGTTAATCACTAAACATTCCTACTCTGTTGAAACGACGTTCTTTTTCGATTTTTAATGACACACATTAAAAAAAGTAAAAACTTTTACATCATATTCTAATTCCATTATATTTAGTGGTCTATTGACCAAATTGCTTCTTTCAATTACTTAATCTTTTTATGTAAGGTTTTGGTTGAATGAAAAATTCATTTTCACGAGCAGGATTCGAACTCACGACCTTCGGCTCAATACGCCGCTGCTCTACCTCTTGATACACGAGACCTTCTCTGCCGATCTGGTGCTACGACTTTTTTTCAATTCCGTTTTTAACGTCAAAAGGCCGGATTGTGATGGTTAAGTCCGAAGGTTGGGACTTCTCGAGACTTATGTGTCCCGTGTGCCTAAAACGGCAAACGTCGATCTATGTTGCAAGAATTTAGTATATATTGTTATATAAATTTTTGTAAACGTTTATTTTAGCTTCTACTTGACAAAAAATTAGTTGCTAAGGTGTTACGAGTGTTTTAACTATACTTTTTAATTTATTCGCTTTACTTATTTTATTTTTATTTTCATTATTTAATTTAAGTTTTTATGTTTTATTTTTGTTAGTGTCAGTCTGTCTGAATATCATTTTAAGGTTTATTATTCTTCAGAAAAAGTGTGATATCCTGCTTATACATTTACTTATACCATCCTTCCACAGATGTAGAGGGCGAGCGGGAGAGAGACAGATAGAGATAGATAGATAGATAGAGATAGATAAAAAGAGAGAGAGAGAGAGAGAGAGAGAGAGAGAGAGAGAGAGAGAGAAAACAAGGAACAGCTTGGTTTTTAAACCATTTACATATTTTAATGTTTTAATCATTATTTTCGCGTTTCATTTTTAGTGTTAACTAGGCTGTGATCACAAAAAAAACAAAAAAAAAAAACAGTACCTGATTAAAGTTTTATGTAAAATAGCAATGTAAGCATAAGTAGTTGGACAGGTAGTTTTTTTTTTGCTGGGTAATATCATTTTATTAATTTAATTATTACGCTTAATTGTAATTTTGCTTTTCAACAACTTGTTTTTTTGCCTCATCTTTTCTAATGAATAATTTTATATTTTTTCAATTATTATTTATTATTTTTATTCCTTGTTAATTGTAATTTTGGAAATTTATTTTACACAATTGCTTTGTTAAAAAAATTTATGAGCATTAAATTCACTAGTTTTCGTGGTCCGCTTGACCAAATAATATCTTTCAATTAATTAATGAGTATTTGAGTTTTTGGTTGAGAAAAAAAAGGCAAAGCACGATAGCTCAAGTAGAGCAGCGGCGTATTTAGCCGAAGGTCGTGGGTTCGAATCCCGCTCGTGCCATTGACTTTTTTATCTCAACCAAAAACCTTAATTAATTGTAATAAAGGCAATGTTTACTTTTGTGAAATAATTGGAATCAACAACGAAACAAACGAAATGAGTTTTTTTTTTTACTTTACTTGCCATAACTTTGTCATTTCTTGACCTATTTAAAATCCAATTGCACCATTGCTTTCATCGTAAAGAATGCTTTAAAATGATGTATCAAGAGTATAGGGTCGTATTTGAAAATTTAATGCTTAACTGGGCCTGAGGTACCCTGATAAATTTTCTTCAAAAAAATAATTTTTTTAAACTAGACTGAGAAATATAAAACACGTATTTTTTGTTGCATCATTGGTTCGAGAGAAATTTAACCGGGCAATCTATAAAGGGACTACGTTTTATTTAGTGAATTCACCATGGCAGTATTGAAATTTAACCTTTTTATTCGTATCACTGCATAGGTCAATACTGCCATGGTGGATTCACTAAATAAAACGTAGTTCGTGGCACGAGAACAAGGTTTCTACCTTGACTGTTTTTTGAGATATCAATATTTTTGTAATTTAATCTAAAATCAGATTTTTTCTCAATAAATTTCTCAACTTTAGCGGCATTAAAATTCAAATCTGACCTTATTTGGCAAACTCTAATTAATTTTCAGCAAGATAAAAACATTTCCTTTGAAAAATTCGCGCTTCCGAATACGCAATAGCCGCTCAGAAAATAACCAATGGCAAACCCAACAAAAATCAGATGCATTCTTCTCGTGCCATGGCCTTGCTATGGAATCTTGATTTGACCCAATTAGATTTTTACATATGGGAAAGTGAAAAGTACAATCGCGCATCCATTGAAACGAAGGAACAACTTATAGAGAAAATTGAAATCACGTGCAATGACACGAGGGAAAGAAGGAAGGGAAATGGATATGATTTTGGTTAACTACTAATATGCAACTAAATGCTTTTATTAAAAACATGACATGTACGGTGTTTTTGGATTGCTGCGCTCCTTACGATCGATATCACGTTTTTCCAACTTGCAAACGTTGTAAAAGTGAATATGTCCTTGGCATACTTACAAAATAAAACAACTATGGCCAAATCCCCAAAAATTTTGATGGAAAAGAAATTGCACGAGCCGCAATTGAGTATTTTTTCTTTTTTCAAAAAAAGAAAAAAACATGGGTTTTGCCGTTTGTATTCACATTTGAACAAATTAAAAATACACAAATAAACCAACGGAGGATAGATTTTTCTTTTAAGGATTAAGAACATTTGAACTTCATAATGTTATAACGGGAAAGTACAAAATAGTACATACACGACTCGATATACTAACGATTTGTGATAATGATGATGATTACGTAGAGAGAGAGAGAGAGAGAGAGAGAGAGAGAGAGAGAGAGAGAGAGAGAGAGAGAGAGTGAGAGAGTGTGTGATGGGGTAGATGACAGACAGATAGAGAAATAGATAGTCACATAATTAGATAGATAAAAAAAAAGAGAGAGAGAGAGAGAGAGAGTGAGAGAGAGAGAGAGAGAGAGAGAGAGAGAGAGAGAGAGAGATTGACTTTTTTATCTCAACTGAAAACCTTAATTAATTGTAATAAATGCAATGTTTACTTTTGTGAAATAATTGGAATCAACAACAAAACAAAAGAAATGAGTTTTTTTTTACTTTACTTGCCATAACTTTGCCATTTTTTGATCTATTTAAAATCCAATTGAACCATTGTTTTCAGCGTAAAACATGCTTTAAAATGATGTACCAAGAGTATAGGGTCGTATTTGAAAATTTGATGCTTAACTGGGCCTGAGTTACCCTGATAATTTTGCTTCAAAAAAATAAAAATTTTAAACTAGAACATGGGTTTTGACGTTTATATTCGTTGAACTGCTACTGTGTGTTGGGAACCGCGAATTTTTTAACGGGAATATTGTTGCCTCGTGTAAAATTTAATTCAGCTTTCGGAATAAAGGTCAGATTTGTGTTTTAATTATGTGTGGTGTTTAGTGACAGTTAGTTAATGATTATTTCGAGATCGTGAGATGCAGTCTGGAGTGACGTATGTTAGAAAAATATTTTCTTTATCGTGCCAACGTTTCGATCTTTATTGAGATCATCTTCAGGGTCTGGGATTTATAAAAAATGTTTAAAGTTAGAAATACATGTATCTCACCCTATGAATGTGTCACATCATACATGTATTTGTAAAATTAAAACAATGTTCATAAATCCCTGAAGATGATCTCAATAAAGATCGAAACGTTGGCACGATAAAGAATATGTTTTTCTAAACATACATCACACCAGACCGGATGTCACGATCAACAAATAATTTTAATTATGGTCAAATTGAGAAATGATGATTTTACATTAAAATGTTAATATTTTAAGATAGACTAAAGTTAGAAACATCGTTCTGGTAGAACTGAACTACGTTCTATTTAGTAAATCCACCATGGCAGTATTGAAAAGAAACCCTGTAACAACCTGTATGTATTATATACAAAATTGTGCTAATATGTGCGATTCTTTGTAAAAATTAAAAAATTATAGTGGCAGTTCTAAAATTTTTAAACAAAATGTTAATAAAATTGTTAAGAAGGATCTCCTTTTGACATATTTAGTCGATATTGACTTGACTAAGAGGGAGTGGGTGTAGTTAGTGATGTAAGTTATGAGAGTTTGAGGAATGAGATAAGTTAGGCAATTGAAATTCCCGTGTATTTCACTATATCCAGGATGCAGAGGCGGAAGAGGAATAACTCCGGGTTAAAAGGCGACCGGTCTGGAAATCCGGCCCGTTTCTTATCCACTCTCAACTTCTGTTTGTAGACAAGTCCTTTTTCGCCGGCCGGGTCTTTAAATTGGTTTCCGGCCGGTGGAAATTAGACCGGCGAAACGTTCCCTCGATTAATACGGAGATCGGGGTGGGGTTTTATTTAAGCAAACAGACCTGCAATCAAAACGGCTCTCAAAGGAGTTGGGATTGCCCTCGGACCGAAACGACATCGGCCGGCAAATAGACAAGGATCAGATATGAGAAAAGGACTTCTCCGGCCGAGATCAAACTCCATCCTCTCCTTCGACATCTGACCCTAACAGATATTAAAACCGTCCTTTTACAATCATGTCCAAAGACGAATGTCAAAAGGGAGGAAAGTTTTAACAGTATAGTCCTTACAGAGAAACGAATGATATTATTTCAATTTTTTACTATAATCTGAATTTATTGTTCGTATGTGCTATATAAAATCGTGAAATTTATTTTTGAGAAATAACAGTGAAACAACGGGGGCGTCGGTGGCCGCAACGGTTTAGGCGTTGACACGGCGCTCATAATTGTAAGGCAAAGGTCCCGGGTTCGAATCCTACGGCCCTGAATTCGAGGCCGACATACTTACAAGTGGGCTTTTTTTTCAAAACACCGACACCCCGAGGGTTGATATGACCTCTGCTGTTGCGAACCTTCGTAAAAAAAGAAATAAAAAAAATAGTGAAACCTGTAGTTAAACAACTTATTTTAAAAATAACAATACAAGTAATAATACTAACAGTAACTAAACACTATTTAATAATTATTCAAAAATCGTGAGATGCGGTCTGGTGTGATGTAGGTTTCAGAAAAATATTTTCTTTATCGTGCCAACGTTTCGATCTTTATTGAGATAATCTTCAGGGCCTGGGATTTACAAATATTGTTTAAATTTAACAAATACCTGTAGGATGTGGAAAAAAGTGAATATATACAATGCAAAAAATATATTTTTTATATTCAATCAAAGTATTCCTACTCACTCAAAGTGTTTGTTTTCTGCGTATAAAAAAAGCATTGTATAAATTCAATTTTTTAAATCTAAAATTTTCTAGCATTGTATAAATTCACTTTTTTCCACATTCTACATGTATTTGTAAAATTTAAACAATATTTGTAAATTTTGTGTTAATAGATCCGAGGCTCTGAAGATGATCTCGATAAAGGTCGAAACGAACACTAAACACCACACACACACACACACACACACACACACACATATATATATATATATATATATATATATAACAATTTGTGATTTTAAAGACTAGTTTACTGTATGTTTTGCCATAAAATTATTTATTATATAAGAACTTTACTAAGTTATACATCGTAACATGAATCCTTTCGATAATTAAGCCATTCTTTATCCTGAGATTTTTTTTTCAATTTTCTCAACACTATTCACATCTGTACACATGTACTTGTTAAATTTAAACAATGTTTGTAAATCCCATGCCCTGAAGATGATCTCAATAAAGACCTAAACGTTGGCACGATAAAGAAAATGTTTTTCTGAAACCTACATCACACCAGACCGCATCTCACGATTTCTGAATAATCATCGACTAACTAATCACCACACTATTTAATAATTAATAATCTTTATAGATTGTTAAAATTGTTATATTTCACTTTTTGCCTTTTATAGTGTAACTGAATTATAAGCCGATATTAAAAACCGTCCTTTTACAATCATCTACAAAAGCGAATGTCAAAAGGGAGGAAAGTTTTAATTTATAGCGAAAGGAATGATATTATTTCAATTTTTGACTGCAATCTGAATTTATTGTTCTCATGTGCCATATAAAATCGTGAAATCAATATCTGAAAAATAACAGTGAAACAACAGTTAAACAAAATATTTTAGTAATAACAGTACAAGTAATAAAATTTTATAAAATTTTCTTTATCATAAGATGTAAAACAAATACTAACTGTAACTAAACACTATTTAATAATCAATAATTTTTATAGATTGTTAAAGTTGTCTTTTTTCACTTTTAGGCTTTTATGGTTTAATTGAATTATAAGCCGTGGCCATATTATAAAGCGCAAAAGCCCTTAGCATGACACCCTCTTCCCCCTTTCTAATACCTTTTAAGTGCTTCCTAAATTTTTAAATGGAATTAATGCCGTAAGTTAAGTGACTCGTCCGACGCAAAAACGATTTACTGTTTTGCCATTTTCTTGAAAGCTCTATCCTTAAACTTGCCGTCTTAATTTGGATCAGGGATAACAGGTTTGCATTTGTACTAAGACAGTTTAACACGAAGCGACTAAGTAAAGACTTAAAGTGCATAATCATGTTCTCCATGAATAAAGGTAATCCTGGTTAGTTAGTAAGGTCAAATTTATTACAAAATAACCGAAACAATTGGTATTGTGCATCATGTATGTCATTTATAGCAAATAATTCAACTAAAAAAATACCATTGGTAATAAAAATTAATTTAACACTGGTTTTTATTAATATTGATTCGTCGAGAACTATCTAAGGAACCGCGCTGGACGAGTGGCTAGGGGGTCCGACTCGTATTTGCCACGCTCGCGGTTCTGGGTTCGAATCCCGTCACTGCCAATGGTTTTTTAAATGATTATGCCACACGATAGGAGGAAGTTAAAGAATTACTTTATCCTTTACTTTACACTTTAATAAAATTACTTTATCGGTTTCTGCTATTACTAGGTTATGTCGATTCTGGGAACCAAAAGAATAGGAATAAGACGAAAAAATTGAAAAAGTTTAATAAAAAACAGCGAGAATAAGTGCACCATGAAGTGCAACATGTTAGGTTTTAACATGTTATGTTGGTTCGGTTTTTGTTGGGATTTCTAAATTCTTGAAGCCGTCGTTTCAATTCATAATTTCAAAATAGATTATTTGGCAAGGTGTTAACCAATTGAGATAAAAGATTTCTGTTGTTCATATAAGTAGGAATGAAGAGAAGTTGGCCACCACGTACGTATCACTAGGCTAAGTATTTATCTTTTTTTGGAGGGAGTCTGGAAATTTTGGAATTCTTTTGTGTGTTCTCAAGTTATGGACTAAAACAGAATAAATTTGGCCACAGTGAAGATGTCATTATATTGATCGGCAAATTTTTTTTTGAGAGTGTCTGGAACTTGGCCATTTTTTTAACATTTTAACATTTCTTGAAGCCATGGCTTCAATTCATCGGCCATTGAAAAACGGTTAAGTTGATTATGTTTCAAGCTTAACTTTTTTAAACACGATTTTTTTCAACTTTCAAAATAAATTATTAAAGGAATAGACAATTAACCAGTGCGAAATTACAGCAAGTCATCATTTTTAGCGTTACAGATTTTTGCGTCAAAATAACCCCGGTTTTTAAATAAATTTTTATTTCAAATTAACCTTTTTTATTTCATAAGCTTTTTTAATTTTTAAACTGATCTGCTTTATTTTAAATTAACCTTTTTTACTTCAAATTAATCTCTTTTAAATTTCAAATTAACCTCTAACATTTATAATATTAGTTTATATTTATTTATTTATCTCTAATCGTTTGAAACGAACCAAATATTTTTTAAAGTAATCAATAGAAGATTGTCTAAGGCATAATTAAAAATATTAAGGGCGGCCACTTGTTTTGCCTTTCAATGCAAAATATAGAGAAGTCTGAGATGAAAATTTAGTGCCACGAGTAGCAGTAACAGAAGCCTTCAGTACCAGAGGTTCAAGTCCAGCTCGTGACACTAATATTTCAACTCGGCCTTCTGTACATTGCATAATAATAATATTAATAAAAATGTTTATTAATAAAGCTATTTACAAAATAACTCAGGGAGAATTTTTTTTTGTTTGGATACTAATCTGTCAGCAGAGTTGCAATACATTTTTTTAATTGAATTTATTTTATTTTTATATATTTATTTATTTTGTATTACTACAATAAAACGAAAAGAAAGAAAGCACAGAGTAAAAAAAAAAATAAAATGAATTCCTATTATTTTCACTAGTTTTCGTGGTCTGCTTGACCAAATAATGTCTTTCATTTCATTAATCTGTATTTGAGGTATTGGTTGAGTTTAAAATGGCAAAAAGAAGGGAAAATTTGAAAGGTGAGGTTGAGATGGGAAGTTAGTGTCCGATGGGATCGAAGTCACGTTAGCTCAAGTGGTAGAGCAGCGGCGTATCAAGCCGAAGATCGTGGGTTCGAATCCCGCTCGTGACACTGACTTTTTTATCTCAATTAATACCTTAAATACAGATTAATACGTACGCCTGACTTCTAGCCGAATCATGTATCATTTTAAAACTATTACCTAAACACATTTGAAACTTAAAAATGGTACACCATACAACATCAAACGACCAAAACGTTAGAAAGAAGACAAAAAAGTCAGTGTCACGAGCAGGATTCGAACCCACGATCTTTGGCTAGATACGCCGCTGCTCTACCACTTGAGCTATCGTAA
This sequence comes from Cimex lectularius, assembly GCF_000648675.2. Classification (NCBI taxonomy): domain Eukaryota; kingdom Metazoa; phylum Arthropoda; class Insecta; order Hemiptera; family Cimicidae; genus Cimex; species Cimex lectularius. Next base: position 1,678,850 of record NW_019392667.1, read on the forward strand.
CTAGCTACGTACCTAGCCGAAGATGGTGGGTTCCAATCCCGCTCGTGACACTGACTTTTTTATTTTAACTAAAAACTTTAATTAATTGATAGATATTAATTGGTCAAGCGGATCACAAAAACTAGTGAATTTAATAAGTTGAAACCTTCACTAAAGCTCTCCGTGGCCATTTCATTTGTCGCGGAGAATTAAATAGATTACACGATATTTGAAAAATGGCAAAAAGAAAGGAAAATTTGAAAGGTGGGTTGAGATGGGATGTTGGTGTCCGAGTGGATCGATGTCAAGTGGTAGAGCAGCGGCGTTTTTAGCCGAAGGTCTTGGGTTCGAATCCCGCTCGTGACACTGACTTTTTTATCTCAATTAATACCTTAAATACAGATTAATTCTTATTTATATTAAATTCTGTGACAAGTAAATTTCTATAATATAGTGCATCTTTTAAATAATTACATAGTAAACCCTAGTCTCTATCGTTTAGATAATTACAAAGTTCAGAGTCTGTTAAATTATGTTTCTTAAAATATATTATTCTAAATGACTTTAAAATAGGGCAGATTGCAATCATATGTTTTGTATCTTCAATTTCTTTCAGGTTACGCAATGAACAAAGAGGCCACAAATCTGGTCTAAAAGGTCGAAAATTTAAGTTCAGCTTAGAAATCTAGAGTGTAAAAAAGAGACATTATAATTTAGCTTTGTGTACATTCCATGACAAATCCCATTTCTTCCTATTATTTCTGCATTTCGATTTTTTTCTAAACTTATATTAAAAATTAATTTACTTAAATTTGATTCCCAAGTTTTTTCGTTTACATTTATGCTAATGTTGTACTGATTTCATAATTCAATATTTTTCGTGGTCCGCTTTACAAATTAATATCATTTAATTAATTAAAGTTTTTAGTTGAGATGAAAAAGCCAGTGTCACGAGCGGGATTCGAACCCATGACCTCCGGCTCGATACGCCGCTACTCTACCACTTGAGCTATCGTGACTTCGATCCACTCGGACAAAAACTTCCCTTTTTTATCTCAACTAAAAACCTTAATTAATTGAATGATTTCATAATTTCTTCCATGAATTAACCAAAGAATATTTTTATGTATTATTTATTTATATATAATTTTTGGGAGTCTATAATCAGACAGTTTTTAAGTTCTTAAGATGTATTTTAAATGCAGTACTAATGNAAGAAAACTTGAAACTTTACAAAACTACTGACTACATTTTACTTAGAAACATAGCCAAATAAAAAACTCTAGGATATACATATATATATATATATACATGGAATTCATTCCTATTTCTAAATTTAGAATATAATTAGAACTGTTGTAAGGAAGGCTGAGCAGCCTTTTGACAAAAAAACTCTGTAGATTCTCAACTTGGTCATAGATTTGAAACCCCGAACTAAAAACTAGTTAATAGTACATGTTTGTTATTTTATTATAACCAACAAAATCTCTATCTGGTGTACATACAAAAATGCATATTCTGTGAGAAAAGAATTACCATGGCGACTATTTTCTGTGTAAACAAAATTCCAAGAGTGAAACAGAAATTAATATTTATCTTGTTCCTTTCCTCGTCACCCTTTCGCCCTTTTGTTGACATTCGGGATCAATTGAGACCTTGCTCAACGGGCGTTTTCGTTTCGAAGATTTTCCAAGTTAAATTACTAAAAAATCTCTACATCGGTCGATCGCGTTTCTGTCACCTGTTTGAATCATTTTGGCCGAAACGAACCGTAGTCTCGAAGAAACAACGCACGTCAACCTCTTCCTGGTTGGACGTCCCTCCCTTGAAGAAGATTGGTGTCTCCTCGGGCAATGTGCCAAGGTAATTGACTTTCTCATCTGTCATGTCCCGAAGCGAATATACGTCCCCGTCCTATCAAACCAACGCCAGGAAAGCTCTTCCAATCAATAGACACCTTCTTCTTACTCTAAGCCGTTGTTTTCTAGATAAGATGTACAAAACACATAAATATTGCACCATGAATGTATTTTCATTTATAAAAAATAGAGAATAAAAGTGAAAGGATTACTTTTGTGGCAGCAAGCCAGCTAAATGCTATAAATTATATTTTATTGGATATTCATTATTATATTGCAAACATAATACCAATAAAATTTAACATATATGTTTGAATTATCAACGTTTATTGTTGCACGTATAAAAATATAATTTTACTGCTATCTTAATTTTAGTTTTTCTTGTCATTTTCTGAAATGGGAAACTGACACTTCCACTCGAAAAACGAGGGAAGACAATCAGCGAATTGATGTAGATGAGGAAATTTTGCATTCTGTTAATCGTCATCCCGAAACCAGTACACGCTCGTGATGTAAAGGATTGTACCCTTACCATTTTACGAGGGTGCAAAGTTTGAAACGAACCACCAGCAAAGGGTTGATTTTTCCTCATCTACATCAATTCGTTGTCTTCCATCGTTGGTCGAGTGAAAGAACCAGATTCCATCAGCCTCTGATGAAGTCCTTCTAAGATGCGATTTGCTGGAACGTCTCGCTGTGGAAAACGAGCTTGGTATTCTCTCCTTGCAGCGGTAGCATTACCGTTGCACTAACCATAAAAGAAATGCATATCAGCAAGATGTGGATGAGGAAAACAAAGACATAATTTAAATCAACAACCTGAGGACAATGCCAGCTGATCATATAAAGCAAGCAGATTGAATTGAACAATAAAGAACTGAAAAGATACTCAAGAGGCAGAAGGATTTCCTGGAAAAATTGAGCCTGCCCATCTACCTTCATCTACATCAGTTTTTTCCTACAAAATGCAGAACTTTTGGGCTTTTGCAATCCATAAAGGTAGGTATACCGCTGAAAGCTAATTGAATGGAGAATTTTTGAGAGAATTCGCGAAGCTCCAGTAGTTTGTAGTTATTAACAGTTATCAATCCAACATTTTTCCAAATTCCAAATTTCAATATTTTCGTATTTTCTGAATTTTTCGTTCTGAATTTTTTCCTCAATCCTGCAATGTAAATAGAAAAAGGAGGGAAAACTCATAAGGTGGGGTTGAGGTGAGAAGTTGATGTCCGAGTGGATCGAGGTCACGATAACTCAGGTGGTAGAGCAGCGGCGTACCTAGCCGAAGGTCGTGGGTTCGAATCCCTCTCGTGCCATTAACTTTTTTTCATCTCAACAAAAAACCTTAATTAAATGTAAATAGGTTTTAATATAGAAAATGTAATGTTCTTTCAAGAGGCACAAACTAGATTTTTCTATAGTCATTAATTTTGAAGGTTATAAGCAATTTAGTGAGACTAATTCGAAAAAGAAATACAGAGCCTGGAATTACTTATTTTTCGTTGAGATTTGGACACGGGTGTATAAGAAATTTTTTTGTTGCATATGGTGAGTGGAAACTCCTCCTGAAAGTCACTCTTATATACAGGTTGACTTTCAGGAGGAGTTTGCATATATATATATATATATATACACACATATATACACATACTTACACATATACCAGCTGAAATAGTATTATGGTAATATGTCGAGTTTTTTTTCCCCAAAATAATGTTGAGAATATATATATATATATATCTGTATATATGTGTGTATATGTGTATATATGTGTATATATGTGTATATATAGATATATATATATATATATTCTCAACATTATTTTGGGGAAAAAAAACTCGACATATTACCATAATACTATTTCAGCTGAACCTGCATAGGGTCATTTATTGGGTCTGTCTTCATCGAGGGTTTGTTGAATTACTCGTTTCAGCCTGCGGAAATTTCTCACTGAAGATGGCGCAAGACGAAAACGTGTTTGAGCGATTCAACAAACCTGCCAGTGAATACCGAATAATTGACCCAATGCCGGTTAAGCATTAGTTAATCGACTCGTAGTACTCCATCTGTAATCAACTCTAATTACTAGCCATTAAAAATATTAAAAAAAAAGAAAACTACTGAAAAAGTCTTGTAATATGTACAAAACCTGGCGTTTTTTAAATTAATTGTTAATATTGATTTAAACTTACACAAATAGATATTACGATTTTTTTTTCAACTTTCTCTCCAGAATATTTATAAAATTTTCCGACATTATCGTTTAAGCTTTAAATAGTCTTATATAAAGGAAAATATAAGGAAAGTAGTAAGGGTTGAAGGTTTATACCGTTATGTCTTTTCAGTAAGATGATAGTGATGCTTTAGAAAGGGAGGGCTTGAGTTTTAAGTCCGTAAAATAAGTCCGTCTCCGTCCCAATGTCTAGTTTAGCCCGTCACCCCAGGAACTGCAGGCCGTGCGATAAGCAAATCTATTTTTCATGATCCTTAAACATAAAAAATAAGCTAAATAAGAACGTGTTCGGCGCTTGGGATCCGAGAATATACTTGAAGATAAGCCCTTCAAAAGAAGATAAAGAAAAGGACCTTCAGGCCACGTATAAATACCGCATAAATGTGTGAAATGGTTTCGTTGATACCCAGTGGTGATCTTGTCTCACTCCGTATTAATAAAAGTGAATAAATACATGCGACGAAAGGCGTAAAACATTATAAAGCCATTTAGCAGATAAGAAAAAAATCTGCGTATGAAACAGTACTTAAAGAAATGATGTTTTTCTCCAGTCTTTCAGCTCACCTGAAAAATAAAACAGTAATTATTAGAATTAATTTTTATGTCTCTTTAATTAAGAATAATTGTTATTTTTATTTCTTAAAATCACTCAAAAGTTTGATCATGAATTTACAATTTATTCATTATCATATAACTTATAAAATAAATTTTATTAGGTTTCGAATCCCGCTTGTGACACTGACTTTTTATCTCAACAAAACAATTGAAAAGAATTAATTTGGTCAAGCGGACCACGAAACCTGATAAAATGTAGTAAGCAAAATGAAGTATACTTCACTAAAGCTCTCCGTGGCCATTTCATTTGCCGCGGAGAATCAAATAGATTACACGACATTTGAAAAATGGCAAAAAAATTCGAAAGGTGGAGTTGAGATGGGAAGTTAGTGTCCGAGTGGATCGAGGTCACGATAGCTCCAGTGGTAGAGCAGCGGCGTATTTAGCCGAAGGTCATGGGTTCGAATCCCGCTTGTGACACTGACTTTTTTATCTCAACTAAAACCTTAATTAATTAAAAATAAAATTGATCTGCATGACAGATTGTGAAAACTTTCATCCTCACCTTTCTCTCAGTGTTCTATCGTTCTTAAGTTAAGACATTCCAAAATCCCCAACTAGAAACACCCCTGAACTAATTATCTTTAATATATTCTACCTTCCTCAGAAGTTAATTTTATTCTTAAAGCTCTCAAACGTCTCTACCACATATCTTACTACAGAACCTATTATGATCAAAACCCTCCAATAAACAAATTGTTTATTAAAATAAAATCACTTCTTATAATTCTTTTGCTATCTCTACCATTTTACGATCCAGCAAGGTTTTAGAGTCGTTGGCAATATTTCCTCTACACTAGAAAACAAAGATTATTACTATAGAACAGGACTAGAATTCGTAATCCTAGGACAATATGCATCTATCTTTCAACCAGAGTCTGAGGCTATTGTGCACTGTACCAAGTAGATTAAAAGAGTACTTATTGTTACCAGAAGACTAGCAATCTATTCGGACAGCCAGGACGCACTGGTGCAATTACCGCATCATTAGAAAACACTTGAGTTGTTTCGGATTGCACTAGGACCCAGGGGAAACAACAAAATTTCCAGTTTTTACCAGAGCACACAGGGCAGAGGGGCATTCTTTCCCGTATTTACTCTGATCCCTTAAAATGACATGAGGATCTTTAACTTCCGTACCTAGCCTTTCTGCCCTACCGGACGCTTTGATTCTCAAGATGAGAGATGACGCACCTCCGCTCGTGACTGGATGGGTGTTACAGCCGCATGTTTTGGTGTAGAAGCCGCCCCGGTCCCGAGTGGACTGTCCGCATGTGCATTCCGAGTAGGTGGGGTTGGATTAAGCACCAGACCCTGTGCCGCTCGGCAAAGGGTAACTCAGGTGGCTGAAATGCATCGGCCTGGGTCGTGCCGACGTGCTCCCTAGATAGAGAAGGCGCCACTCTCTCCCAGAGTATTGTGGTTCCTCCAGCGTAAGGACTTCCGGATCCGGTTTTGTTTAAAGTTGAATGTCTAACAACCTTTAAAGTCCTGCCCTCGGAAGGAAACTGCTAACAGTACCCCCGAGCAACTGGTTCTCACTAAGTTCTCACCAGGAGCATGGTCACTAAGCCACTACGAGTCCATTACCACGTACCATGGTTTGGACTTGAAACATTTTCTGCTATTCCGTAGTTCAGATGGTTATGCACCTCCCCAGTCCCCGTCTACGCTGCCGACCCGGAGGCTTTAGAGAGGTTGCCACGCTCCCAAGGCTACACCATTATGTTTTGCCTTGATACCCACCTTGCATTTAAGGGTTGGGAGAGGTCTCAAGGAAATATACCGTAAGACTTGGATTGTGAAAGGGAAGTAAGCTAGGTTAACTTTCTCAGGCCTCAGCCACACTGTACCACCCATTGTAACCATAGTCCCACATTTAATGGGCTATGGCTCCCCTGGGTGTATACGGGCTGAGGGGCAAAGGGTAAAGTGCCGATCAATTGACCAATCAAAGTTCAATCAGGATACCAATTAGCCGTGAAATATTTTGAGACATACCAAACTGCCAAAACAAGGATCCAACAAACAATGGATTAAAAATAAGTCCTTTGTTGAAAGAAAATGTAAGCTCAGACAGAGGTATGCGAAAAAAAGGACCTTCGCAGAAGCTATTGGCAGAACTACTACATCTAGGATGTGTTAGGACTGTGGTTGGATCGTTAACTGTTCACTGCAGATTCAGACTGGCGGAAACAAACCTGTGTATTGCCAAGATGGAGGAAAGACAGCGGAACATGTCCTCTGTTGGTGCGAAGGCTTATCTACGCTGAGATTCTAACTTCTGGGACAGCAAAAGCCCGGGCTGAAGGATACCCACGGGAGTCTTTCGAACAGCTTTGGGATTTGGTAAAAAAAACTAAACCTAATGGAGCTGTAGACAACAATGGACATGCAAATACTACATATTTGTAGGTGGGGGGACGTCGTAAAAAGGCCGACTCTTCTTCAAATCTAATTTAGTCTTATAAGCTTGAACACTTCCTACCCGTAAGATCCACACCGATTTTGGAAAATATTTTATCCGCGCCCAGATTATCCCATTTGCCGATTTTATTCACCATAACGGTGAGCAAGGCGCCAAAGAATCCGGCAAAATGCGCAGCGAGGGTAAAGATTATGGCGTACAAGATACTATTTATTTAATGTTTAAACTTATCTTATCCTGAAACCCTACATAACATAGGCGAGGTGTAACAAATCACACCAATAGATGGCGTCTTACAAGGGAGCATTCTTGGCCCCATCCTTTATACTATTTATACTGTTGACATTGCTATAAGTGGATGATACCGCCAGTTTCTATCCCAAATCCGAAACAAGCAACATCCAACACCAAGATGTTGGAGTTTATCAAATACTGGTGTAAAGTATGGAAGACAAGACTCATCGGAAGAAATATACACAGGGTACATTTACATAAAAAAGAGCTTCACTATACAACAGCCAGGGATTCCTGACTTTTGGCTAAGTCAAATAATTAGGACTTACCAAGACAGCAGGGTGACGTGGATCTCCACACTTTGGACATACAAAATGTAACTTTGTTGTTTCGGCAAGACATATATATCCAACACATCCACTACTTCTAGTCGAAAGTCCTCAGGCAAGTTGTGAAAGTATTTTACTTTATCAGTAATCTATCCACAAAGATCTCAACATTTCTTTCGACAAAGTACTGACTCGATCCTACTTCTAAAACCCCTCCATTTACACTACTGCACACAACTGTTAAATATATATAATATTCATCAACAAACATGATTTTTTTTTCAATTGATCTAAATCAATCTGTTGGAATGACCGAAAAGAATATATCAGTTTCTCTTTATTGAAAGATAATTTTAATATATTTCATTTTTACATCAGATTTTGCAAATTGTTTGAATATTTATGAAGACGTAATACATTTTATTACCCATTCAGTATTCAGGTTAATCGGTAGTGTGTCCATAATTTATCGATGTTTATTAATAACATCCTATCATTATTCAGACTATTAATTTCAAGCTATTTGAAAGATTTATTGTTTCCTACTAACACTATTAAATATTAACAACGCTGGTTATTTATCTCTATGATTTTCATATTTGTTATAACGCGAATATTTGTTTATTTGTTAAGCGAAATATGCGCTCATTTTTTTAAACAATAAAAAAATAATGTTCTTATCAAATGCAATATTTATGATTTTATAATTAATTAAGGTTTTCAGTTGAGATAAAAAAGTTAATGGCACGAGCGGGATTCGAACCCACGATCTTCGGCTTGATACGCCGCTGCTCTACCACTTNATTAATTAAGGTTTTTAGTTGAACTGAAAAAAAGTTAATGGCACGAGAGGGATTCGAACCCACGATCTTCGGCTTGATACGCCGCTGCTCTACCACTCTACCAAGCCGAAGATCGTGGGTTCGAATCCCGTTCGTGGCACTGACTTTTTTATCTCAACTAAAAACCTTAATTAATTATAATATATTAATTGGTCAAGCGGACCACGAAATTAGTGATTTTACGATTTTGTATGATTAATTGAAACGACTTGTTATTGACCAAAAAACTTTTAATTTAGAAAGGATGTTGTATAGTTTATTAGGGTTGTGGTCAGTTAGCTATGAGATATTTATCAATTGCAAAACTGCAAAACTTTCATCATTTATTTGACCTTTCTCGTAGAATTCTAAGGGTAGGAATATTTCTACGTCTACCTTCGATATCAACAGAATTACTCAAATATGATAAATGTGTATATTTATATGATAATTCCATTATATTTTTAAATCTTTATCTCTTATCAGTTGCCTGCAGGTATGCCAATAGTGGCCCTCATTCGATCAAGGATAGGCCATGCAAGGTTGACACCACGAACATTTTCAGTCCGAATGCGCGTAAGAATATGAGATTTCCAATATGAGCACGGCAGCGAGTACTTATGTCCTTTGTTTTAGAGGAAACAGCATTTGTTTTGCGTCTATTATTCTCATTTTCAAAATAAGAAGGATTCGAGTATATAATGTTAAACTATAGGCTTTTTTCCTGAGGCGGAATGAATTAAATTTTGTGCGATTTTAATGTTAGAATGGGTGATTGGCTTTAATTATGAAAATTTATATACAGGCTGCTGGGCTACGCGTGTTAAAAACTTTACGGTTAGATTCTACATTCAAAAAGGAACCAAAAAGTCATAATTAACTATGGTCCGAATCTCAATAGTTTCAAAGTTATTTCACTTTTCCTGATTTTTTAAGATTTCACGACCTCTCTTCAAATATTGGGTTGTCCGGAAAATAATGCAGGATTTTAAGTTTTCATTAAAAAAAATCTATATAAAATATTCTGTTTACGTTTACAGGATTACTCATTNTGGGAAATTATTTTGATTAAAGAACATTGCTTTAAAGTAACTAGTTTCTTTTTTTTTGTTTAATACCAAAATCCTGCATTATTTTCCGGACAACCCAATAGATAATGATAACTCCAAAATTAAAAATTTTGTACAAATTCGTTGATAACATTGAAAACTACGTTAAATTGCCAATAAGATGTGATCAATACTAAACTTGTAAACCTTCGGGAAATATACGTTTTAGTAGGGAGAAGTTGAAAAATATTTTTTTTTGATAGTTGAAAAACATACTATGGCTATTCTAAAAACCTATTTCCAAACCTAGAGACCTGCAAATTTTAGAAAACGTACTCCATTTAATGTACCTTTTAGTGGTGTAATTTCTATTTTAATTATTTTTTCAAAGATGAAGGAATTATTGAAGGAGAAGAAAAAACCCTTGGTTAATAGGATTGGTAAGGTAAAAAATTAAAAAAAGGTAATTTTGAATGAAAACCCTTACATAAGATGTATATCAGAGTATTCTTCATTATAAAAAGTAGCCATAGTTTGAACAGATATCACATACATAACTAAAAATGTTTTGAATCTTAAAACTCTTTTATTCTGGAGATTAATAATGAAATAATTCTTTAATCAAATTTGCAGTCGTGTTGGTAAATAAGTAAACACTTGCATTATTTTGGTTTTGAACCTAAATTTAAAAAAAAGTTTAATAAATTCATCAGAAATTTCCTTAAGTTTTTTTTAATTTTCCACCTAACCAATTCGTCAGCCACGGTTTTTTTTTTCTTTCCTCCATCAATTTCTTCATCTTTGAAATAAATAGTTAAAAAAGAAATTCCACCACTAAGAAGGACATTAAATGGAGTAGGTTTTCTGAAATTGTTAGTCCCCAGGTTTGGAAATAGTGGTTTAGAATCACCATAGTAAGTTTTTCAACTTTAAAATTTTTTTTTTTCAAAGTTCTCGCTACTAAAACACTTATTTTACGTACGTTTACAAGCTTAGTATTAATAGTATCTGATTGAAAATGTAACGTTGTTTTTAATGATATCAACGGATTTGGATAAAACTTTATAGTTTTGGAGTTATCATTGTTTATTTGTAGCAAGGTCATGAAATTTTAAAAAATCAGAAATAGTGGAACAACTCCGAAACTGCTGAGATTCCTGGTTCCGTTTTGAATGTAGAATCTATGGGCAAAGTTTGTAACACGAGTAGCCAAACAACCTGTATTTACTTATCATTCATTAATTATGAATTATAATCTATAATACACGGAATTACTAAATTATTTTCGGTGTATAATTAATACAATATTTTTCGACTTTTCAGATTAGTTGAAAAAAATTGCAATATAAACTTTTTACTTTTAAAATTAACTATACAACATAGTACTACTAGGCAAAACCTGACTGTTTTGACTGTTTGATTTTTCTGAATAATAACATTTTTTATTGTTGTTCCTATCCCATTTGTTTTAAAGATGTTTAAGATCCGACGTGATCGCAGAGGCGATTTGGGAACAGCAGTGGTTTTAAACCATTTACCGCCCAATACGGCTTTGGGGCTTAAAGGGTTCAGGGACAGTTTGCTTGCGAATTGGCTTTCTAAGAGTTCATGGCCGAAATAGGCTGCCTAAAACAGGTCCTTGCATTTTCCCCCTTTTCCAGACGCTACATACCCGAAATTAAATGTTTCCAGCTTTTCAATTGCAACATTGTTTAATTATATTTATGTTGTTTAATTATCTCTCTCTTCTGTTCTTCTCCAAATCCTTTTTCCGTATGAAGAACTCAAACAAATTGACTCATCAGAAAACAGAATTTTAGTCCAACCTTGGTCAGACCAATTCATATGATTTCGTGCGAAACTTAACCGAGCTTGCACTCAATCCAGATTATAAATGTCGTCAGCTTACACGATGTTGACCAGAAGGACCAGGAAAACCCTTCGGACAGCGTTTTGGGAATTTCAAGCACCCTGGCCGCGTACACCTGACTTCTAGCCGAATCATGTATCATTTTAAAACTATTACCTAAACACATTTGAAACTTAAAAATGGTACACCATAAAAAATCAAACGACCAAAACGTTAGAAAGAAGACAAAAAAGTCAGTGTCACGAGCAGGATTCGAACCCACGATCTTTGGCTAGATACGCCGCTGCTCTACCACTTGAGCTATCGTACCTAGCCGAAGATCGTGGGTTCCAATCCCGCTCGTGACTCTGACTTTTTTATTTTAACTAAAAACTTTAATTAATTGATAGATATTAATTGGTCAAGCGGACCACGAAAACTAGCGAATTTAATAAGTTGAAACCTTCACTAAAGCTCTCCTTGGCCATTTCATTTGTCGCGGAGAATTAAATAGATTACAGGATATTTGAAAAATGGCAAAAAGAAGGGAAAATTCAAAAGGTGGGGTTGAGATGGGATGTTGGTGTCCGAGTGGATCGAAGTCAAGTGGTAGAGCAGCGGCGTTTTTAGCCGAAGGTCGTGGGTTCGAATCCCGCTCGTGACAGTGACTTTTTTATTTCAACCATTACCTTAAATAAAGATTAGTTAATTGAAAGATATGATTTGGTCAATCGGACCACGGAAGCTAGTGAATTTAATAAGTTCAAATTGAAGTATACCTTCACTAAAGCTCTCCGTGGCCATTTCATTTGTCGCCGAGAATCGAATAGATTACACGACATTTGAAAAATGGCAAAAAGAAGGGAAAATTCGAAAGATGGGGTTGAGATGGGACGTTGGTATCCGAATGAATCGAGGTCACGATAGCTCATGTGGTAGAGCAGCGGCGTATCTAGCCGAAGATCGTGGGTTCGAATATCGCTCATGACACTGACTTTTTTAACTCAACTAAAACATTAATTAATTGAAAAATATTAATTGGTCAAGCGGACCACGAAAACTAGTGAAGTTAGAAATAAGGTTTACAGAAAAACCAACAATGAAGAGATTGAAAATATTGAAAGTTTTGTTTACAAGGGAGTTCGAGATGTTATTTGTGCTTTATTTTCCTCTAATCTTTTAATTCGGACCAAATATTGTTGTAAGTTAATGAATGGAGGATTGCCTAATTGAGATAATTAAAAATATTTTAAAAAATCACTTTTTTGCCTATTAGTGTATTATATTTCGTTTTTTTTTTAAATCCGTTGATAAGTTGAAAAATTCCAAGTTCTCCGTGCATAAAAACCTTTATGCAATTTAGTGAATTACATGGTCGTTTCGGGCTCCTGGCCTATCATCAGAAACTAAAAATAGAGAAATCTCACGGTATAATTCCCAATCTGAAGGCCCGTCAGTAATTTCCAATTTTTTTAAATAAAGTATTTATACCCGGACTATGCGAATGATACGTCTATATTATTTTTCCACCCCCTTTACTTGTTGAAAAAAATGTCTTCAACATGGTTTTAAAACTGTAATTGAAACATATAATTTATTTTAGTCCCTTATTGGTATCTCACCCCCACCTATTTTTAGATGGTATAAATACTTTTATTTAAAAAAGAAAAAATGAAAATTACTGATGGGTGTGCCTTCAGATTGGGAATTATACCATGAGATTTCTCTATGTTTAGGTGCTGATGATGGGCCAGGAGCTCGAAACGCCATGTAATTTAATAAATTGAATAAAGGTTTTCTACCACGGAGATCTTGGAATTTTTCAAAGTATACATAGAGAAAATATGAACCGTGGAATTGGTAATATATAATATATAATAAGTTGAGTTTTTGGTTGTTGGTCTATCTTGTTAATATTTTAGTAAGTTACCTATTGTTTTTGTTGTTTTTAGCTCTGTTTTACGTCTAATTGTGGAAAAAGTGAGTTGGTTTGTAGGCTTCTTTCTCAAAAAATGTGTATGTGTTCTTTTAGTGTTTTTTTTTGTTTTGTTGAATATGTTGGTGTTATAACCGTATAACCGTTATTGTATGGTTGTAATTTTTTAGTTCGGTTTCGTACTCGTCTTTGGTTGATTTCAGACAGTTTGTGTATTTGACTGCTGCACAAATTATTTTTGTTGGTGTGAGTTTTAGAGACGGCTTGTATGATTTTTTTTTGATTGCCGAGTCTAAGAAGTTTATGCTGTTCAGAGTTGGGCAAAATCTAACTAATTCAATCATGATTATGAATTTTGATTGAAGTGTAATCATGATTGAATTAGTCATGAGTAAATTAATCATTATATGATTTAATCATTATTAATTCAATCATGAGGTATGACTAAATCATATAACGATTAATTTACTCAAAATTCTTAATCATGATTGAATTAAGTTTGATTTTGCCCAACTCTGGCTACAATGACCAACTTACCAAAATCCAACCGACTCCGGATAAAAATTTTGAGATGGAGTAGTGCTCAACGCCAACCTTCAAAAATTGTTATCATAAACGAAAACCAAAGTTACATAATTTTTCTACATGTCTATTTTATTACAATCAAGACCCTTAGATGGTGTATTTTCCAAATAATGTAGAAATTTTTTAAGTGGAATAAATTTTAATTCAAAGAAATATTTTTTCCATTGATCGGTTATGTAAACATATTTACTTTTCAAAGCGTAGATTGTTATAGGATTTTTTATTTTATTTTATTATTATTATTATCATTATCATTATTTTTTGGCTTTTCATAACGACGGAGTTTTACTTATAATTGAACAATTGATTTTTGTTAAATAATGTGTTGAAGGATTTTCGTTTTGATGAAATAAATTTGTTAGAAAAATTTTTAAAAGTGAGGAAGTGTATTTTTCATTTTTTGAGCACCCATTTGAACATGATTTATCGAAATTTAGTCATGACGAACTATATTGTGACTAAATTAGTCATGCCTGGTATTTAATTACTAGTCATGACTAATTTAGTCATCAATCACATATGGCGACTAATGACTAAATTAGTCACTTACTACCAATCATGACTAACGGTCTGAGTGATCAATCATTAATCATTAGACATGACTAATTTTTGCCCAACACTGATGCTGTTATTTGTTTCTATTTCTGCGGTGAATTTTATCTATTTGTGTATTGTGTTCAGGTCTGTCAGAATGATCTTTTTGGCTGTTGTTGACGTCGATTATGGAGAGTGCTCTGCTTATCTAAAGTGTGCGTCATATTTTGCCATAATTTTTATGTCATACTTTCCACACTACCTGGAACTTTTCACGTCTGTTGAAAAGGCAATGACCATTTGATGGCTTCTCGTCCAGTTTATCAAATTAATTTTTTATTATGAAATTTATTTACGGGAAATAAGATTGCTGGCATAAATTTAAAATATATAGTTAGGACTTCAGACAATTTACTGTATAGTAATACTTAAGTAATATGACTGAAACGGTATTTTTAGTATTTTTGTCTTATTGTGTATTTAGAGTTTTGCAGGTCGTTTTTGTGTGTTAAATATGTTAGCTTCACTGATGGTGTTTTGCGAGAAAAACAAATAGTTGTAGTGGTGTCGACGTTGGAAATTGAAATAACATGTCGAACAAGTGGCGTTTCATACATCGGGCAAATAAGAGTCATCACTCGTTAACGGACTGGCTGGTGTAATTTACTTAACAATCATTCCCGGCTGTTAGCATTGCGGCTGTAAACAGTGTAAAAATTGAGTTAACTCCAATTTATGGCCGAGTCGTTAACCGTGTGAAAAATCCGTGGAAAAAACAAGATGTCGGTCATTAATTTTTTTCTACCTGTTTGTAAACTTTACACTCTCTCGTTTTTCTCGTTCTCGTTTCAAAGTGGTCACTTTGATGAAACAAAAAAAGACCGCTATTTGTTCTAAGTGCAGTTTTAACCGACTTCCTTTAGGATGAATTGTCTGAGAGGCTACTTGATGCATACACGTCATAGGCAGGGCCCCTCATGTGGCTATATTTCATTGTGCATTATCATAGCGACGTTCACCAGCCGCCCGGCTTATTTCCATCTCTTCTATTCCACTTGGACACGTACATAATATCAAATCTAAAATAACGACTGAGCGTGATGTGAATTTACGATTTAATACAAACATAAAAAAATCACTCTGAAATCTTTATCAGGGGACTAGGAAAATACATAGAATACCTCTTTTATCAAAATGTTAAGATAGAAGGTGAATTAATTCAAAATTATTTACAATTTTTATATAAGGTATTGGTTGAAATGAAAAAGTCAGTGTCACGAGCGGGATTCGAACCCACGATGTTCGGCTCAATAAGTCGCTAACCTACGCTCTAACCACTAGATGTTGTGTGGGACCGCTTACAAATTTAAACAGGATTTCTTTGTTCCAATCGTGTTTGTTTTTCAGTGAAAAGACTGTTGACTTCGAACATTTCTCTAAGTTGAAAAGCGCAGAAAACAGTAGTTCATTGCTCAATAAGCTGAGAAGTTCTAAGGGAAAGAATAAAAAAATCAAATGAAAGATGGCATCAGATAGTGAAATATATTGGTGATTCAATTTATATTTATCGGCTTGAGCGCCGAAAATTTCTTTGAATTTACCAGAAAAAAATAGAATTTAAGATTTATTTCCCAACGAATAATTCATGTAGGACCTTTTGATTGATGTTATTACCCCTTTGTTATACTCCTTATATTAGAATGTAAAGATAGAAGGTGAATTAATTCAAAATTATTTACAATCTTTATATAAGGTATTAGTTGAAGTGAAAAAGTGTCACGAGCGGGATTCGAACCCACGACCTTCGGCTCAATACGCTGCTGCTTTACCACTTGAGCTATCGTGACGTCGATCCACTCGGACACCAACTCCTCATCTCAACCTACCTTTCGAATTTTCCCTCGTTGTCGCCGAGAATCGAATCCTGATTACACGACATTTGAACCGAGCATCGTGCTGCACTTTGTAAGACGAACGAAAAGGAGCTGCTTGAGTTATTTTAAAAAAAGTTACAATGTTGATTCAGCTAGACTACCTACTATGACACGATTGGACTTAAGAGAAAAAGAAACGAAATAATTTATATCGTATTTTGCAGTTTTAAATAAATAAAATCTATTGAGAAATAAAATGAAAAGCCAGTGTTAAACACATTCTTCATATATTGTGTTGGAACCGCTTACAAATTTAAACAGCATTACTTTATTACAATGTAGGTGTGTCATTCTTGTCTTTCGTGTTGACAGTGCCTAGAAAACGGAAAACAAACACTTTGAGCCTGAAGATGATCTCATTAAAGTTCGAAACGTTGGAACGACTAAAAAAATGCTTTTCTAAAACCTACGTCACTCCAGACCGCATCTCACGATCTCCGAACAGTAATTAAAATTGTAAAGAAATGTGTTACATTTTGTTTTATTGTAATTAAATTTTATTGTGCGTACAGTTTTTCTAATTGTTAATTATTGTGTACATTCATAAACATATTTACTACAAAAAATCTTTAATTAGTTATTCTCCCTGACTTAATTAAATTCCTATATCGCGGATCTAATAACATCGTCCTTTAAAAATTAATAAAATTTCCTTTAATAACAAAAATTCACTTTTTACAAAGTCTACTAAAAAAAAAGGTCTACCGAATCAAAGGGACCATCTTCCGGCTTATACTTGCTGTATAAAGATAAACTACCACTGATGGAAAGCATAACCATTGCAACCATCTAAAAACCGACTGAAAATTGAAATCAAAAGCATCTATGACTGAAGAGATACTTGGAATATTAAAATAAACAACAACAAATCGCACATTTTATCTTCACCAATAGAAAAATTACTATAAATGTATTAAAAAAAAAAAGAAAAGAAATCAAGGGTAACGATCTTTTGGGTTGTACGAAAAGAAGTAGAAGTTATCATAATGTAACTATTGTAAAATAAAGTACTACGATAGCACAGGATCCTTGGTCCTTACTTCCTTCGCTACTATACTGGTGATCACATGGTATGCTTATAGCCACTATGTGCCTAATTTATTTTTTTCTAGTTTTGCCAGTGATTTAAAGAAAAGCCTATTTGTCGGATTGAAATGCAGGGCCGCTAGTTTCGAACCTGGGACCATTGCTTTACAGTAATGAGTAACGTGTCCATGCCTAAACAGTTGCGGCCACTACACCCCTTATGTTTTTAAAGCTACCCGACCACCGAGCATCGTGCCGCACTTTGTAAGACGACCGAAAAGGACCAAGCTGCTTGAGTTAATCCTTTAAAGTTACAAGGTTGACTCAGCTAGATTAACTATGACACTGCTGGACTTAGAAGAAAAAGAAACGATTTAAATTATTTCGTATTTTGTCGTTTTAATAAATCAAATGTATTAAGAAAAAATGAAAAGCCAATGTTAAAAACATTCTTCATATTTTGCGTTGGAACTGCTTACAAATTTAAACAGCATTACTTTGTTCCAATCGTGTTTGTTTTTCAGTGAAAAGACTGTTGACCTCGAACATTCATGGCTTATTCAGCCAGTCAATTTCTTTACGCATTGCCTTCTTTTTCACCACCAAACCAATTTAAATAGAATAAATTTTAATTTAAAGGGTACCTGAAATAAAACGTTTTTGTCGTATTCTTTGCCCGTTTTGGAATATATCCCTGATGGGGGTTCCAATCCTACAAAATCATAAGAGCAATTTTGGACCATATTTAAAACTATACAATGGCAATGATATTACTTTTGATCTCGAACCCTTATTTTGAGTAAAAATGACGAACATTTTATGATATTTTTGTTCATCCTTTAATAATTACAACATAGATGATTTATGTTTAACAGTTTCTATGCAAAATTGTTCATTGTAAAAATGAAATTTTATTTAAAAAAAAAAAGAAAAAGATTTTCACAGATATTGTTCTGGAAGACCAATCTTCTACGAGGTTAACAAAAGTGTGTTCCTCTTTTGTGTCTGAGGACAATTTCTTCTATCTGGCCCTTTACCCTCGGCTTGTATGCAATCCAATTGTATAGAAAGTCCCTCCGCAGTTCCAAATTTGTTGTGGGATTCAGGACCCTTTTGATCCCCTTCTTCTAAGCGTGTAACACTCAAAGCCCTCTGGCAAGTACCACCTCTTCAAACAACCTGCCGCGAATCTTAACATGTTACACCTCTGTATTTACTGTACGTGTCAGCTATTTCGATCCCTTGATCATTACCGTCTGTTTATTTTACAAATAATCTGATGTCATTAGAAATAACATCAATCAAAAGGTCCTACGTGAATTATTCCTCACCAAATAAATCTTAAATTCTAAAAATTAAATTCTTTTTTTGATGGTAAATTCAAAGAAATTTTCGGCGTTCATAAATAAATTTAATTGCCAATATATTCCACTATCTGTTGCCATCTTTCATTTAATTTTTTATTCTTTCCCTTAGAACTTCTCAGGTTATTGAGCAATGAACTACTTTTTTCTGCACTTTTCAACTTAGAGAAATGTTCGAGGTCAACAGTCTTTTCAGTGAAAAAAACAGGATTGGAACAAAGTAATGCTGTTTAAATTTGTAAGCGGTTCCAACACAACATGAAGTATGTTTTTTGGCTTTTCATTTTTTGTCAATACATTTTATTTATTAAAACTGCAAAATACGAAACAAATTAATTCGTTTCTTTTTCTCTTAAGTCCAGCAATCTTATAGTTAATCTAGCTGAGTCAACCTGTAACTTTTAAATAAATTATTCAAGCAGCTTGGTACTTTTCGGTCGTGTTACAAAGTGCAGCACGATGCAACTGTTTCGGCGTTGACATGGTGCTCATCGATGTAAAGCAAAGGTCCCAGGTTCGAAACTAGCGGCCCTGCATTTCAATCCGACAAATAGGCTTTTCTTTAAATCACAGGTAACAGTAGAAAAAATAAAATAGGTACGTAGTGGTTATAAGCATACCATGTGCTCTCAGTATAGTAGCGAAGGAAGTAAGGACCAAAGATCATGTCCCATCATAGTACTTTATTTTACAATAGTTGCATTATGATAACTACTTCTTCTTTTCGTACAACCCAAAAGATCCGTTATCCTTGGTTTCTTTTGTATTTATTTATACATTTATAATAATTTTCTATTTGTGAAGTTAAAATGTGCGATTTATGGTTGCTTATTTTAATATTCCAAGTATCTCACCAGATATAGATGCTTTTGATTTCAATTTGTAATCGGTTTTTAGATGACTGCAATGGTTATGCTTTCCAGCAGTGGTAGTTTATCTTTATACAGCAAGTACAGGCCCGAAGATGCTCCCTTATACAGCAAGAACAGTACAGGCCCTAAGAATCTCCCTTTGATTCGGTAGACTTGTATTTTTTAATAGAGTAAAAAGTGAATTTTTTTATTAAAGAAAATTTTATTAATTTTTAAAGGAAGTTGTTATGAGATCCGGGAAATAGGAATTTTATTATGGCAAGGAAAATAACTAATTAAAAGAAATGATAAATGATGGAGTGAAAGTGTTGTTCAATCCTTTTTAAAAAGATAGTTCCTACTCACAGTAAGTTTGTTTAATAAATTGGTTTCTTCTTTATTTAGTACCATGTTTGTTAAGTTTACCCTTGGATAAAATTTAACTGGAGTTTTTGGATCGTTATGGATATTTTTATTTTTAAGTGAACCGTACTTTAAGCTTTTGATTTTTTTATCTAATATACCTTGTTTTTTATCAGTGATAAATTTAATTGTTGATCGCGTATCATAATCGAACTCATCCCATTCTGCTTGAGACAATAATGACGCAAGCCTAATGTGTACAATATATTGATAAAAACGTTTTGTATCTTTTTGACTGAACAATTTATGTAATTCATTATTTAAAATTGTTTTTTGGCATTTACTTTCTAAGAGAGTTGAGCAGTTCTTAACATTTTAATTAAGCAAGAACGAATGTTGGGGTTAGATTTAATTTCAAACATTGGGAATTGAACCAGATTGATTTGTTAATCTTTGAGCATGAATGTCTCAATTTATAATAAAGATTTAAAAGTACTTGTTTACTAACAGATTGTAAGTAAGTGGAAGTGATGTTATTGATTATGTTATAATCCATTACTGCTTTGACTAGCAAATTAAAAGAAATGATAAATGATGGAGTGAGTGTGGTGTTCAATCCTTTTTAAAAAGATAGTTCTTACTGGGAGTAGGAACTATGTTTTTAAAAAGGATTTAACTAATTAAAAATTTTTTGTGGTAAATATGTATATGAATGTACACAATAATTTACAATTGGAAAAACTTTACGCACAATAAAATCCTTTTCGGTCGTCTTACATAGTGCAGCACGATGCTCGGAGTTTGGGTAGCTTTAAAAACATAGGGGTGTCAGTGGCCGCAACTGTTTAGGCGTGGACACGGTACTCATCACTGTACATTACCCTTGATTTCTTTTTTTTTATTTATACAATTATAGTAATTTTTCTATTGGTGAAGTTAAAATGTGCGATTTGTGGTTGTTTATTTTAATATTCCAAGTATCTCTTCAGTCATAAATTAAATGGACTCCAAATAAAAATTACTTTTTAAAAAGAATTTTATTGTAAGAGCTACAACTGTTCAGACGGGGCTTACAGCAGAGAGTGATTAAAATTACAATAATAAACTTGTAGGAAGGGAAGGGGTTTTAGATTAGTTATCAGTAGACATAGTGTCAGCAGTGTCGGATTACTGTTTCCTTTCCTGTAACTATAGATGCTTTTGATTTTAATTTTCAGTCGGTTTTTAGATGGTTACGATCTTTATGCTTTCCATCAGTGGTAGTTTATCTTTATACAGCATGTACAGGTCCGAAGATGATCTCTTATATAGCAAGAACAGTACAGGCCCTAAGAATCTCCCTTTGATACGGTAGACTTGTTTTTTTTAATAGACTTTGTAGAAAGTGAATTTTTTTTATTAAAGGAAATCTTATTAATTTTTAAAGGATGATGTTATGAGATCCGTGATATAGGAATTTAATTAAGACAGGGAAAATAACTAATTAAAGATTTTTGTGGTAAATATATACATGAATGTAGACAATAATTTACAATTAGAAAAACTTTACGCACAATAAAATTTAATTACAATAAAACAAAATGTAATAAATTTCTGTACAATTTCAATTTTTATTCGGAGATCGTGAGATGCGGTCTGGTGTGACGAAGGTTTTAGAAAAACATTTTTTTTTATCGTGCCAACGTTTCGATCTTTATTGAGATCATCTTCAGGGCTAAAAGAGTTTGTTTTCCGCTTTCTTCGCACTCTCAACACGACAGGCAAGAATGACTCATCTGCACGGAAAACAAACACTTTGAGCCCTGAAGAAAATATCAATAAAGATCGAAACGATGACATGATAAAAAAAAATGTTATTCTAAAATCTGCGCATACCAGACCGCATCTCACGATCTCCGAATAATCATTAACTAACGGTCACTAAACACGATAAATTTCAATTCCTTTAAAAAAGAATATAGGATTTAGTCAGAAATAATGAAATAAAATTAATAATAAAAAATTAAATATTTAAATTTATAGTCTAAAATGTTAAAAGAATTTGATGTTCACCACCTTAGTTTCAAATTACAACTCTTCTGAAGAGCTTTTATGCATTTATAGTAATTTATATTTGTGATGTTAAGATGTAGGATTAATGGCTGTTTACTTTGATACATACCGTACTGCTTTTTGTCCAAAACCTCCTAGATTCTTTTGTATTTTTTGAGGAGCAATCCATTCAGCCTCGGTCATCATGAGCTTTTTATGAAGCCCGTCTTTCTCCAATTTTCAGGATACTGAGACATATTCTTCTTAATTATTTAAACTAATTTCCATTGCTGTGAAGTAAACATGAACGATTTACGGTCGTTTATTTTGAATTTTCAAGTATCTGTTCAGTATTTCGAAGGTTATGGTTTCAACTGTGGCAGTTCACTTATATGCAGGAAGGTGCATGACTAAGATGCTAAATTTTAAATTTATACGTTCATAGTAATTTATATTTATGATGTCAAGATGTGCGATTAATGGTTGTTTATTTTGATCTTACAGGTTTCTGTCATGGATTGATTTCCATTTGCTGTCCAATCCGGACAGTATCCATTTCTTTTTATTTGTGGTACTTCATATGTATACAGCAGTTCAGAACAGGGCGAAATATACTGCCTTGCAGAACGCCTGACTATAATTTTGTAATTTATCTTCATGCCTTAATTTACATAATTCAGAGTCGTTAACCTTAAAAATTACTGGTCGTTGATTTTATAAGTATCCAGTTATGGATGCTGTAGCTTTCAACTTTTGGAATGGAACTAGCTCATGGAACACCTCTCCATTTTCGCTATACTTTTCATACTTTTCCTTCATCCTCGGTTATATCTTCTGAGCGAGGGACGTACAGTTCTTAACCAGATTTTGAGCTGTTGCAGCTTTTGAGTGTTCCTTTTTAATTAAACCAAAGTGCTGCACGGCCGAGTGTGAATATTCAATGAGCACCGTTTACAGATCATCATGATATTTTAAAGAGAGAAATTAGAATTTTTAATTTTCTTACAATTGACGGTATCGGTTGGCCCTTTATGAGAAAATAGCCCATCAAGAGAGAAGAAAAACCTGTTTTCCAATTTCATTTTTTCACGGGCCAAAACGATATACTATTGAAATGCAATCTTCTGCGGAATAGCTTTTCCAGAAAAGTACAATAGGATTCGTCCATTCGGGAAATTCCTTCCTGGGACCGGGCAATACGAGGGCGGGGTGGAAAGAAGAGTTAAGTGAGAAGAAAAGGAATGGAGAGAGAAAGAGGTAAAAGACGTCCGTTTCAAATGAAATATCCCACTTGTCTGGTTAACCTCTTTAGGTTGAAATCGCCCCGAGGGGTTTCAAAGGATGCACAGGGAATGGGAGCTTTTCACTCCTTGGTGCCCACTTTTTACTGGGGATTAGTCCGAGGGCGATTATTTACAGTAACACTTCACCGTTTGGAGTGGCTCCCTGTTTCAAATTGTTTCAAGGCTTTTCCCAGTGAGCAATTAATTTACAACCATGAAACGAATGGGATCCTTAGAATCTGTTCCTCCCAATTGAATAATATTACGATTAAGAAAGTTAAATTAATTATTGTACTCTACTAGGTTCTACCTGTGTGCAATAAATTTTTGAAAACAAATTTCAAGTTTGTATTAGGCTGATCCTTACCTTAAGTACACCCTAAATAGAATTGTACTTTATTATTTACATAACTTTTTTTCCGAGAATCTATGCGATCCAGTTTTTTAATTGTTGTTTGCAAAAAAAAATGGACGTGGATCACCGATTTCAATCATGCTTTTTTTCTTGGTAGCAGGTTTAAATTTAATATAAACTCGTTAGATTTCGTGGTCCGATTGACCAAATAATCTCTTTCAATTAATTAATCTTTATGTAAGGTATTGGTCGAGATATAAAAATGGCACAAAGGAGGGAAAATTCAAAGGGTGGGTTGTGGTGGGAAGTTGGTACCCGAGTGGATCGAAGTCACGATAGAGGAGAGGCCTATTGAGCCGAAGGTCGTGGGTTCGAATCCCGCTCGTGATATTGACTTTTTATCTCTTCCAACACCTTAAATAAAGTTTAATTAATATAAACGTGATCCAGCGTATTTCACAATTAACTCTAAAAGCCAAAAAATGTAGGTTATGTAGGATGAGTTTAAATTCTGTTCCCCCCTCTGATGGAAGAATAGCCGCATACCCGATGGATCGTCCATCATCAATCAAAAAATCCATTTTATACACAATCTGAATGCATCCCAAAAGAGAGAGCTCCATGGCCAAAAGAGATTGCTCGACAGCTTCCGCTCGCGACAAACAGCCCATTTATAATTGGCATTTGAAGATCACAACATCTTTTATTTAGAATTTTTTCACAATTTACTGGAGATTTCCTCAAGCTTAACATTAACATAACATTATTTTTTTCTGAACACTTTTTTTTAATATATTGTTTATAACTATAAGTTAACTCGTGTTTTACGAAGTTAATCAAAACACGGGAGGTTACGCTAGATTGAGCGGCTGTTTCGGATACTCACCTTCTTTACAAATTATTATAAATTAATAAGGGGAAATTTTAGTTTTTGTTTATTTGTAAAAAGATATTAATGAGCAACTAACTCAACAAATACATAATTGGCAGTGTTCAATAATTGCCAACAATTATTGTTATTTTTAAAAAAAAGTTCAATTCACAAAGTCACATTTTGTGTTTTTATTTTATATTGCACAAAATCTAGAACAATCTTGCTAAAAATACTCAAAAAATACAAAAACTCAAAGGGTAAAAAATGAAAAAAAGAGTATAATTACAGACTCTTCGTACAATGACAAAAAGAAAACGCAAATAAATATGGAAGCAATTTAAAAATACAGTATGCCACATCAAGCGCAACATCCTAAGCACTAAGTGGCATTTTTAAGTTTAAAAATTGAAATTAAGAAAACAAAGATGAAAACCGAACAGACATTTGCTTCAGAATTCAATTGAGACTAAATAAATATTTTAAATTCTGTATAATTAAACATTGAAAATTCCCTTGTTTTGGATTTAGGATTACGTGTGTTCACGTCTAATTGATATTCCCAATTTAAAACATAGCATAAACAAATATTTATTGATAATAACAATGAGACAAATTAAGGGCAGAATTTTCTTTTATCGAGAAAAAAAATCAGTTGGATGGAATTTTTAGCCTATCAGTCTATATGATTTTTACAGGTCAAAAAAAATCTTCAATTTTATTATTATCACACTCAACAAGACCCACAGTAATGACACATCTACACAGAAAAAAACAATTCAGGCCCTGAAGATGATTTCAATAAAGTTCGAAACGATGGCACGATAAAGAAAATGTATTTCTAAAACCTATGTCACACCAGACCGTATCTCAAGATGTCCAAATAAATTTTAAAAGCCTGAGGTGTAGGTAATGGTTCGGCCAGATTATCCTTTCAAGATTATACAGAAAGGGATAAATAGGAAAAGGAAAGCTAAATTGTTGTGAAAAATATTTGATGTGTGAAATCTAATGTGATGATATAGGTATGTTATCTGTATTGAATTTGATTAATGATATTGGCGTAGTTGCGACTGAGTTTACATGTATCTGTTCTGTAATTGATGCTGTGTTTATTTCTGTTGGTGTTAGCCATTTCTAAGAAATTACGTTTATGTTTGTTTTGTTCTGTTTGTAATTTTTCACATTAACCTTCCTCACTAAATATGTAGATGATATATTGACAGCAGTTCCCACAGATCAAGTTCAAACTACACTAGATTTAATAGCTTTCACCCACGCCTACAATTTAACCATGAAATCGAAAACATAAAAAAAATACCATTTTTAGATACACTCGTAATAAAACAACCAGATGGCACATTAATCACAGATTGATATCATAAACCAAGAAACACAGATCGCACCTCATACATCTCACCATCCTCTTTATACAATAATAAACACGGCCAAAGGGTTACTTCACAGAATGATTACCCTGAGCCATGAATCATGTCACCACAAGAGCATAAAGATATACAAACAGATCCTCCATAACAATCTCTACCCTAAACACATTATTAACAGAACAATCAACAACTAAAACTCAACACTAACACCATCCACTATTACTAATAATACTACATTGTCTATCAAATACAAACAAACCAGCATACATTTCCATGCCATTTAATCAAGGCCTATCACATAAATTAAACACATTTCTCTCGTCCGATAACTTCAAAATAGCTTTCAAAAATTATAAAACAATCCAAACACTTTATTAGAAATGATAAATGATGGACTGAGTGTGGTGTTCAATACTCTTTAAAAGGATAGTTCCTCCTCACAGTAAGTTGTTTTGCAACGATCCGGATTTCGAGCCTTTTAGCTCATCATCAGGTTGTCCTTCAACCTGATGATGAGCTAAAAGGCTCGAAATCCGGATCGCTGCAAAACAACTTACTGTGAGTAGGAACTATCCTTTTAAAGAGTATCCAAACACTTTTTTCCAAAATTAAAGATACCACACCAATAACAAATAGGGGGGCCGCGGTAGCCGAGTGGTTAAGGCGTCAGACTCTCGGCTATTAGATCCCGCGGTCGTGGGTTCGATCCCCACCGTCGCCTCTGGACTTTTTCTGACGCCTAAGGGGACCGGTGGCCGCAATTGAAAGAAATTGACACGGCACATCAATGGAAGGGGCGGGATCGGATCTCAGCGACCCTGAATTTGGTCCCAACCCCCTTCAAAAATGAGTTTCTTCGATGGAAGAACACCGGTACAACGGGGGCTCAAGTGCACATTTGTGTTGCGAGCCCTCCCCCAAAATATGGAGCCGGGGATAAAGTACAATAAGCTGTACAGCTCAGCTGCAGTACTCAGGAGGGAACTCCTCCAGTCCCTGGTATCCATTAAAAAAAAAAAAAAAATAACAAATAAATCTGACGTAATCTACATGATCAACTGTTTAAACTGCCCGGCAACTTACATCGGTCTTACATCCCAACATCTGGACAAGAGAATAAAGCAGCATACCTATGATTGCAAAAAACCCAAGCAAAATCCTACAGCACTCGCTACCCACCATTTTGAATACCAACACAATTTCGACTTCAAAAATCCAACAATATTTTATCTTTTCTTTTTTATACCGACTTCCTTCCCCACTTCTCCAAAACCAAACATATATAAACATTTTTTTTGCCTTATGATCTTGCATATTAGCCATGACGAATTCTTATATATGTTGTTTTAAATTGGGGGTTATCGGGAAAAAAGGGCCAGAGGCGACGGTGCGAATCGAACCCACGATCGCGGCGTGAGAGTCTCTGATGCTAACCACTCGGCTACCGCGGTCCCCATATATAAACATAAAACAGCAAAATTTCACTGGCACTCTCAATAGGACACGCAAGAATGGTACAATTACACAGAAGACAAACACTTTGAGTGAGTAGAAATACTTTGATTGAATTAAAAAATATATTTTGCATTGTATAAATTCACTTTTCCACATCCTAAATGTATTAGTTAAATGTAAACAATGTTTGTAAATCTCAGGCCCTGAAGATGATCTCAATAAAGATCGAAACGTTGGCACGATAAAGAAAATATTTTTCTGAAACCTACATCACACCAGACCGCATCTCAAGATTTCTGAATAATAATTGAAGAAAATGTGTTTTCTGAATATAAAAAATTAATTGTTAAATAAAACAACCAGGTGATTGTACATGTGTACACTTTTTCGTTATTGCTTGAACACATTTGTAGTTTCGCAGTGTTTTTTAAAAATAGAAAAATTATCTAAATTATTGGTGATTCTACGACATGTATTTTTTATTATGAGCTTTATTTCCATAATAGTGTACTGGAAATTATGTAAGGGAGAATCGTTGGTATAAAAAGAAGACTCTTTTCATTGGAACCTACAGAAACACCGTCGCCAATATAGGAGAGGTAGTTCTTCAAAAGAACAAAGTACGCTTTTTTTGACTTCCGCTGTTCAAACCGTATAGACGTCAACAGACCAAACACATTCCCTTCGCAGTATAAAGCTGCTCCATCATCACCTGCCAAAATGGTGTCGTTTACTTCCATGTGCTCAGCACAGACACCACCATAGCGCACAATGTTACTCTCTTCATCCCGCATAATATTTGTACAATTTTCTTCGCTCCAGATCACAACCGCACTGACTTTCAAGAAACCCGTATCGTAATTCTTAAAGGAATCCGATCCAATTTGCTGCAGTACTTTCCAACCCATGACAAAGCAGGCTTTTTCGTTGTGTACAATATGATCCCACGCTTTGGCGAATTCCGTCGGGACATGTGATGCAATAGTAGCCGGCTGGATTTTATGTGAAAACTGCAACGGCTCGTTTAAATAACCTACAGCGAAATCGGCGAGGAGAACGGGGTTCGTTTTAGCCATTCTATAGTCTGGTGGAACGAAGTAGTTTTTTAAGGTTCTAACTTCGCCGTCTCCGCGCGACAGAGAACCGAAGAACGTTACCGTAGCTGACAGATTTATGTACAGTTTACGTCCATAAAAATCAAATTTTACAAAACAGTGAGCCGCCGTAATAACAACCTTCTTCGATATTATCGTCAAACCACACGTTTCCCTAGTCACTTTTTCCATCATGTATCCCACAAAAGGAAATTCTCCTTCTGTAACAAGCCTGGTGTTGTACGTAGCTATAGTAGGTTTCATTTTCTCAGCTGATTTCCTATTAACAGTTCCCAGGATCATTATCATTACCGCTAGTGGAAACATACTGCATTTACTTTTCAACATGATCTCAGAATGAAATTATGAAAAATATGAAACAATCATGTGACATTTTATGAATAAATAAATATTGTATCCTAACAGTTTTTTTAAATGAGTAAGGCAAATTTATATTTATTTTATAACAAATTATGTTCTTTAAAAGTTGCATTATAATATATATTTATTTTAGTTTAATTTGTGTGTGGTGGGTTTTAGTCGGCTTAGTATAGTTTTAGTGGTGTCCCTGAGCAATTTTCCAAACGGTGGACGAAAATTCATAATTTAATTTTTTGAAAAACCCAGTGTTCTGGGAAAGACCATTATGAGAAAAAATTATTTTATTTTAATGTTTACATTTTAATAGAACTTTTTATTATTGCATACTCTGTTAATATTGTCATTTATTGTTTAACAATTTTTTAATAATATTATAACCAAGAAACGAATATATTAAATAAAATTTATTCAATCACTATATTAACATTTGAAATAATCAGTAATTATTTATAACTTATTATTGGCTACTGTACTAATTGAAAATATATTGTACACCTTATAAATAACTTATTTCTTGTACGTACACAGAGTAAATCACATTTTAAGTTTAACATTTAACATCAACTCTCAGGGTTACGGTGTGTTGGAATAAAAGCCCATTTCTTTGTCCGGTTCGAATGCAGGGTCGCTGGATTCGAACCCGGGGCATAACTGGCCCAATGCCGGTTCAGTATGAGTTTACCCACTCGCTTACCAACACCCATCATCAATATAACATATAGTATATAAAGGCTAATTTATTTAGAAATCGTGAGATGCGGCTTGGTGTGATGTAGGTTTCAGAAAAACATTTTCTTTATCGTGCCAACGTTTCGATCTTTATTGAGATCATCTTCAGGACCTGGGATTTACAAACATTGTTTACATAATACAATTACATTTTGGCTGTGGAAAAGTAAATTTATACAATGCAAAATATATTTCTATATATTCAATCAAAGTATTTCTACTCACTCAAAGTGTTTGTCTTCAGTGTAATTGTCCCATTCTTGCGTGTCGTGTCGAGATATATTTTGCATTGTATAAATTNTATATATCATACATATAAAAAAATACGTGTTTATTATTTTTTATTAGTATAGTAGGTAATATTTTTACCTTTTTGGTGCAAAATTATATAGAGTGGCTCAGGCAAATGTTTTTCTAAAACCTACGTCACACCAGATCGCATCTCGAGATCTCCAAATAATCTTTAGAATTAATTTTTTTTTTAAATCAGGGTGACGGTGTGTTGAAAAAAAGCCCTGGATTCGAACCCGGGACCATTCCCTTACAATGTTGAGCGCTGTGTCAGCTTTTAAAATCATTGTCAACTTAAGAGATTAGCTCAGCTTGAGATAGCGGCAGTAGTGTACTAGAAAAATGATCAGATTTGACTAACCGGCATTGGTTCACATTTAGGTCAGTCTTAAAACGACTTCCTTGACGACCTTCCATCCGTTCTGTGTGGTGTGATACTAGGCAATATTACAATACAAAATTATACTTTACCCGGACGACATAGTTAAAATGGCTGACTCCACCCTGGTCTACAAAACAATATAAAGCTGTTAAAAGCTTATTGTAACCAATGGAATTTAACGGTGAACCTCAAAAAGTCTTAGGTGTTTAGAAGAGGTGGTAGATTTAAGTCTTCGTAGAAACATCTTGGTGTTCTTCTCTCCCCCAGATTGAAGTGGTCGAATAATTTGAAGGAAAAAGTATCATTAACAAAGTTTGCAGTTAACAAGACGTGGTCCTTTTTAATCAATCAAGAGGTCATTAGATTAAAAGTCAAGTATCAAGTATTCAAATCAGTGTGCCGATCGATCTATGTTACGGTTGTCAGGTATGGGGCTATCAACAATTTGGTTCAGTAGAAAAAGTTCTAAGATATTTTGGCCGCAAATTATTTGCATTACCAACTCCAACAAGTAATGATTTACTTGAAACATCGCCAGACCCATTGTACATTACCTTAGAACTTCACTTCTTGTTCATTCTTGCGTCTTTCAGATTCCAGGTTTGTAAGAATAACAGCGTTAGAAATCATACGGTCGAAGGAAGTCCTGATGGTCCACACCAGGAAGTCCTGGTAAGCAGATTGGCTATATCTATTCCATAAACTCTCCCTAACCAGCCCATTTGAGCTCTGCTCTTTGGATAAGAAAGAGGATGGCATCTGTTCTCTGTGCAACTCGCGGTCAATTGAGGCAGTTCTTCACTTCCTAGCTGAGTTCGATTTTATAAGAGATTCGTCTATTATACCTTGGCTCTCTCAAGAGCCCCAAACATTGGGCTGTTGAATGGTTCGGATCCCCGGGCTCTCATAATTTTTGCTCGCCACGCCTGGAAGTATAGATACTATTTAGTCAAGGAATTTAATTTTTAATTTTATACACCTTTCCTTCAGTAAATACCATAAATATAAAAAAAGTTAATGATATGGGCGAAAAATTCATTATTTTCTATGCAATTATTTCTATTGTTTTTATGTTCTGCAATATTAATGCATGCATATCCAGAGTTTTATGTTTAATTTTTCAATTTATAACATTCTCCGACGACAGACGGTTTTAATTCCATGTTGTATATACTTTTAATTATATATTTCATGATGTGCTCAAAATTGTAAAATAATGTATTTCTATGTATCTATATTATACATGGTGTTTTTTGTAGATGGCCCGGCTGAATTTCTCTTGAATCAACAACACTATAAATAAAATACATGTGTTTTGTTATTGTTTAGTCTAGTAGGTAATATTTTTATCATTTTTGGCGAAAAATTGTACAGAAAGCCTCAAGCTCAGTTCAACTTCAAATACGACCCTATTCATCTTGACACATCGTTTTAAAGGAGTTTTTACGCTGTAAACATTGGTGCAATCGGATTTTGAATTAGACAAAAATTGACAAAGTTATGGCAAAAATTTTGAAAAACCACAGTCATTTGGTTTCCTATTTATTAATCATATTTCATGTTCGAACTGCCTGCCTTGCGTAAAGATGCAAAGAGTTATATATTTGTTTTTATTTATATGAATATAATAATAGTTCTTATGTCCCAGCATATGTCAAAATAAATATTTATGATCATAACCCCCCCCCCAAGTTTTTATGAAAATATTATTAAAATGTGTTTAAAAGTTCTTATAGTTCATTGAAACACACATTGGACCACAATAATAAGACATCGTAAGCAGTTATAATACAAACAATAGGTGTATCTCGTTTCCAGTGGTACTTGTCGATTAAACGGTTACAACACCAAATTATATGACAAAATGTACTCTCAGCCGGAGGGGTGTCAGGAACGGCCTTGTTCAAACCGACAGAAAGCTTTTTCCCGTCGGGCGAGAAGTGCAAACAAGAATCCAGGGGGGTTAGGATGGGTTTTTTAACGAGAAAAATACACCCCTCGGGCTCAAATGTTTTTCTAACATGATTTATTTACTGGTGCGTTGTGTTTGTTCATTACCGATCGTCTCGTGAGTATGTATTTTGCATTTAAGTCAGGAGAAAGAGAGAGAGAGAGAGAGAGAGTGAGTGAGAGAGAGAGAGAGAGAGAGAGAGAGAGAGCATCAAGAAAATACAAGAGCTTTGCTACTTTCAAAAAAAAAATCTTGTGTGGCTAAACACTGAAGCGTTAAATATAAACATTAAAATAACAAAATTAATAATTATTTCTAATAGTTTGTCCCAGAGTTTTCTTTTCAAAAATTAAATTTTGAATTTTGTCCGCGGTTGGGGAAAAGAAAAAAATCCCAAAATCGAGAAAATTACGAGATCCTTGTTTCTGACAAAGGGGAAAAATTACATATCGCTTTTCTTTTATTTAGTTCAAACATACGCTCATATATTAATGATATGTGATGATGATGAAGTGATAGGAAGCATGTGAGGGCGGGAGAAAACTTCAAGAAAAATTCGAGGGGCTTGTTGATTTCAAATGGAAACTTTCAATATTACATGTTTTTTGGTTCAAATGTAGCTGCTAATATATCAGTAGTTTGTTTATAAATGATGAATTGGGAGAGAAAGAGAAAGAAAGAAAGAAAGAGAGAGAGAGAGAGAGAGAGAGAGAGAGAGAGAGAGAGAGTGAAAAGAATCTCAAAATAAAGAAAATTTAGAGGTCTTTGTTTATGCCAGAACAGACAAATATTCGTCCAATGCGTATCTTTCGTTCGTTGAAACATATGTGCAGGTATAATAATTATATGTGATGATGATGATGATGTAGAGGGAGCGAGAGAGAGAGAAGAGAGAGAGAGAGAGAGAGAGAGAGAGAGAGTGAGAGAGAGAGAGATTTTAACGACGTCATTTATCTCAATGGAAAATGCATAGATAACAAAACTTATTAAGTTTTTAGTTTTCGAATTCAACAATGCCATGGTTTATATATTGAAATTTCATCATGCATGGAAAATCGGGCTAATTTTCTGTGCTTGTGAAATAGCCCGAAACATTCAAATATAAATAGATTTTAATGTGTAATTCATTGGTTGTTTACAAAAAATACTTTCTCCAGCGTTCAATTCAATTTACAATCAATTTACTCCCTTCCATTTTTATCATCGCAAAGAAAATTACCTTATATACACGTCAAAATGAAACTATTTTTTTTTGCGATACAGTTCTTTACAACTAATGTTATATAAGTTGAACTTTTGACTATTAAGTAATAAATCAATTAAGTTTAGACAAATATTTTAGACTTAAACGACTCTATATTTCAAAGAGAAATTCCTCGTTAAAGTTGAATACAAAGTTTAACTTTGAAGCTAAAAAGTTTTTCACGGTGATTCTGTTTTATAATCGAATGAAAAATCTTCCCAAATGCTGTAAATGTTTTCTACATTTAAAATACTTAGTCTTATTTACTCAAATCAAGTATTTTAGCATGTCTGAATTGTTGATTTTTAAATAAAGTTTATTAATCTTACATTTTATTATTAGGTATTCATTTTTACATTTCTACCTTGCAAAAACAGAAACTGCTATTAATATATTTTCAAAAACCTACCCGTAAAAAATGGCCAAGTTCTAGCCTCTTCCAAAAAATTACCTTTTAAAAATAATGATATCTACACTCTGGCCAAGCCAGATCTTTTTTTACTTATAAACTGAGAGAACACAAAAAAAAAAAATAATAAAAAATTCAGCCTATCAAAGTATTAAATTTTGTCCAATCTTACTTCACTATTCCTTTTATGAGCAACATTTTTCTTTTATTTTTGTTGCTTAGCACTTGGCTAGTATCTGAATTAGGATTAAAATATCAGGACCATGTGTGCTCAGTGAGCAACAACAAAGAGAGGTGTGTGAAAGGAAGGTAGAAAATTCAGAAAAAATTAAGGTTTTTTAGTTGAGATAAAAAAGTCAGTGTCACGAGCGGGATTCGAACCCACGACCATCGGCTAGATACGCCGCTGCTCTATCACTTGAGCTATCGTGACTTTGATCCTCTCGGACACAAACTTACCATCTCTAGTAGAATCTAACCTAGTA
This sequence comes from Cimex lectularius, assembly GCF_000648675.2. Taxonomy (NCBI): domain Eukaryota; kingdom Metazoa; phylum Arthropoda; class Insecta; order Hemiptera; family Cimicidae; genus Cimex; species Cimex lectularius. The sequence continues at coordinate 1,713,187 of NW_019392667.1, forward strand.
GAATTAGTAATATTTTCATTTCAGTAATCGGTTTTACGGAAGGATTCACATTTTATAAGGTATAGACGATTTTGCGGAATGAAGTTTTGAAAAGTTGAAGCAACTTAAAAAGTGAAACATCTTGAATATATTTCAATTAATTAAAGAGATAAAAAAGTCAGTGTCACTACTGCTAATATTGTAATTAATTAATAATGTAATATTATTACCACTAATACTACTAATACAATATTATTATTACTTATTAAATCCATTATATTTAGTGGGGTATTTACCAAATTACTTCTTACAATTAATTATTTTATGTAAAGTTTTGGTTGAAATGATAAAGCTTGTGCCATGAGTGGGATTCGAACCCACGACCATCGGGTAGCTACCACTTGAACTACCGTGACTTTGATCCACTCGGACACTAACTTCCCATCTCAACCCAACCTTTTGAATTTTCCCTCCTTTTTGCCATTTTTCAAATAATTGGTCAAGCGGACCACAAAAGCTAGTGAATTCAGAAAAAAGAAAACTTTCCAGACTCCTCATTGCTCATTCAGACCTAACATTTTATCAAATTTCACGTTTATAGCTATTCCGGAAGAAGCTTATAATTTTCATAATAAGTATGCCATTCAGTAACAAAAGTGCAAATTTTGAAATTCTCCCCTTTCTAAAAGGCTTAATATTTAGAGTTCCAATTTTTTACAATGGGCTAAGCGACGTTAGCTTAATTTCTGTTTCAAATTTCAAAAGCCCATCTGATATAAAGCAGAGATATGAGGGTGAGAAAAACCGAGTGAATTGGTTCGACTAAAGATCCACATGGTAGCTTTTTGGAACTTCCCCAACAGATATAAATACGTTCATTATATTGGCAATTTCAGAAAAAGATTTTCCCAGATTTTTTAACGAAAGGGATGACCAAGGCGCTATCCGGTTAGGAATTACTATCAGCACTTGTTTGCCGGAAGACGGACTGATTGGTTTGATGAAATCCCCTTCATCAAATGGCATCCCTTCTGTGGCCAAGGCCAGGGGCTATCATAATGCGGCCCCTCAATGGGTCAAGTGGATCCTCTTAAACGAGACGTGGCTTTGAGAAAGACCGACTAAATTGGAAGACAAGCCTCTTTCTTTAAAAAGAAAATCACCGACGAGAAAAACCAGCCACAAAAACCGAATTCATGATGAGAGATTGTAAAACATTTCATCCTTTATGTAAGTTGTAGGATATTAATATATACTAGATATTTTTTTGCGTGAAATAACGTTTTTGTTTAATTCCCTAATTTCGTGGTCCGCTTGACCAATTAATATATTACAATTAATTAAGGTTTTTAGTTGAGATAAAAAAGTCAATGGCACGAGCGGGATTCGAACCAACGAACTTCGGCTTGGTAGAGTGGTAGAGCAGCGGCTTATCAAGCCGAAGATCGTGGGTTCGAATCCCTCTCGTGCCATTAACTTTTTTTCAGTTCAACTAAAAACCTTAATTAATTTTAAGAAAAATACTTTCTGTCATTCAGGACGGCTTAACTACTTGGGTTTCCCGGATGATGGTTCAAACCACTTCCCAACACATTTTTCACACTATATCAAATAAAAAGCCGTGGACTCTGCCGGGATTTGAACCCAGGACGGCTGTCGTTTACGTGGAAAATACGAGTCGGACGGCTTCATCAATGGCTACCGCGAGATTTCGAGTTTTGTTGTCAGGCCTAATTTCTTACCGGAATGTGATGATTTTGCCAAAATTTGAGTAATCCAAATTTTAGACTTTAACGCGTTTTAAGCCAAGTCCAATTAATTAAAAAATCAGTCTGTTACACTTAGTTTAATTTATTTTTCTACTAATTATTCATCGATATTTGGAACGTATTGTATTTCTCTGCCTCTCCGTCCACCCGGTCAGATTCCGGAATCGAATAACTACTGCCAAATCTCATCTCGTCTCATCCCATCTACTTCGGAAATGAAATAAAAGCGAAAACACGAGATCCGTAATTCCAGAATTCCAGGGGTCTGTCGACAGAGAAACAAATCATGCCGGAGGCAGTTCGGGGGTGGCTGAACTGTCAGGTTGTCACATAAAGTAGAGGTCGAGTAACAGCCAGTTATAACGTTGAAACCGCCCCAAGCCTCAAAATGAAACGAGAACCAATACCGAAAAACGCAAAAACACATCCAAAGCCAATTAAAATAATAAAATTACAATTAAAACAACTAAAAAAAAATCAGAAAATAAATTTTTAAAAGGGTGCAATACAGATTAAAGGCATTTCCTATCAAACATTCTCAAATTGTTACTACATATATGACCAACACTATACAGGGTTGTGTGGTGTTTAATGACCGTTACTAATGATTATTTGGAGGTCGTGAGATGCGCTCTAGTGTGATGTAAGTTTTAGAAAAACTTTTTTTATCGTGCCAACGTTTCGATCTTTATTGAGATCATCTTCAGGGCCCGGGATTGATAAACATTGTTTAAATTTAACAAATACATATAGGATGGACAGATATAGACTTGAGACTATTTCAATTGTTTAATTGATGAAAACCAACATGGGTTTGTGAAAAATAAATCCACTTTAACAAATCTATTAACTTTCCAGCATAGCATACTATCAGGTTGACGTCATTTACACTGACTTCAGCAAAGCTTTTGATACAGTTAACCATGAACTTCTCTGCTCTAAGCTAGAAGCGATTGGTAGATTGGTATTCATGGTGGCCTGGTAGAATGGTTGAGACATTTTCTGATTAAAAGAACTCAAATTGTAAAGATAATATGGAATCAGAACCTATATCTGTTACCTCTGGTGTTCCACAAGGTACATGTCACCTTTGTTATTTAATATATTTATTAATGTTATTGTTAAGTGTTTTACAAATAGTCAATTTAAGTTGTTCGCGGGCGATCTCAAAGTATTTAAAATAATAAAATTTATTGAACTGTGAAATGTTACAAGACATAACTAATCTAGTCAGATGGTGTGATCTAAATTATATGACTCTAAATATTGATAAATGCAATGTTGTTCATTATCATAAGAAACATAGTCCATTACAATTTAAATATAATATCTGTGATGTAGAACTAATAGTTTTAAACATTATCAAAGACCTAGGTAATTTTTGATTTCTATCTTTCTTTTAGCCTGCATATTGTATCTATTGTAAAAACATGTTTGAAACTACTTGGTTTCTTGAAAAAAAATACACCGGATTTTAATAGTATATTTTACCTGCAAATATTGTTTTTTATTCTGATAAGGCCAAACTTAGAGTTTAACTAAGTAGTGTGATCACCTTATTATCAGATTTACATACATAGACTTGAATCTGTTCAAAATAAATTTCTTAAATACTGTTCTTACAAACTTGGTCTAAATTCTAGTTTGTTATCTATGAAACTCTCAGAAATGTACTGCACATTAGTTCATTAAAAGATCATAGATCATCAATTGATATTGTTTTTCTTGTAAAACTTTTAAGGAATATGATTAGTTGCCCTGAATTGTTGGAGAAGATATCCTTTAATGTACCAGATAAGAGGCACTCCTCTGTTCTTTATACCATTATGTAAAACGAACTACCTAAAAAATGCTCCCATTCCTAGATTATGTACTAAAGCAAATAACTTAAGAAGTGATCTGGACTTATTCTGTTCATCTCTGGTCAAACTTAAAGCTGTGTAATTCCACATAATTTGAGTATGTGACCTGTTATAAAATTGGCTACTTGCCGTTGACGTAATAATAAATAAATAAATAAAAATGTTAAAAAAATGAATTTATACAATGATAAAAAATTTTACATTAAAAAAATGAATTTATACAATGGTAGAAAAATTTAGATAAAAAAATGAATTTATACAACGCTAGAAATTTTTTTTATTAAAAAAATTGAATTTGTACAATGCTAGAAAATTTTAGATTAAATTGTATATATTCAATTTTTTACCAAACATTTTTTTCTAATCTAAAATTTGCTAGCTTTGTATAAATTCATTTTTTTATTTAAAATTTTCTACCATTGTATAAATTCATTTTTTTAATCTAAAATTTTCTAGTTTTGTATAAATTCATTTTTTTATCTAAAATTTTCTACCATTGTATAAATTAATTTTTTTTCACATCTTACATGTATTTGTATAATTTAAAAAATGTTTATAAATCCCAGGCCCTGAAGATGATCTCAATAAAGATCGAAACGTTGGCACGATAAAGAAAATGTTTTTCTAAAACCTACATCACACCAGACCGCATCTCACGCTTTTCGAATAATGTTTTTAACATTTTCTTTATAATGTTTTTCTAAAACCTACGTCACACCAGACCACGTCTCACGAATAATCACAAACTGTCACTTAGTGTCACTGAAATTTCCGTATAGTCTTATATTAATAAAAGAGAAGTTGTTAACACGAACATGACGATTGAATACTTTCTTTATAATAAATTGTGAAATGATTACCATTTTGTGCTTACTGCGAATTCAGACGAATTTTAAAAAGTGCCTGACAAAAGATTTTAACACCGTAGAAATATTTTAGGACTAAATTAACTATTACAACACGTTAAAAACATATAATTCTTGGAAAACGTTGCGAATGTGTTGAAATTAAATTATATATCAAGAGGCGTGAAGGGTACTCGTAGACATTAATGAAATTCCACGGGAAGGGAGGTTTTTTTATAAAGCAGAGATGTGCTTGTGGATAAAACGTCCCAATATGGTCTTTAATTAAGATAAAAATTCAGCAAGTATGATGAAAATATGCATTGTGATTAAAGTTTATCTTAGAATTATATTTAAAAGGAGCATTTACTGTAAGCTGAGGTAATTAAAATATGCAGAATGAATTACACCCTTGCAGCAACAGGCGTTAATTTGGGTATATAACAATGTAGTACCAGGTGTGCGGACGTGCTTGAAATTGTTAAACCAGGGAAGGGGGGAAACGACGCATTTATGTCGTAAGTTCTTTTGACAACCCCTGCGTTATCATCTGGGGGGTAGTTCTCCATTTCGTCTGACGTTGACTTGTGCCTGTTACGAGTCCCTGCAGCCGGCCCAGATCGATGTGCATTCGTACAAATTCTGCTCGTTTCCTTCTGGCTATATCCTCCATCTTTCCTGTTCCTTTCAGATGGGTCATGTTTTATTTATATTTGTGCGGGCCGCCCGCCGTCGTAAAAATGTCAAAATGGGCTGATTGCGACTCCTTCGTACGAATGGCCAGGACAGTTTTGTTTCCCGATTGATATATCGGAAATTTATTTACAATACAAGTAAGAAAGAACCACTTTATGTTTTGTTTAATTAGCTTTTATATAATCTGCTATTTGTTGTTTTGTGGAGGGCACTTTTAGGTCGTTCGAGATGGTCCCATTGACAACATAAAAAAGGGAGTTGATATGATGATTAGATCTAAGGATTCGTGATTATAGAATCAGTATTATGCGGAGATTGGACAGATTGGTTGAACCCTTCTATGCCCACATTGGTTTAAGTTGTATATGAGAATTTTTTGGTCGTGGGAGAGTTTAGATCTGTTGTCTAGCAGTCAGTATGAGGATTAAAGCCAATCACTCTAGATTCACCGAATGGCCTTTTGGAGAGAAAGGTAAGGTTATATGGCAATATAATAAATTGGAGGTAGAATAATGCGACAGAGCGGGAAAGTATTCTTTATAATGGCAGGCTAGATTCAATTGTTTTTGATCCATTATTCTTGGTTCGTCTGAGGTTCAGTGAGCCTGAAAAACTGGCATTGGGTATATGCCGAAAGTTGGATAATCGTAGCGGGGTGGTAAGGCAGTGTATACTGCGTGCCAAGTACTTGGTTAGGGATAGTAGTAGCCCCACTACTCTGGGAGACAGAGTAGCCTTCTCTATCTAGGGAGTGCGCGGGAGACAAGGCTGATTTATTTCGTCTTAGGTAGCCCTTTGGGCGCGGCATACGGTTCGATGCTTAATGCGTACCCGACCACTCGGAATTGATAAGCGGAGAGCGAGGCTGTCTTGGCCCCTCGGGGCTGAGCTGCCTCTACACTAACGCGGCAGCGGCAGCACCATTCTGTCGTATGTGGAGGTGCGTCAGCTCTCATCTTGAGAATCAAAACGGTAAGGCCAAATAGGCTAGATGCGGACGTTAAAGATCCTCATTGTCCTTTTTAGGACAACCGAGTATACGGGAAAGCAATGCCACGTACATGAACGCCCCAAGGTTGTTAGCTGTGCAATGTCGTAAAGAATATCGAGAAACACCGACTCTTAAGAACCTTTGGGACATGGAGGAATTGAATATCAGGACATTTAGATTGTAAGATGCTTTAGAATTTTTAAAGACCAGGTTGACGATGTGATCTTCTCCTTCTTATACCATCCCGACCACGGTAATATATCTGATTTATGTAATGATTTTATATATTCTCTCTTGATATCAGTAAATAATTAATATCGTATCGTGAAAAATAAACATAAAGGGAAAGATTTTGTTCTCAACGACCCAGTACTTAATGTGATAAAAATTTATCTCTAGTCAATTTTTCCTCATTATTCACCGCGAAATCTATTGCAATAATTTACGCTGTGGAATTCGCACATAAGCTTAACATTGTTATGTAACAATTTTATCAAGTGTGTGGTGATTAATGACCGTTAATCGATAATTATTCAGAAATCGTGAGATGCTGTCTGGTGTGATGTAGGTTTCCTGAGCCCTGAAGATGATCTCAATAAAGGTCGAAACGTTGGCACGATAAAGAAAATGTTTTTCTCAAACCTACATCAATCCAGACCGCATCTCACGATTTCTGAATAATTAATTTTATCAAGCTAGAAGTGTCGATTCTTGCTTTGAAAATGCAAATAGTAACTCCAAATGCGATGATATCACCTCCGAAATATCATTTATATACGAGTAGTTGGTAAATAGTGTATAATCAGACATCCTGTAGTAGGTTAGAGGTCACTCGGGGAATGAATTGGTCGATAAATATACCAAGGAAGCTGAACTACAATAAGACGTTATTTGATAATATAAAATGAGAAATCGAGACAGCCCTCAGCTCCTGAACTTGCTTGATCTTTAACTAAATTGAAATATTTCACTATTGGGCTCATTGAGAATGGGAAAAATTCAAATCTATTACAAAAATAATAAAAAATAAAACATATTCGCGTTAGCTTATACAGCATAAATGTATTTGCCCAAAATGATTAAATATGAATTCAATTCCTTTCAGAAGCAATACTTTTAAGGAGATATTCACTATTACATCGTACACCCAAAGAAAAAGTGACACAAGACAAAAGATTATAAAAACCGGAATTTTTTTTTTTTTAGTATTCGAGTGTATGATGTTACAGGAAAAATGACACAACTATAGGTGGACTCTTAGCTGCCAGGCAGACCAAGTGTCACTTCTGATTTGACCATTCACGAAAAGGGGCTTACCTTAGTTCCGTGCCGAGCTTTATAGCATCGGTGGAGTATCCAACTGGAAAAGTGGCACATTTCGAGTTACGTCAGTTCTGTTTTAGCTTAGAATTTTATGCTGTACCGGAGTCACATTTTCACATTATGAAAAACGATTATTTGGAGATCGTGAGATGCAGTCTGGTGTGACGTTGGTTTTAGTAAAACTTTTTCTTTGTCGTGCCAACGTTTCGATTTATATTAAGATCATCTTCAGGGCCTTGTGTTGACTGCATTTCAACAAAAAAGTTCCCTGGTTGATAGCCGATGTAAGTTTTTGTTCATTGTTGGTGATGCCCTTCTGAATACTCTTTGTTTGGTGCCCATATGCAGTTGAAATCTGTTCAAAGAATCCCATGTTGATGATCTCAATAAAGATCGAAACGTCGGCACGATAAAGGAAATGTTTTTCTAAAACCTACGTCACGCCAGACCGCATCTCACGATCTCCGAAAAATCATTAATGAACGGTCAGAAAACACCACACATTATGAAAAACAATTGGTTATTCAATTGTACAAATATGTTTTTCGTAATGTAAAATTATTATAGGCCCTGATGATGACCATAAAATAGGTCGAAAGATGGGCAGTAACGACTGAATTTGCTTTATTCTTCAAGACCATACCTTGATCTAGAGAGTTCGTAAATTATTTTAGTTTCGTATCCATTTTTTTATTTTAATAATTATAATACTGATACTTAACTTACTACTACGATAATACTAACACTTCTTAATGATAATACTATTTTTAAAATAATTTTTTAAAAATTAGGTCTTTTAAATTTTAAATTATTTGATAGTTTCAACGATTTTTATAATTATTCGGAGATCGTGAGATGCGGTCTGGTGTGACGTAGGTTTTAGAAAAACATTTTCTTTATCGTGCCGACGTTTCGATCTTTATTGAAATCATCTTCAGATGATGACCTTCCCCAAGGAATATCGAGTACTCTGGGATACTGAAAGTGACCAGGCATATATATTTATATCGGGGGTGTAACTATATCATTTATATGCCTAGAGAAGTTAAGTTTTCGGTCAGAGTTAGTATTTACTTACAAACCAAGTACTTTACCCTTTCACATCACTCAATTTTGTGTCCGTGAATAGAAATGGTTTTCCTAAATATTGGTCGTCGTTTTGTGAAAAATATGGCCTCAGTTTTGGGGACATTAATCCTGAGTTAGCGGTGACAAAACCTCCAAATCAAAGTGATAGTGTCATTTAATCTTTTCACAATTGTCTTAGGCCTCCAGGATGAACAATAGACAGCAATGTGATCCGCATAAAGCGCAATTTTGCAATTTTTCAGTGAAGGGCGTGGATTTATAATAAGGAGAAACAAGCATGTCCCTAGGATTGAACCTTGGGGAACTTCGGCGAAATTGGGAAAGGTCTAGCAGTTTCATTGTTTAGGGAAACAACGGTTTTTTTAAGGTTTAAGTATTGGCTTTTTCAAACGATTTAAATAATAGGAAATAAAGCCAGAATAACACTGTTAAAAAAATAACAAGAGGGACCATCATCGAAGTCCCAGGTATCCCTCGAAGCTGGTAATCAATCCGGTGGAACTTACGTTACTAAGTTTCCACTTCAACTGGAGTTTCCACGAAGAAAAACAAGAGTTGCCCCACGGCCAATTATACACGAATTGTGATGAGTCAACTTTACTCGGATAAACTTTCAACTTGAAACGTGTCTGTTGCAAGGTATAATAATATATTATGAAAATAACGATATTGTTGATACTTCATTATCCAATAAAAAAAATCCATCTTCCAAACAAAAAAAACATACAGCAATTTAAGTTAATTTTTTAAACATGATTAGTTGCAGAAAAGCCTGAAGAAAGTTTAAAGAAATTGGTCTTTTCACCCTTAAATAATTAATATGTTAAGAAAGAATCAAGTTCTGAAATATAAAAGTTTACATAATAAAAGTAATATTTTTTCTAATTAGTATAAAAGTTACACTAATTTGAATAAGAAAACGTAAGAACTTGCATGGTTTAAATAAAAATATCAAACTAGTTTTAGCAAAATTATGAATATATTTCAGTTGAGCTTGGAAAAAAATAATTCATAACGGAGTTTTACAAGGGGGCTTTTCATCCGGATCGTACAATATTTCTTCCACCAGACTAATAAACTCCCCTTCCTCCCAAAGGATTGAATTTCGACTAAAAACTTTTCCTTGTTTTTCGGCGTAGAGAGGGCGGCGGTAGACCGCAGAAGAGAAATGACCAGGACGGAGATAAGGAAGACTGATGAACCTACGGGCAGAAATAAGGAAAAACATTAGAACAGGGGGATGCCATTGGCTTTATCTTAAAGCTGACATTTTATAAAGACCTGAGAGACCGGATCGCCGGAGGTACTCGACTTTTATTTATATGGCTTTTGAACAGCTTTTGAACGAGTCTGAGCCAAAAAGAAAATCGTTGAACACAATACAGCCTACTATTTTTAGAGATGTCGTCCTGTAGTTGAACATTTTCACGGTTTATCAAACATTTATTTACAACAGCCTATATTTACAAGACTGAGAAGACTAAAACCAAGAGAAGGACTGAGTTTTTTCAACAGACTACAAAGAGAAGAAGAATTCAGGAACACATTAGATACAATATGGTATCCAGATGGCCCCAAAATAAACAAGGAAACGCATTTTCTGCACACCCAAAATTATGAGTAATTAATCCATAAATGTTCAACTATCATAATTGACCATAATAATTATTTCAATTATTTATACATTTTATCTAAATTTTTGGTAGAGATGAAAAAGTTAGTAATAAGTGTATAATGTAAAGTGGCTTCAAAAGCTTTGCCGTAGGTTCGAATCCCGCTCGTGACAATAAACTTTTTCATCACAGCCTAGTCCTCTGATAAAAAGTATGATTAATTGAAATTATTAGTAATCGAAGTGACGCAAGTGTAGTACTCGATCTTTCAAGCTGCCATCGACGCTTGTGACTTAGAACATCCTAAAACATAACTGACAAAAAATCTGCATAAAATCAGACAACCGAGCGAGGTAGATGATCATTACTATGTAAAATTGTAAATTGTTTTATCTAATTTTTTACTAAAAGCGTCCATATGTTTTTCTAACTTTTAACGGATCTCATCTTATGGTCAAATAAGTTCTTACATATTTTATTCTTGATTTAAAAAAATATCGGATGGTACATATTACCTTGAAATACACATTAGCAAGTTGAAACCCTGTATAGTTATTTGGAGGTCGCGAGAGGCGGTCTGGTATGACGTAGGTTTTAGAAAAACATTTTCTTTATCGTGCCAACCTTTCGATATTTATTGAGATCATCTTCAGGGCAAAAGTGTTTGTTTTCTTCGTAGAAGTGTATCTCAACACGACAAACAAGAATGAAACATATACACAGAAAACAAACACTTTGAGCCCTGAAGATGATCTCAGTAAAGATCGAAACGTTGGCACGATAAAGAAAATGTTTTTCTGCAACCTACATCACACCAGACCGCATCTCACGATTTCTGAAAAATCACTTAATTTTATGTAAGCGTGAAAAACCTGTAATTGTTCCTTCCTTTTCAAATATACACAAATGAATTTTCCTAGGCTAAAAGACTAAAATTGAACAAAATTGGAGTATTATTCTTATTTTTTCTTCTATAGAATTTAATTTGATTTACGCATTGATGATTGCGTTCGTTCAAATTGTCAAATCCGAATACTTAATTTTAAATAAGCCTGAAAACCCTTTAATTGTTCATTTCATTTTCAATATACACAAATGAATTTTCCTAGGCTAGAAGGGTAAAATTGATCAAAATTCGAGTATATTCCTTGCCACGAAAAAAAAACACTTAGAATTTTGTTTAAATCGTGTAAAATTGATGTTTTTTCTTCTATAGAATTTAATTCCACTATTTGTCGTAGTCCTCCGCTCTTATCTAACAGAGCGGTTCTTTCGGGTCCGACAAGGATCAGATTACTCCGAACTGCTCTCTGGCCGCGGGAGTACCGCAGGGCAGTGTGCTCGGACCAATCCTCTTCATCCTTTATACTGAAGATATTTTCACTAAAACTACCGCCCTACTTACATCCATCGCTGATGATACAGCCGTACTATCCTCCAATTCCGATCCTGCGGTTGCTTCGGAAGATCTGCAGGAACATATCTCATGTATAGCAGATTGGTGTAGACAATGGAAAATGAAGATAAACGAAAGCAAGAGCGTCCATGTCACATTTACACTCCGAAGCAAACCTACTCTCACGTTATACTACAACAAGGTTCCTATCCCTAAATCCGACTGCGTTCGCTACCTTCGGTTCCACCTAGATTCACGACTAACGTGGAATCAACATACACGACTGACACGACAAAACCTAAACAGACGGTATGGTCTGCTGCACAGACTTATAGGACGACAGTCTAAACTATCGACAAAGAACAAACTTACAATTTACAAAACATTACTACAACCGATTTGGACGTACGGGATAGAACTGTGGGGAACCGCCAAACCTTCCAATATCCAACGCCTCCAATCCTTTCAATCTAAAGTCCTCAGATCCATTATAAATGCTCCTTATTATGTCTGCAATGCTACCCTCCACAACGACCTTCAAATTCCTTATATCCAAAAATTTATTCCCCAAAAATTTACCAATTTTCACAAAAAACTTTCCCACCATCCAAATAGTCTTGCCCAAGCCCTGTCCAATAGAACCCATCCATGCAACCCCATAAGGCGTCTTAAGAGGAAATGGCCCCGCGACCTCCTTTGCGAGTAAACTGTAAAAAAAACAAAAACAAAAAAAAAAGAAAAAGTGAAGAGGGAGGATAGCACTGACTATTTTCTCCCCTCAATGTAAATAGTTGTACATATATATAGTTGTTCATGTATCCGCAAATTACATATTGTAAATAATAATTACAGATTGTAATAAAAAAAATAAATAAATAAAACATTTGTCGTGGTCCAATTGACCAAGAAATATCATTCAATTAATTAAGGTTTTTAGTTGAGACAAAAAATCACGCTCGTGACACTAACTTTTTTGTCTCAACTAAAAACCTTTATTTCTAGAATTTAATTTGATTTATGCATTGTGAAGTGTGTTCGGTCAAATTGTCAAATTTGAATACTTAATTTTAAGTTAGCCAGAAAAACCTGTAATTATTCTAGGCAAGAAGGGTAAAATTGAACAAAATTCGAGTATAATCCTTGCCATGAAAAACAACAATACTTAGAATTTTATTTAAATCGTGTAAAATTGATATTTTTCTTCTATAGAATTTAGTTTGATTTATGTATTGATGTCGTGCTTTTTACAAACGATTGTGATTGTTTTCCACTTTAAAAGATATTAAAACTATTTATACAGTATTGTTTGAATAGCTTACATTTTCTTTACAGGACTGTAATTCCTCTTAACAAAAAAAGGAATATTTTCAATACCTTAGAATTGATAAAAGGAGGATCATATCAAACCAAACTGATTCAATTAGGCGCATTCACTTGAGGTTTTCAGGAAGACGTGACTCCACAAGTAAATTACTACATTATCTTCCGAAGGGGGCGGGCAATTTCCCATTGGAATTGTACTCCAATGACATGCCGTCCCATGAATTTTTATTTGTTTTTTATTGAAATTCAATCGCTATCAGAGAAGGAAAAAGCAAAATTAACCATTTCTCGAAAAGATGGAGAAGAACAACGGTTATTCCATTGTACAACAATTTTCAATGAAAAAGATTTGTTTTAACTGCTAATAAATGTAAACTCGTTAAAAAATTATTAACAACATAATTAAGCTTAATTCATGATATAATTACTTACTATAACGTACCGCACGCCCATAAAAAAAGTGACACAACTCAAAAAAAAGAAGAAAATTTTACAGGATTGGGAAATGGAAGTTTTTTTTTACTCATGTGTTAAGTACACGCCATTAGGGTTGTTGGCAAAAAAACCTCTAATGATCCGTCAATAATGACTTTCATTTATTCAAGACTTAAGCGAAAACACAGAATCCAGCTGGTGGACTACCCCTAGAACCCACACAGGTTCTCGGATTGTCTCTTTTGGAGGAAGGTGGACACGGGCGTTACTCAGCGTAACGGCTTTGGACCACTAATGTCTTCAATATATACTGCTTACTTTTCTTATTCTAACACCTTTTGTAGCAACCTTCACCCTCAAAGCTCATTGAAATGTACAGATACGCATATGTTCTCTCGAACAATAAGTCAAAAAATGGCAAATCAAACTCAATACTCCAACGCAAAACATAACCTTCTTTACCCCTACCGAGAAGGTTCCACCTCATTAGGCTGTGTCAAGACAAGCTATTGTCCTGGAGTCCTCTCATGCGACTCAAAATGGCAATACTAAACCGACAGTACATACTACTAGACAACAGGTGTAAACATTTAATCGGCAAAAAGTTGTATAAAACTCAATAGTTAAACTAACAGACATACGGCAGATAATAAGGGATTGAACCAAACCCTGCAAACTTCGCCGAATCCGGACCCTGCCATCACAATTTTCGGATCCATTGTCAACCGTGCTATGTTCCAACTGTTTCCATGAACAATGATCTAAATTCACTAGTTTTCGTGGTCCGCTTGACTCTTTCAATTAATGAAGGTTTTTAGTTGATTTTGAACTGCTAGAGGTACTTACTAACTATAGGTTTTTTATCCTTATCCCAGTTCTTTTATTTTAAAAGATGTTTTATGTTTAGAGCACCTCTAAAGTCCAAAAAGCAAAATAATAACAATTAGTTTAGGTTTTTGGTTGAGATAAAAAAGTCAGTGTCACGAGCGGGATTCGAACCCACGATCTTCGGCTAGATACGCCGCTGCTCTACCACTTGAGCTATCGTGACCTCGATCCACTCGGACACTAATTTCCCATCTCAACCCAAGAGTAAATTAAAAGCAGCAGCGAATGTAGCCGAAGGTCGTGGGTTCTAATCCCGCTCGTGACACTGACTTTTTTATCTCAACTAAAAACTTAATTAATTGAATCATCTAAATGTTTGCTTCGTAAAATATTTTGCAAAATCCACCTACTAAAAATTTCCAGACTAATCTTTAATCCCACCTTAACCTTTTCTTTTTTTAATGAAGGTGATTATAGACTTGTGCGAGAAGTTGCAAAACGTCAAAAAAAGCGAGACGAAACGCACCAGCGATTGAAAATTTATTCACGAATAGTAATGACTCTCAAGTCTTTTTGTTCAACTTATTTCTACACGCTTTATTTCTCAGAGTCATTTTACAATAAATCGATTATCAACTTTGAAATACTTCAAAATGTTTAATAACTGAAACGTATAGAATATGCCGGGAGATATGTAAAGCATCCTGACTTAAAGCCTAATCAATACTTCATTGCAAATATTTAAAAAAATTGTTTTATTTAATTAAGTATATTTAATAAATGTATGGAAAAAGAGTTGTTAAAAAAATTCTAGTGCATAAAACTATTTGAAAAATAATTATAAAACATTATATTACCAATTTTATTGGGCATTTTAATAATCGTTTTACCAGCATTTCAATTAGTGTCATAGAAGTCCTGCGGTTTAGAGAAAACATCTTTGAACACTCATTTTACAGCTTTGATGAGGGCAAACGGCGAGAAATCACGGATGTAAATGGAATTTGGCAGGACGTCGACTTTAATTGCAGCGACCCACTTACAAAACGCAAACTAAATCTATATTCCCTTTATACCGTTGAGGTAAAGCTCAAAGAAAGTTATTATCTAACGTTTCACTTCAGGGGAGTGGGAAGTTGATAAAGAATGGAAATAAAGGAAAAACCAGATCCGTTAAAGAAAAGGCGAATTGAAAAATTCACCAGACGAATCTCGTGCTCATCGTCTTGAATTTTCACGCATTTCAGACACTGCTTTATAAATATCTGATGAAACGGAAAGAATGAGCCTCGTAACGACCTCATCTGCTTTACGGCCAACTGTCTCTTTTCTTCCTCGGGTACCTTTTAATATTATAAATGAAATTATTCGTTGAATATTTTACAGACATCAACTATTTATTACAAATAAAAATGGTCTGCTATAGTCTAATTTATTACTATATTTATTAATTTTTTACATTTCCACGATGTGAATTTACATAAAGAAACGAAGAAAATTAATCCATGAATTCAGAGTAGATATATGCCAATTCGCTCGAACCATAGAATACAGTGGCAAAGACAGAATGAAAATCCTTTATCTAGCTTTTGAGTTTATTCAAGCATAGAACTCACACAGCTTTATAACCCTGCGTTCCCCAGGGGCATAATAAAAACTGTCCTTTAACACATTATTTTGAGTATACAACTGGTATTGCTAGGTAGAAGCTTATATGTAAATTAATAATAAATTAAATTAACATTAATTGTATTTATTCGTCATATTAGATATTTAAATATGCAATATTATTTTTGTTTTGGATTACATTGTATGAAATTGTAATTACTCAATTCACTAGTTTTCGTGGTCCGTTTGGCCAATTGATATCTTTCAATTAATAAAGGTTTTTAGTTGAGATAAAAAAACTCAGTGTCACGAGCGGGGTTCGAACCCATGATCTTTGGCTAGTTACGCCGCTGATCTACCACTTGAGCTGTCGTGACCTCGATCGGACACTAACTAACCATCTCAACCCCACCTTTTGGACCGCGGTAGCCGAGTGGTTAGCATGAGAGACTCTCACGCCGCGGTCGTGGGTTCGATTCCCACCGTCGCCTCTGGTCCTTTTTTCCCGATAACCCCCAATTGAACAATATATATAAGAATTCGTCTTGGCTAATATGCAAAGATCATAAGGCCAATAAAAAAAACAATAATAAAAAAAAAACATCTTTTGAATTTTCCCTCCTTTCTGCCAATTTTGAAATGTCGTGAAATCTATTTGATTCTCGGCGACAAATTTTTTATCTCAGCTAAAACCTTAAATAATTGAAATATATTAATTCGTCAAGCGGACCACGAAAACTAGTGAATTGAATATGTTCAAATGAAGTATATCTTCACTAAAGCTCTCCGTGGCCATTTCATTTATAGTCGAGATTCAAATAGATTACAAGCCATTTGATTAGATATTTAAATATGCAATATTATTTTTGTTTTGGATTACATTGTATTAAATTGTAATTACCCATTTCACTAGTTTTCTTGGTCCGCTTGACCAATTATATCTTTCAATTAATATAGATTTTTAGTTGAGATAAAAAAGTCAATGGCACGAGCGGGATTCGAACCCACGATCTTCGGCTTGGTAGAGTGGTAGAGCAGCAGCGTATCAAGCCTAAGATCGTGGGTTCGAATCCCGCTCGTGCCATTGACTTTTTTATCTCAACTAAAAACCTTAATTAATTTTTGTTTAAATTGAAATGATGAATTATTAAGACTCGTCATCTTTTCAGTTTAGCAATGGCAAGAATCTTTTAAGATGAAACACCTTCAATATTTGCACTTTTCAGTTATCCAAAGTGAACGTTATCATTTGGCTCACTAATTTCGTGGTCCGCTTGACGAATTAATATATTACAATTAATTAAGGTTTTTGGTTGAGATAAAAAAGTCAATGGCAAAAAGGAGAGAAAATTCAAAAAGGTGGGGTTGACATGGGAAGTTAGTGTCCGAGTGGATCGAGGTCACGATATCTCAGGTGGTAGAGCCGAAATAACGACCTTCGGCTAAATAGGCCGCTACTCTACCACATCAGCTATCGTGACTAGCTCAACATGAAGAGTAGCGGCGTATCTAGCCAAAGGTCTTGGGTTCGAATCCCGCTCGTGACACTGACTTTTTTATCTCAACTAAAAACCCTAATTAATTGTAATTACTGTTGTATTTAGCGTTAAATTCAATGCAATGCTCTTGGATAAACAATGTTTTGGTGGTTCTATTTGGAATATAAACAAACAACAAATCCCCCATCCTGGAATATGCAACGTCCATGCAATAGTCGATGAGAAAACCATGGATTCTTCAAATTCAATCCACATAATAGCAATGATTGATCTTGTGATTCATCATACATTCATACAACAATCCCGAACTGGAACGAAACATTACGCTTAAATAACTAAATAATTTCGTAATTTCTGGAACTAAAGCAAAATGAAATAGATGTATTTCACGATTCCTTCCATTCAGTTAAATTCAAATTAAACCTATCCTTAATCCATGTGTTTTCGTTATTATTGTTTAATTACTCATTTTATTTTTGTTATTACGTGCTGTTTTTGACTTCACCTCTTGTAGATTCACACTGTGGGAGTTAAAAAATAAATAAATAATCCACAAACTTCCAATTCTTATGTAGTCTTCCTTTCTTCCTGAACACAAATATTTTTCTTGTGTTAGTACTTGCAGTCAAGAATGTTTTTTTCTTAAATATCCGTGATGCGTATATACTTTCCTATCCAATCATTTCTAAAGTGACCAAATATAAATTATCTATTTGCATAAAATATAACAAAACAATAATAAGTGATAGTAGTCGAAGTATGTGTTATTTATGGGTCGACAAGATGAAGAGGTCATCTTACCGACAACCCATTCCTGACCCTGACTACCTCCTCTCATATTTGTCTCCAACTTTCTCTCCAAGATTGTCAAATTACTATTAATAGGGCAAGAAAATACAAACAGAAAACCATAAAGATTTCACGCTTTTGACTTTCCACTAACGGACACACCGCCAACGACGGGAACCATGCCACGTGGCCGAAAAAACAGGCAGAGAGAGAGAGAGAGAGAGAGAGAGAGAGAGAGAGAGAGAGAGAGAGAGAGAGAGAGAGAGGGATAAAGATATTAAAAGGGAGGCAGACAGATAGATTGATAGAGACAGAGAGGGGGTGAGAAAGAGAGAAAGTGAAAGTAGGAAGTACAGACAGAGTCTGAGTCAAATGGAAAGAGAGATGGATATATAGATAGATAAGGTGAGAGAGAGAGAGAGAGAGAGAGAGAGAGAGAGAGTGAGAGAGAGAGAGAGAGGGATAGAGAGAGAGGGGGAGAGAGAGAGAGAGAGGGAGAGAGAAAGAGAGAGCAGGAGAGGAGAGCCGGGAACTAAAGACCAAACTCTACCTTCCTCAGGAGTGGGTTTAAATCATCCATTCACGCTAATATATTACTTTCATTCTCCAGACAACAGACTCTCACCCCGTGGTACTCGAAAGTCCTCGAAATTGGGATGATGCACACATTTAAGTAATAATTTACATTCACCATAAAACAATACACGAAAAGTCATACTCTATACATTTAAAAACTCAAATAGTTCTGGGGTACTGAAAAAGCGATCCGTGCCATAAGGCAAGCATAGATCAGCAGTAAGTCCGTAGCTTTCCTGCGTCCTTCTATTTTTCTGCACAGTAAATAGGTTCCTGATAAATATGGCCATTTCTCTTCTCTACGCGGCCCGTGGATCAGGAGCCAAAGCCTGTAAGTTTCTCAACTTCTGTAACAAATTTACGAATGCAAATAATAAATATTAAAAAAAATAAATAGAACAACAGGCTAATAAGATGCCCCGAGGAATGGGCCAAAGGCAATGATTGCAGATTGGCTAACGTGTAAAGAAAAGTTAACGGTTTTAAATTTAGTAAAATTTTGCTTTGCAATTGATTAGAATTTTGTGACTGACGTATGACGAAGAATTTTGGTTGTGTTGCGAAGGCAAGATAAATGTGTTAGAATTTAAAGGGATGTCGGGCGTTGTATATTGTATATACGAGGAACTAAGATGCTTTCCATGCGGTCCTCCAAGTCAGACAAGGAAGAAAGAGTAAAGATCTACACCTTATGTGACTTGGTAATACCTGTCGGACAGGTAGGAGCTTAGGAGGATGAGAGGAAAAAAAGCCTTTGACTTCGAGAGAAGCCCCCGGTGCCAGACTCGATAGAAGGTTTGCGCACGTCAAAAAATAAACCAGGGCAATACCGCCGCGCCCAAGCCTGGAAGACATGACGTCTAAAACTCGTTGTCCCGGTTGAACGGTGCTGTGGTGTAAACAGAAGGTAATTCGTGGTTTGGTATTGTTTTTGGAGTTTTGGAAGAGATAGAGATATCCGATGGGGATTTTTTTCTAATGAACGATATTAATTGGTCAAGCGGACCACGAAAACTAGTGAATTTAATAAATTAAAATGTTCTATACCTTCACTAAAAGCTCTCCGTGGCCATTTCATTTGTCGCCAAGAATCAAATAGTCAAATAGATTACACGACATTGGAAAAATGGCAAAAAGGAGGGAAAATTTAAAAGGCGGGGTTGAGATGGGAAGTTAGTGTCCGAGTGGATCGAGGTCACGATAGCTCAAGTGGTTAGTGCAGCGGCGTATCTAGCCGAAGGTGGTGTGTTCGAATCCCGCTCGTGACACTGACTTTTTTATCACAACTAAAAACCTTAATTAATTGAAAGATATTGATTGGTCAAGCGGACCACGAAAACTAGTGAATTGAGTTCAATGTCGAAGAAGGACTGGTTTTATTTTAACCGACAGGTGAAAATTGCAGTCGACATCTCGGAGAGGTTTTCCATACGAAAATTACAGTTAAAACATTCAAAAATGAAAGAGGAATAGGGGAAATCGTAAATTTCGGTTAGGAGAGGGTCGTTATTCACTTGTTATTTCCCACGAAGGTGATTATCTTCAGATCGATGCCGCTGCCCGTGGTGAATTATCGCCTGCATCGCCTCGTGCCAAAAAAAATTGACTGCGAAATATATCGACTGCCGAAGTAAACTGTTATTCATTTCCGAGCGTAATTCCTTTACGATAAATCCTTTGAATCCGTGATTTATTTCCCGTTTCACCGATTGCACATAATCGGATTTAGACGTACTCGGCCCGTGGAGAAGAGAAGCCCAACTTTACGTCAAAACCGCATTTCCGATTTTCTATTCAAGCATTTTTTGATAAATGAGAATTATTCTTTATATGAATAATACGTACATGCAAATAATAATAATAGGTTTAACTTAAATAATTTAATACGGTTTATTAACGTTCATTTCCATAGCTTTTTAATTCTCCACCAAAACAAAACAAAAAATTACCGTTTTGCGGGGATTAAAATTATAACACCGTTAGGCCAAATGAAAAGTAAACTTTCAAAAAACCTCGCAGTTTTCAAAGTTTAATTCTGTGACAATGCGGTTGCTCTGATTTATACCGTATAATTTGATGGGCGATCAAGCGCTTTCCGCCTTCGGATTAGGATTTTGCTTTTGAATTTTAAACCGCCTTTTCCATTGTCTCGTGGCCGGTGGAAATACAGTTCTGTGGAAACGTGTGTGAGCCGGGACGGTCATCAATCACGTCGGCTTTCTCCTGGATCAGGCTATCCGCCGTGGGTTCACTGTTTGACGTCAAATTTAAATTATACAGTGCGTCATTATACACTGACAGGCAAAAAATTACATTTATTTGCATTATAACATGGTTTGTATATATATTTATATATTAATCAAAGTTTAACACTTAATAATTGAGTCTTCGTCCAAAACAGTAAAAAAATGTAAATTGCTAAGAAAAATAAAAACAAGAGGGGAAGATAGAATTTGTTTTAATTAGATTTTTATGTGAGGTGATTAGTGACCGTTAATCGATATTTATTTAGAAATCGTGAGATGCGGTATGGTGTGATGTAGGTTTCAGAAAAACAAATCTTTATCGTGCCAACTTTTCGATCTCAATAAAGATCGAAACGTTGGCACGATCAAGAAAATGTTTTTCTGAAACCTACATCACACCAGACCGCATCTCACGATTTCTAAATAAATATTAGATTTTTAGTTAACATTTCAATATTGCTTATTTCCTCCTCTAGCAGTCTGGAATGTCTTTTTGCTGGAGATTAGCTCATTCTTTAAGAAGAGTCCTTTCAATATCGTGGAGTGTATCAGGAAGTGATGGACGGGTTATTCGTCTTTTTAGGTTATCCCATTCGGGTTCAAGTCTGGAGAACTGGCTAGACTAAGACCCTAATGTTATGCTGTTGAATGTATGTAGTATGCGAGCGGCATGTTGACGGGCATAATCGTGCATTTGAATTGGATTGTCGCTGATTTCATGGAGGATGGGCAACTCATGATTTTCCAAAATTTCATCCACATAGCGAGTGGCCGTCAAAGACCCTCCAAGAACAACGATCAATTTTTTTGCGACTCTCCATAGAAATTCCCGCCCACACCATCACTGAACTATGTTTAAAAAGTTGGATCTAGGAAAAATTACAGGCTTCGTACCTTTCATTTCGCCTTCTCCACACTCTTTCATACCCATCAAGAGATGGTAGAAAAAATCTTTAAGTACATAAAAACAACCAAGCATTAGAAATGGCGTATCTGAAAACGTTTTTGTCGTTGAAAAATAAATAAAACTCAGAATATCGAAAACAATCTAACCTCAGACAAAAGAATATTATTATTAAATCCGACGAGATTCCTTTTATTGGATTCCTAACTGTAAAATTTGATTAAAGCGAATCAATTTTTACAGCTCTTCTCATTTCTTTCGCTTTGGTTAAACCCTCTCCCAAAATGAAATGTACCAACGGTTTAAATAATTATTCATTTAAAAAACGCAATTATTACGTACTTGTTCTTTAAATGATTTAACAAACTAAATCATTCAGCGTAACTGAGAAATCAGGGAACACATTCCAACTCTTTGTTTCCAGCATCATCATTTGACGCCAAATCGTTCGTATTGATGATGTGGAGAGTAATAGCAGTTTTTTGGGTTCAGGTGTACCTCAAAGTACGGTCCTTAGTCCTGTACTATTTATTCTTTACATAAATAATTTTTTAAGCCTTGATGTAAGGGATAAAATCTGATTTTTTTCTGATGGCACCTTTTTTTCTCGTGTTTCTTATGGAAACTATCTCAATTGGAATATTGTTAAAAACTGGTTAGATACAAATTTTTGATGAATGTGAAAAAAATATTGATTTTATTCATTACAGTTTGTGGTCCGATTGACCAATTAACATTTTTCAATTAATTAATATTTATGAAAGGTATTTGTTGAGATAAAAATGTCAGTGTCACGAGCGGGATTCGAACCCAGGACCTTCGGCTAAATACGCCTTTGCACTACCACTTGAGCTATCGTGACTCGATCCACTCGGCCACTAACTTCCCATCTCAACCCAAGAGTAATTCAAAAGCAGCGGCGTATTGAGCCGAAGGTCGTGGGTTCGAATCCCGCTCGTGACGCTGACTTTTTCATCTCGACCAATACCTTTCATAAACATTAATTATTTTATTTTATTCTACAAAAGGTAACCGTGCCAGTAATTTGAACGGTATTAAGTTTCACGTCTATGGCTTTAAATATTATGTTAATAAATGCTCAAATAAATATCATTTCCCTTTGTTGATAAATACTTAGAAATCATATTTGATAATAAAATTAAAGTCCATCGACATATTGATAACGTAACTAAAAGAATCAGAAAGTTCTTCTATAAATTCAAAATTTTACGATAAATATCAATTCAAAATTGATTGAAAATTGTTTATTTTATTTTAGTTTATAGAGTTATTACATGGGATAACTCTTTCCAACATAATATTGGGAGATTGTGTATGGCTAAAAATACTACCCTAAAAATAATTTTCAAACGATCACATCGTTACCTAAACGATTTGCCATATTCTAAGTTGCATGTCCTTCCTATTAAATTTATATTAAAAATATATAATTAAATCATATAATATTTTAACCATGAACACTCGATCAGGGTAAAAGAAATACTAATATTCATATTCCTCAAAATAAAACTTTATTGAATTCTGTACTCTCTCTTTTGTACTAAAAATTGATAAAAAAAACATTTATATTTAATTTTCATTTGTTTGTTTTTTTAGTTACAGGTTGTTTAATTTCGTGAGGAGCGGTAAAGTATGAGTTAGTTCAGAAAAACACATTTTTCATTATTTTGCCGACGTTTTGACCTCCATTTCGGCCATCTTCAGGGCATAAAGTGTGGTGCTATTCTTGTAGAATCACTGTTATGCCGTGGTGTGTGAAAGTGATGTCATAAAGGTCGAACCGTCTGCAAAAAAAATGAAAAAGGTGTTTTTCTAAACTTCCCTATTCTTGTCCTTCACGAATCTAATAAATTTGCATTGTTTTAATAATATTACACAATTTAGAAAATATGTTAATAACTTATTGCTTGACATTTGTATTTATTACACAAAATAAACTGATTCCAGTAAATTCCTCCGCTTAATAATCTTAAATTAATGTCTACATTAATGTATGTAGACCCCCTTAATTATTTAGTCTATTATATATTATTTATGTATAGATTAATTATAAATACGCTTTGATGTTATATACAATTATATTATTATAGAGCACTTTGAGTAGGGCAAGTTTCACTGGCATAAACGATTCCTTATAGTTTGTATTTCAAATTTAATATGGAGCTGTTGTAATATTTTTTAAGTTGCCTTTTTGGCTTAAAATATTGTTACGAATTAATGAGAAAAGATAAAAATTTACTAATCTATTAAATAAAGAATGAATAAATTTTTTTACAATTTGATCTCTAATTTCAATTTTTTCTATTATAGAATATAACAATAAAGGCTAATTAATCCATTCTCCGTATTGCATTCGTCGTAAATGATGAATGATATTTTTTTAACATGGTTTAAACTTTTTGTTTACAAAAAAATGAGTTTACCAGTGACCCAGTACTACAATTCACATACTCCATAGTTTGAAGTAAAAACCGATAGTTTTTCATTGTTCCGTACTAGTTTGTATTTTCCTGCTTTGATCCAGATGAGACAAGCCACGATTGTAAATTACAACGTCCTGGTGAATCCTCCACGATCAAGACAGTTGTGACTGGGAGTTCCGACCGCGGACCGTTTCTACAGGAAATAGCGTGTCTAGCTGTAGTAATGGAACTCCGACCGCAAAGATGTCACGCAGAAGACCGACAGCCCACGTACGCTGTTCATCTCTCGTTATATGAAAAATTACCTGGTGTCCGAATTTATTTAAAAAAGTCAAAAATTAACGATTCATCAAAAACATTCTGCCTATATTTGATATATTAAGAATTATTGATTATCGTATCTAATTATGTTTACATCGACGAGTACATAAATTTACATAAAACTGTCAAATTTCATTGCTTTGCCGACTGACGTGGGGGTTTAGCAAATTATTATTTCTATTTAAGTCGACTTCAAAGATGATCGACTTGTTCTTCTGAATCATTTTTGAGAAAATCAGCATCATGCTTAAGCTTTTGTAATTCGGGAACCAACCACATTTTTTTGGAAGACATTTCAATCTTATTGACTAATTTCTAAGCATTTGGATTGGCTTGCTTTCTTTTTTTTTCTCTTCTTCTTTTTCAATATTTTATTACAATCGGTTATTTCTAACTTCAAATGGAATTTGCGGAATTTACATTAAAGCTTACTTCAAGAAAACAATTACTTATTAATCCATTTACGTTTTAGTGGTCAACTGACCAAGTTACTTCTTTCAATTAATTCTTTTTTCCATATAAGACCTTGGTTGAGATAAAAATGTCAGTATCACGAGCGGGATTCGAACCCACGAAGCTAGTCACTATAGCTGAAGTGGGAGAGAAGCGGCGTATTTAGTCGAAGGTCGTGGGTTCGATTCCCGCTCGTGACACTGACTTTTTTATCTCAACCAAGACCTTACATGGTAATAACAATCAATTGAATGAAAACAATTAATATTATTCTCCCACTTCACTCCACAAAAGAAAGCTTACTGCCTACTCCTCAGTAAAAAGGTCGCGTGGCCATTTCCTCTTGACACCCCTTGGGATTGTAGGGATGAAATGCTGAATGACGCTTGGGTAAGACTATGGGGTGGATTGGAATTTTGAGGTTGTCGTGGAGGGTAACTTTTGAGACATGATACAAAGCAACTATAATTGATCCGATCATTTTAAATAGAAAGAACAGGATAATTTTTTGATATTGAAAGGTTAAGTGGCTCTTTGATTTGGTTTGCTTATCGTTCGTTCCCAACAGTTCAATATCACATATCCAAATCTGTTTTAATAGCGTTTTGTAGGCTGGAAGATTGTTTTTGGCCGATAGCTTGGATTGTCTTCAGATACGTTTGTAGATTAGACCGTAGAATCTGTTTAGGTCTTGCCGTTTGATTAGTGTAAGCTACTAGAACGAAGCTACTGCTGAGCTTGAGTCTAGGTGGAACACACAGTACTGATCGCAGTCGGATTAGGGAATGGGAAATTGTTCCAGTAAATTGCAAGTATTTTACATTAAAATGTAAATGTGACATGGACGCACTTCCATTCATTTATGTTCATTTTCCATTTTACACATGTCATATGTCAATGAAGATCTAGCAAAGCAACCGCAGGATCGGGGTCAGAGGAAAGTACATCTGTGTTGTCGGCAAAAGGTGCGAGGAGCATGGTATATACAGAGAGTACGTCTTCAGGCATACGGAAAACGGAACCCAGAGGAAAGAGGTCCGCCGAGGTTGAGGACGGTATCGTTGCAAGAAATCACTGAGGGTGAAACGATGCACCGTGAACGCCGAAAACCCCCCAGGACATCACACCAGATCACGAAAAGTTCACGTTCCATCATGATCTTGAGCTGGATCATAAACCGCTGACAAGGGAGTCCTTGATACCCGACTTGTCTCGCTCTTACAAAATGCTCCTATATTCCCTGGGAGAGGATCGGGAGAGGGAAGAGCTCCTGAAGACGCCAGATGCCAGAAAAAGCCATGCTGTTCTTCACCAAGGGCTAAGACCAGCGGATCGAGGACATACTAAACGATGCCATTTTTGATGAAGACCACTGTACCTTTTATATGGAATGGTGTCCTTCACTCAACTTCCGACGGAACTTACACGCAGACCCAAAGGTTAACTTTTGGATTGGCACTCGTATTCTAGATCTGACTCCTTTCGAACATTGACACAGATTGACTCGTGGGTCAGTTAATCTTTAATTATGTTCCCATAGAGTCCGCGAGGTCCATGCCAGTCAGCGTCTGGTCCGTTCTCATTCTATTTCAATTTGTTATTTATCGTTCGGGAGGCCCGTCGCTCAATCACGCTTTCAAAATCAAAACCCATTCATCCCATTACAAAAGGATATATCGGTTTGATCCGAGTACCGCTCAGGTACTGCCTCGACGAGACAGTAGCTTTCGGTTTTGTCCATGAACTTCCTTGGTTGTCCTGTTATCTGCTTATTTAATGTCCATCTCCTCGTCCAGGTCATAAAATATTATATTGTTCACGATAGGCTTGTCTTGATTTCTTGTGTTCTATTTTCCTTTAAGTTTGGGCTACCTCGGTGCGATAATGGATGAGACTGTGTTAAGACAGTAAAGTATGGTAAATGGTTATCATTAGATTTCTTAATCGTCCGGAAAACTTTCTACATGACAAAGATGTGACATCAAAAAAGAAGGAAATATAATAGAATAGAATATAAAATATCTAAGGCAAAACTCTGTAAGTTTTGACGGGAATGATCACATGTTGAACAGAGAAGACAAATCCCGAAGACGATGTCGATTTTTTGCTCAAAATGCTTTGTACATTTATACGAGAGAAAAGTTGCCTAAAGATATATTTTATGTGATCAAATTGAAAGAGTCAAAAGTTAGATGTAAAAATTAAGAAAGTATTGTTATATTTTATCGTAATGTGAGAAGCCTACAGATTTAACAAAGCAAAACTGTTGTTAAAGTAGATGTTAGAGAAAGCCAGATGATAATGTTAGAAAAAGGAAATAAATTTAAAAAGGTTTCCACAGCCGGCTAAAGAGGCGAATTTTTACCGTATCGTTCGTTCATCTGTTTTTCTGAAAGTTCCATTAACTCGCGGATCGTGATTTACAGTAGGTGAAGCCGTCCCATTAGGAAGGTGGTGAGCCGAAGCCGAGCATACTTCATACAATATTTACCCTTTGGTCCGGCTATCGATTTCGCCGACCGGATGCTCAGGTGCTTCTCAGAGCTTCAATTAAGTCCCTTGGCCCCCTCCCCTTTGCTAAAGCTTACAACTCACTAACCCCCCGGACAACGTCGTCAACGCCGTTGGCTTCATTTAGCTAATGGAAAAGTGTATTTACATGCAATTAAATACAAAGGGGGCGTTTCCCACTTCCCTCGTTTCACTTAATTCCGCACTTCCTTCCGTTTAATTGAAGACCGAGGCCGGATTTATTTAAGCGGAGTCGAACGGGCCAATTAATATCTGACTGCCTTCTCAACAGCCATTAGCCGGTTATAATCCGGAGATTAAGATAACTATAATTTCATGGAAAAGCCTTGTAAATTTTTTATAACCACTTTCTAGACCTACGAGTCGTAATTATAACACTTCTTTAACCTACTCAGTAGCAATTTTTTCTACAAGTTTATCAAAAAACTACTAAACGTTGGTCGATGGTCAACTTTAACGACGTATAGATTTTTCCGGCCACTTTACCTGCCACTGCCCTCTTACCTACCATGTAAAAAAGAGTTGGCAAAATAGACAGACATGTGCCGCCTCTGTCAGGAGTACCCTTTGTGAACGTAAAAATTCAGCTCGATTACGGTACAGCTGTTTCAGTAGCACATTTCTCACACCTAAAGCAGTGCGAGAAAAGTGCTAGGTACTATAGAAAGAGATGCAATTTCCACATTTTCTAAGCTATAATATACAGTTCCACTAGAGATAGGTAGCAAAAGAGGAAAAGATGTTTAAAAATCCTTATTCAACCCCTTAAAACCTCAAAAATCACACATGATGTTAAGGTTAAAAGATGGTCTTGGAAGGATTGAAGTGTTCATTATCAATGTTGGCTGAGAGGATTGCGTAATCATCAGTACAGGAAAGGGTAAGTGCGTTAGGTGTTAATGGAGGTCTACGATGTATGCTAAAAAGTACAGGACCTAGGCTGATCCCTTGTGGAACACCAGAGGTTTGGCAAGGTCCATGTAACAGACGACCAGATAGGAATTTACTTTCAGCAGTAGACTTTGAGATGGAAAAAGTAAAATAAATTCTCCCTCTCACCCTATCGCCCTCTCCCTATTCCTCACCATATCTCTCTTTCTTTCTCCCTCTGTCTCTCAATCACCCTCACCCTCTCCCTCCCACTCCCTCTCACTCTGACTCTCACTCCCTCTCACTCTCTCTCCCTCTCTCTCTCTCTCAATCACTCTCACCCACTCCCTCCCGCTCCCTCTCAGTCGCTCTCTCTCTCTCTCACTCTCTCTCTCCCTCTCCTTCTCTCTCTCACTCTTTCTCTCTCTTTCTCTCTCGCCCTCTCGCTTTCTCCCTCTCCCTCTCCGTTTTCCTTCTCTCTCTCCTTGTGACTCACCCTTTCCCACACCCTCTCCTTCTCTCTCTCTCTCTCTCTCTCTCTCTCTCTACAATATAATAAATATTTCTCACGAAAAAATTAAAATTATTCAGATGAGAATGAAAATGTCATCACTAATCGTTCTTTTTGCCCTTACATTTATACTTTTATATCATGTAATCACGACATGATGACCTTTCTAGGAAAAAATTGTTATTACAAACATATTACCAACATCAGTTGCCTGTCTAAATTACACGCAATGTCAAAAGTGTATAAATAAATTCATTCGACCTTGGTGTTTTTTTGAATGGCAATATATTTTCGGTCTGCGATTATCGAATCACTGTTTAACATAGGAGAGAATGTATGTTGCAGTTTAATGCACCGAGGCACGCGAGAAACCGTTATCTAAAATCAAGCAGGGCTATTTTCACCGTTCAACAATTCGTCTTTCAAGTTTCATCAGATAAAATGATAAAATGTAAACACACTATTATAGCCGTCGATATTTTTTTAATGGCTATATTTTCAGTACTTTAAGATTCATTGAGTAATTTTTATAATGAAAAAATGTGTTAAAGCCATTTATAATTGTATGTTTTTGAGTTGGATTTTGTTTTATTTGTTGATCTTTTTTTTAAATTACAGTGACACCACACGCTGATCTTTGAAAAAACCGCTTCTATCAATTTCATTCCATTGGCTTGGACAATTTATAACTTAATGACAGCCGGGGTTTCTCTAAGGAGCTTTCTCAATGATGCGATTATCGAAGATAGTAATTGACTTAGTTCATAACTGTTTCTTCGCCTCATAGGAAGCTGTGAGTACCGCGGCCCTTATCGGATTGTGGCCCAGGCAGCAAGGTTTGGCTTTTGAGTCATTATTGATAACCCAATTACTCGGAGACTGTTCCTTTTTAAACTCTCCTAAGACCAAAGCATATTTTTAATTTCAACAGAATGTCCAATCGTCCGACAGTTTAACAAAACTGTTGTTTTCATAACAGAAAGAAATTAATTACTGCCTTGCATGTAAAAATCGTTTATGTAAAATCAATATTAATTTAGAAAGAAAATATTTATATGTGGCATGTACAAAATTAAAATAATAAACGTAATAATAACTAAGTTCTTGATAGGATCAGGAACAGTTATAAAAGTATAGATTTACTTATAAAGGTGTTCAAGGTTATGCCAAATTTTCGACTTTATTTGAAGTCTTCCTCATTGCCTGAATTACAAAACATGCATTTCAGGACACTGATGGAATATAATTCATCATTTTTTTCTATTTTTCTATATGCTGTAAATAAATAATTGATAACTAGGGTAATGGGTAAAGCGTATTATGTGAATAACCCACACGTTTTTTTGTCATTCATAAAAATGTTAGGTTTATGATAAGACAGAAGGCAAATTCACAGTGTTTTAAGTGTAGTAACGTACAGCACAACGGTTGAAAGACTGCAAAAATACAGATAAGATGACCTCTCTCAGCCTGTTATATTGATACATCGTAATTTTAAATTTGACAGCCCGAAAAACCAAGACAAAGGAAGAAACATAACTAGACGATTGATGAAAGAAAAATTCTTACTCTCCATGAATTTTAACTTTTGTAATTGACAAAAAGAAAAAACGGAAGAGATCAACTCAACTTATTCTGCAGTTTTAACCGGTTATTATAATAATAAAATAAATATAAATGAATAACTGTAAATAAATCTGTAATCAGAATAAGAATATTATTGCAATTAAATTAATTTATAAACAAACATAAAATTTGTGAATTTGAAATATGATAACATCCTCCACTCTTTATTATATAAACTAAAACAAAGATTAATAATATTCTGTATATAAGGCCATAATACGACTTCCAGACTAGCAACAAATGTGATATTTACAAAGATTAAAAAAAGTTTTACTTTTTAACAGATAAAATAAAAAGTAAGTACTCTTTACTTATAAATCAAGTTTTAATTTTTCACATAATTGTATTGCTGTTAACCTTGATTTTGCTATTTATCAATTATTTATTTATAGCATATAAAAAAATACACAAAAAAAGAATTATCATTTTCTATCAGTGTTCTGAAAAGAGTGTTTTTGATGCTTTTGTAATTTAGGCCTTTCAAATAAAGTCGAAAGCTTGGCAGAATTGTTTCTGAATTGAGAAACTCCCCAACCTTGACCACAATCTTGATTTTGCTATTTATCAATTATTTATTTATAGCATATAAAAAATACACACAAAAATTAATTATCATTTTCTATCAGTGTCCTGAAAATGTATGTTTTCGATGTTCTTGTAATTCAGTCCCTGAGGCCTTAGGCCACTCAAATAAAGTCGAAAGTTTGGCAGAACTGTTTCTGAATTAAGAAACACCACCAACCTTGACCACAATCTTGATTTTGCTAATTATCAATTATTTATTTATAGCATATAAAAAATACACTCAAAAAAGAATAATCATTTTCTATCAGTGTTCTGAAATGAATGTTTTCGATGTTTTTGTAATTCAAGCCTTTCAAATAAAGTTGAAAGCTTGGAAGAACTGTTTTTGAATTAAGAAACACCCCCAACCTTGACTACAAACTGGATTTTGTTATTTATCAATTATTTATTTATAGCATAAAAAAATACACACAAAAAAGGAATAATCATGCTCTATCAGTGTCTGGAAATGAATGTTTTCGATGTTCTTGTAATTCAGTCCCTGAGGCTTAAGGCCCCTCAAATAAAGTCGAAAGTTTGGCAGAACTGTTTTAGAAATAAGAAACACCCCTAACCTGGACCACAATCTTGATTTTACTGTTTATCAATTATTTATTTATAGCATATAAAAATACAAAAAAACGAATAACCATGTTTTATCAGTGTCCTGAAATGAGTATTTTCGATGTTTTTGTATTTCAGGCCTTTCAGATAAAGTTGAAAGCTTGGAAGAACTGTTTTTGAATTAAGAAACACCCCAACCTTTACCACAACCTCGATCAATACACTAATAATAAATAAATATTATAATAATAACAATAAATATTATAAACAGAAACATTAATGGCCAACAGTATAATTTGAAAGTTTTCATTCAGCTAATTCATAATTTTAAGAAGTTCACAGAATTTGGAAAAAGATGGAAAGAGAGAGACTTCTGACTTCTGATTTCTGAAAGACTTCTGATTATTTTTATTTATGCTATACTTACATGTTTGCGATATTTTTGTCCTTCCTTGCATGACGTTTACAGTGTTTTTTGGAGTTACATTGTACTATGCATATTTTGTTTTATGTATGTTTTATATTCAATTATTTAAACAAATATTTAATACAATTTTACAATTAAATACACTGATAGTCAAATTAAACGCAACACCTTAAAATTTTACTTTAGTATGGTTTATTGATGTTTTATATAGCAAAAAAAAAACTTGACAAAAAATGAGAACGGCCTAAGACACACAGACCGCCGCAGCTCAGAAAGTGGCCAGGGTTCAATTCCCTCGGGACATACGAATTAGACATAGGAAAATTGGAGACGAGTTCTTTTTACAGATATGGGGAGAATTGATCTCAAATCTTAACATGGGCGTAATTTCATACGGAGACGTTCAGGAGAATGCTACGCCACAAGCTGTATTGTTCCTCAAATGGTATTCCATGGTGGGTCATTGATGGTCTGGGGTGGCATTTTCTTGGACGCCCGCACCGAATTGGTTGTGCGAGGAAGATCTCTTGAAGAGAAGAACTTCATAGAGGTACTTACCAGACATAAACAAAGAACTTGTAGTGCCTTTTGCCCTCCCTCCCTCACATCGGTGAGAGATTCTTGCGGAAATGCCAGGTATAGAGCACATATTGTGGATGACGACATGAATGAGGTTAAGAAACTCGAAGTCCAGACTTGAAATCAAACACATATGGGACCAACTTAAGCGACGATACGTCACTGAAAGTCGGAAACGGCTCTTCGTGATGAATTTAAAATTCCTCAACCTTTTACTAAAAATCATTACCAAAGAATGGAAAGGCGTTCAACGTACGTGATTGGAGCCAGAGGTGGAAATACTTGGTATTAAAAGGGACAAAAAATTTATTTTGACATTTTTATTTGTTCTCGAATTTTTGTTTTGCTCTTTATGGCGTAATTTTTTTTATAATTAGGTAATAAACTAATTAAGTAATTTTAATTTTAAATATCTTATATTTTCAACCTAACCTATTTTTGGTACGCAAAATATGAATAAATTTAATTACAGTCAAATTTAAGGTGTACCAAAATCTTCTTCTCAAAATCACAATAAATTTTTCAATTTAATGAAATCCTTCCTACAGCTAAACACCGTTTTAAGTACAATTTAAATTCATTTACTTATAAAATTTTAATAGAGCATGACGAAGCGTTAAAAATGTGAAACCAAAATAATTAGCATTATTATTTTTTTGGGATGTAGATACGATGCATGATGGTGCTGGCCAGGCCGGATGGTAGAGAAAAGTGTAAATGGTGTTTTCTGGATCACACTAATCTGAATAAAACTTTACATAATCTGTATTTTGAACGCCTTTCATGCCTCAGCAATATGCAAATTTCATATTAATTATTTTGACATTAGTTAGAGTCAATCAGTTCGATGAAAGCCAGTTTCTAACCTCACATCATTTTACTTTTTACGACGTAGTTAATAAGTACCACCAAACTATCGGTTCCAATACTAATCCTTGAGAGACGCCAACGAGCCCAAGTAGCAAACTTAATATCTCCGCCTGAATCAGTAAGACATGAGTTTTATAAGTTCAAATGCAAGATCGGAAATCCTTCAATTCCTCAGCAATGTATCAAGGGGGACACAGTCAAAAGACTTCATAATTTACAATTAATTAAGGTTTTTAGTTGAGATGAAAATAAGTTAATGGCACGAGAGGATTCGAACCCACGCCGCTGCTCTACCACCTGAGCTATCGTGACCTCGATCCACTCGGCCATCAACTCCCCATTTCAACCCCACGTTATGAATTTTCCCTCGAATCGCTCTCATGCCATTAACATTTTTTCATCTCAACTAAAAACCTTAATTAATTGTAAAGTATTAATTGGTCAAGCGGACCACGAAGTTAGTAAATTTAATGAATTAAAATGACGTACACTTCACTAAAGCTCTCCGTGGCCATTTCAATTGTCGTCGAGAATCCAAACCGATTACACGACATTTGAAAAATGGCAAAAAGGAGGGAAAACTCATAAAGTGGGGTTGAGATGGGGAGTTGATATCCCAGTGGATCGAGGTCACGGTAGCTCAGGTGGTAGAGCAGCGGCGTATCAAGCCGAAGGTCGTGGGTTCGAATCCCTCTCGTGCCTTTAACTTTTTTTTCATCTCAACTAAAAACCTTAATTAATTGTAATGTATTAATCGGTCAAGCGGACCACGAAATTAGTGAATTTAAAGACTTCATAATATTGAAATATGCAATCCAAATGAAATATCCCTTCTCCAACCCCTCAACTATTGGGTTGTCCGGAAAATAATGCAGGATTTTAAGTTTTCATTAAAAAAAATCTATATAAAATATTCTGTTTACGTTTACAGGATTACTCATTTGTANTATTTTGATTAAAGAACATTGCTTTAAAGTAACTAGTTTCTTTTTTTTTGTTTAATACCAAAATCCTGCATTATTTTCCGGACAACCCAATATATCTGTAATTAAATTATTCACTGCCTGCCGGTTATTTCCTTTCTTTCAAACGAAATTGATTAGCCTTTAGCAGATTGTTTTCTTCTAGGAATTTCGTTATATCAACCGTACATGAGGACTCCACAATCTTTGAACAAACTAGGAGGATAGAGACAAAGCAAAAATTTGACTTCAGATTCTCCCATTTATACAGTGGAGAATCTCTACGCTACTTTCAGGTAACCAGGAAAAACACCATATTTTCAACTTAAAGCAGATTGGATTGTCTTAATAGTCCTTTTTAGCTTTAAAAAGTTCAACTATATAGCTCTAATATAACATAATTATATAACATGCACTAGTCTAAAATAATTGTCCATATATATCTGTACTTGTCCTCGTCATTATCTACCTCTGACAATTGTATAATGCACATTTTTCTTTGATCAAAACAGTAGATATAATAATGTTATTATCTCTACAAAACCTTTTAAGTACGTAGTCTCTTAAGAAATTATGTTTCTTTTCTTACTTTTCATGATATTACAAAGAAAACGATAGTAGCGTTCCTTTTCTGCAGTATTGCTTTTTTTTAAGTATTTTTAACTGTCATTATCATAAGAGCTTTGAAAATATTAAATGCGAAATCCTTGTTTTAAAAAGAACAACCGTTTTTTCCATATCAGAATTAATTTTTTATGTTTAAATAGGGGTTGACTGAGTTTATACAAACTTCAACAAGTTCCAAATTTGATAGAATAACAAAACAAACCGACGTGGGAATAATAATTGGGTCGAGAAGATAAAACCTGAAGCTTCCAATTAACGTAATGTGCAGGTAAGACGGCGGCAGTAATGCTTGATGGAAACAGTGGGAAGATGTCGACGCTCGTCGCCCCTGAGACGGTTTGTCATGCATTGTGATCGGCTCAGAGGGGGATTAGCCACTATGAGCTAAATGAGATTTTCACGTCACGCCGATTATGTCTCTGCCTTCTTAACAGGATTTAACGTTTAATACGTTTCTACAAACGGATATGTTAATAAAGATGTCCTTTGTGTACAAATACTAAGCAACGTGATTTATTAAAAAGAAGCTTTTTCGCAAACAAAAGCGAATGACATTGTGTGACGTAGGTTTTAGAAAAACATTTGCTTTATCGTGCCAACGTTTCGATCTTTATTGAGATCATCTTCAGTGCCTGGGATTTATAAACATTGTTTAAATTTTACAAATACATGTACGATGTGGAAAAAAATGAGTTTATACAATGCTAAAAATGTTAAATTCAATATAAATACTTTGATTGGATTTAAAATTTCTAGCATTGTGTAAATTCATTTTTTCCGCATTCTACATGTATTTGTAAAATTGTGTGGCGTTTAGTGACAGTTAATGATTCTTCGGAGATGGTGAGATGTCGTCCGGTGTGACGAAGGTTGTAGAAAAACCATTTTCGTTATCGTGGCACGTTTCGAGCTTTATTGAGATCTCCTTCAGGGCCTGGGATGTATAAACATTGTTTAAATTTTACAAATACATCTGATTTGAAGGATGTGAAAAAATGAATTAATGTTAGAAATTTTGGACTCAAACAAATTATTAGCACTCACTCAAAGTGTTTTTTTTTCTGTGTAGGTGTGCCATTCTTGTGTGTCGTATTGACAGTGCCAGAGAGATATTGATGTTTTATGTTGTGGTAGGGAAGGAAGAAGGGATAGGAAGATATGCCCGAAACGTTGGCACGATAAAGAAAATGTTTTTCTAAAACCGCATCTCACGATTTTCAAATAATCATAAGCAAAGGAAATTATTTTATGTACCAAAATAATAAACCTTTATCATTAGGTCTATTTTAATTTAATTATTAACTTACAGAAATGGGAAAAATTAGGAGAGGCGTTTCGACTCTAGCATGCATCATCAGGGAGATCGTAACGCGTACTATGTGAGAGCAAACCATAACTCTGAAATAGTACAATCCCATCGCATATTCGCATAGAAATTTTTGCAGAAGAAACTCCTTATGGTATAGAAGAAACTAATCGTGGAATAAAGGGAAACAGTCCAAGCAGTGAGCCAGGGAAAGAAAAAAAAATTTACAAAGTATGTTGAGGTTACAATGTAGTACAATTAATTAAGGTTTTTAGTTG
The DNA here is from genome assembly GCF_000648675.2 of Cimex lectularius. Lineage (NCBI taxonomy): Eukaryota > Metazoa > Arthropoda > Insecta > Hemiptera > Cimicidae > Cimex > Cimex lectularius. Next base: position 1,749,892 of record NW_019392667.1, read on the forward strand.
AGATAAAAAATTCAATGGCACGAGCGGGATTCGAAACATCGAACAAAAAAATGATCTCAACTAAAAACCGTAATTAATTGTAATATATTAATTGGTTAAGCGGACCACGAAATTAGTGCATTTAATGATTTAAAATGAAGTACATTTCACTAAAGCTCTCCGTCGCCATTTCAATTGTCGTGGAGAATCCAAACCGATTACACGACATTTGAAAAAAATTGGGATGGAAAACTCATAAGGTGGGGCTGAGATGGGGAGTTGACGTCCGAGTGGATCGAGGTCACGATAGCTCAGGTGGTAGAGCAGCGGCGTATCAAGCCGAAGATCATGGGTTCGAATATCGCTTGTGACACTGGCTTTTTTATCTCAGCCAATATCTTTCATAAATGGCGCGAGAAAGAACCAGAAAAAAGTGCAAATACAGAATATGTAATGGGGGGGTCTTCTTCGACATAACAGGATCGTTCGATAGCATAGAATGGGCCCATCTATTAAAAGAGCTAAAAAATAAGAGTTGCCCACGAAACATCTTCCAGATCATCGTAAGCTACTTCGATCAAAGGAAAGCGGAAATAGCAACGAAGCACACAGTCGTCGAACATGGAATAACGAAAGGCTGCCCCCAAGGCTCATTTTAGGGTCCACTATTCTGGAATGTCCTTTTCGACAGCCTCCTACAACTACTAACAGAAAGAGGTTGCAAGTTCATAGATTTTGTGGACGACCGGGTTGTTGTAATCGAAGGGCAAATGAGAAAAGCAATAATCGACAAGACGCAGGCAGTTGTCGAGTTAATTGTCAAATGGTGTGAGCTTGCGAAGCTAAAGGTATCCCCCGAAAAATGTCAAACCCTAATGCTCAAAGGGAAAATGGGTACCCCCCTATACATCCGGATAGAGGGAAAACAACTAAAGCCAAGCGATCAAGTCAAGTACTTGGGAGTAATATTAGGCGATACCCTGAACCCTGTACACCACGCTATTAAAATAAGGGAAACGACAAGAATGGTGTACAATAGATTGAGCGTAATAGCGAGAGTGGAATATGGACTTAGCACAAAAGCGCTCTCCACAATCCATAAAAGTGTCTTCCTCCCAATAGTAAGTTATGGTGCAGCCGGATGGGCCAAACGACTACCTAGCAAAAGCAAAGCTATAATAGAGCAAAGCCAACGAATAGCTCTTATAAGAACCACAAAAGTGTACAGGACGATTTCAACACATGCACTACAAGTAATAGCCAACGCACCGCCAATAGACCTAGTCCTTAAAGAAATGGTGGTCATCCACCAAAAAAAGAAAAATGAAGCTCCAAAAGCTAGCCTGTGATATCAAATCTTTTGGAGCACTAAAAGACTTTGCCTGAAATACGCTTACATATAGGAGCAAGCCAAGGAGAAATAGACTGGTTCCGAAGCACAACGGGGAAGGAGGCAAAAGAGTACTTGGGAAAAATGACAAGGGCATCATAGCAAGAAAGATGGACTGTCAGGGTCATGGTTAACTGATTGACCCAATAATCCCCTGACATTCTCCCTTATCATTGAGGCATGCCCACGGATTGTTCTAGGAAAAATAAATAAGGAGAGTAAGCTGGACATCCGTGTAGGAAGGTGGTCTCTTTTATCGGATTAAGGATAGGGTGAGAGAAATTATTTTATTAACCCTCTAATTTTTCATACGGCCTCGAATAGTTTACCTCCTTATAAAAATTTAATTAGTTTTAATCAATGGTTAATTTTGCTCAATAAACTTTTTAAAAAAAGGAGAATTGATTTGAGTTTATTTTTATTTAAAAAAAAAACCTGGTTTAAACAGGGGCCCTTGTTACAGGACAAATAGCAATAAAGGTCGGCTAACATCCAAATTTTCCCCAAGCGTTGAAAAAAGACAAAAAGCAAAATGGCTACACCCCGACTACTGGATTACCCAAATGTTATCAGGACATGGAAACTTCGCAAGGTATCTTCATAAATATAAGAAAAGAGAAAGCTCTTTATGCTCCGTTTGCAGCACTGAAGAATACGCCGAAAATAAACTCTTCAGCTGTATGAAATTCAATGAAGAAAGAGAACGTTTGTGAAAGACCAACACCTCAGCAGAATGGCCGCCTAATCTCCAAAAGCTAGTCTGTGATATCAAATCTTTTGGAGCACTAAAAGACTTTGCCTCAAATACGCTAGTCCCTATTTATTCTAATTATTAAGTCCTAAGTATTGTTATTATTGTTAGAGTTTTATTACCGTTATTTATTTATTTATTGCATAATTAAACAAAGGTTTAGGTTAAGGTTTCCGGGCTGTTTTCCTCTTCTTAGTAAAAAAAAGTTTAGATAATATAAATAGATAGAAAATAAAACCAAGGAAAAGTAAATGTGCAAGGGTAAACCAGCAAGGGAAGACCTTTTGTTTTATGTTCTAAAATGAAAATATGGTCCCTTCAAAAACCGACCAGCGGTCTCGCCTGACGGAAAGATAGTTGGGAGGTATTTTTATCCCATTTATTTGAAATCCCTTAGATATACAAATTCGATTAATAAAGCGTTTGTCCGCCGGTATGGGGTCTTCCTCAGGTACGGCGAGGTGGTGGAAAGGGTAAAAAAAAATCTCATAAATATTAGTTATTCTTTCTTCTTACTTATGTATATTTTTGTGTTTATCTTGTTTTGTATTTTACAATAAAAATAAATTTACATAAGCACAGCAATTGTCTCAGGTGTAAATAAATTGAATGAAAAATTAAACAACAAAATTATTAATTATCCCAAACAATGTATCATGTTGTAATATTAGAACAGCATACAAATCATTGGGTCAACGGCAAGAAAGAAAATCTTTTTCTGTCACGAGGAGAAATTTAATAATGACAAATACTTTCTTTAATTAGTCCGGGAAAAGATTGCCTCTGCAGACGAGGCTCATTGGAGCTTGTCATTTTACAGAGAGGAAAAAGAAAATTTCTCTCATATCAACTGGCTCCAATTAGAGGCATTGTCTAGCACAAAGGTCGAGAATTTATGTAGCAAAGCTACTTTCGACTCTCCGGGTTTCCATATGGCCAATCTAAATTACGTTATAATTAATTTAAAACTGGGATTGGGGGGCTGGCCAATTAATTTTAATGGCTTACAACGTCGCCTGGGTAAGAGGTCGTACTTTTATTTGTGTGTATTTTGTATTATTGTTACACGGGAGCTAACATATGCTGCGGGAAATTTTACTAATTATGAAAACTGTGTAAATGATTTTCGTAAATATTAATCAAACCTTAAACGTAAAATTGCTTGCGTCCAATGTTTATATTTCATCATCGTCAGCGACTCCATCTCATTCTCATTTTCTCTATCTATCTATCTATCTCATTATCTGATTGTTCTTTTTCTCTTTTGAACTAGGGTATTTCAACTACAAGGCTATAAGTACCACTCTGTCTTACTTTCTCTCACTATCTCTCTATTTCTTTCGCTCCCTCTCCCACTCTCTCATGCTATCTTTTTCGTTCTCTTTTTCATTCTTTCTATCTATCTATCTCATTATCTGATTCGCTTCTTTCCCTTCTCTATTTTTCTCTTTTGTTGCTATAATAACGACTTTCTCTTACTTTCGACCTCTCTCCCACTCTCTCATACTCTCTTTGTCTTTCTCTTTTTCACTATCGCTATCTATCTATCTCATTATCTGATTCGCTTTTTTTTATTTCTCTATTTTTCTCTTTTGTCGCTATAAGAACTCTGTCTTACATTCTCTCACTATCTCACTATCTCTTTCGCTCCCTCTCTGAATCTCTCTCCCACTCCCTCATGCTCTCTTTGCCTTTCTCTTTTTCACTCTATCTATCTATCTATCTATCGCATTATCTGATTCCCTTTTTTTTCTTTCTCCATTTTTCTCTTTTGTCTCTATAAAAACCACTCTCTCTTACTTTCTCTTACTATCTCTTTATTTCTGTCGCTCCCTCTCTGACCTCTCTCTCCCACTCTTTCATTCTCTCTTTGTCACTCTCTTATACTTTCGCTCTCTCTATTAATTGTTTACCTATGATCTATATTCAATATGACTGGACGGCTTCAATAATTGGTGTGAGCAGAATCGTCTTCCTTTGAATATTAACAAATGCAAGGTAATTCAATTTTCTAAAAATATCCGACCTCGTGACTTTGATTGTTTTGACTATTTCGTTGGGCAGAGATTGGAAGAGGTTGACACTATCTCCGACCTTGGTGTCGTTTTCAGCAGAAAGGGTAATTTCAGTGACCATATCAAACAGATTCGAGGTAAGGCTCTACGCAATATTGCCTTTATTACTAGGTTTTCTAGAGATTTGAAAAACATCTTGGCAGTTAAAATATTATATCAATCCCTCGTTCGTAGCCATCTGGAATATGCAATTGTCGTGTGGTCCCTTTACTACGTTGGTGAGATTAGCGACTTGGAAAAAGTACAAAAGAAAGCAACCAGGATAATGGCCTTCAGATTTGGTCTTGCGCACCTGAATTACTTGCAAAGACTGAACTGGCTTGGTCTTGAATCGCTTAGTTCCCCCCGTATTTTTGCCGATCTCATTTGGGGTTGGAAATTGTGGAATGGGGCCATTGATATCCTGAACTTAAATTTATCGCTACGTGTGCCTCAGCTACCACTTAAGAACCATAATTTGTTCTTTGTTCCGCACTAGAAAACAGAATATGGACTAAATTTACCCCTACCGAGGATAATGAGATTGCTGAATTATTATTCTAATGAAATAGATGTATTTCGCGATTCCTTGAATTCAGTTAAAGTTAAATTAAAATGTTTACTTGCCTTGAATGATTAAGGCTTGTGTTTTTGTTATTATTGCTTAATTGTTCATTAGTTCTATTTGTTATTATGTGCCTTTTTTTGACTAGTCCTCTTGTAGATTCTTTCTGTTGGAGTTATAATAAATAAATATAAATAGCGCCTGTCTCTCTCCCTCTCTCTTTCTCCTTATCTATATATCTATTTTTCTTTCCATTTGACTCAGACTCTGTCTGTACTTCCTTCTTTCTCTTTCTCTCTCTCTCTCTCTACTCTCTGTCTCTATCTATCTATCTCCCTTTTAATTTATATACATATATATGTTTACCTCTCTCTCTCTCCCTCTCCCTCTCTGTCTCTACCTATCTATCTATCTGTCTATCTCCCTTTTAATTTATATATATATATATATATGTTTACCTCTCTCTCTCTCTCTCTCTCTCTCTCTCTCTCTCACTCACTCACTCACTCACTCACTCTCTCTCTCTCTCACTCACTCTCTCTCTCTCTCTCTCTCTCACTCACTCACTCACTCTCTCTCTCTCACTCACTCTCTCTCTCTCTCTCTTTCTCTCTTTCTCTTTCTCTTCAATGCGGTTTTCAAAAAAATCATTTGTCGAAAGGTGATCGAATTAATTAAGGAATTTGGGCCGACACCGAGAGTGATCCCTTTACAGAGAACACAATTAATTTTAATAATGGCCTGGGGGCGGATGATAAGACGTGACTCCCAAAGGGAATGTAGGACAGTTTCTCGGGTTCTGAATCGAACTGGGGGAGGCTTTGATTAGACACAGCGGGGAGCAGATGTGAGAATCGATAGATGTAATGCACTCGTTATTGCCAAATATAAATCGAGAGACTGAAAATAAGCATTCTCCATTATTTGGCTCACGACGCCCCAGGCGGAAACATAAAATCAACCCAGGAGACAACGATACGGAGAAACTTTGCGTTGTTAGGTTCAAATTTTCTTCTAGATCGACTCAATCGTAATATTTTACCATCGTTTGAAGGCCACCTGAACCCTGAGGCGTTTTCCGTTTACATCTCGCTTTTATGAAAGTTCGAGTTTACTTGCTCAACACTTTGTAAATTACATTTTATAAAAGCAAATATTGTGCTTTTTATACAGTTATTTAACGTTTTTTACTCACCGCATTGAGTTGTTAATTTCTATTTGTCTCCATAAATTAATTAAATGCTTGAAGAAATTTTTCAACACGTAGTTCTATTTAAATATAATTTATTGACAAATTTTTAAATAACCCCTTTTACAAGAAGGTAAAGCACAATTTTCGAACCTATACCACAGTGCCAAGAATTTCCACCTAAAATAGATTTTTTGCTAATAATCAACGGCCAAATAGCAGGGATATATGTGATATAGCGTGTCTCTTCTTCTTTTTTTTGGGCCCAACCCTGAATTCGGAAAACCGAAAACAAGGTCCCAGAGCTGTTTTACGATCGGACCTGACTACAATTATTTCATTTATCGATCAGGCACCTTTTATATTTCATTTAAACCAAAGTAACTACGACACCAAATGTTTGTTAAATTTGAATCTTTAATTACAATTTATTTTCACATAAAATGACAATATATTTTATTAATTATTATTTTTTCCTTAATAATAATAATTTTCCTTAAGAATAATAAGAATCTTTTTATCCTATAACAAACCTATCTCAAATCTACAAACTTTAATTTTAAAATAGAATTTGATTCTTGTTTTATAGTTCGTTTTATTTTTATTTCGTTTTATAGTTAGAAAGGTAAAGAAATGATGATGATTATTATTATTATTATTATTATTATTAAAATTTTGACCACCAAATTAGAAAATACAATTAAAATATTAACACAACTTTTAAAATGAAATATTCTTTTATTTATTTTTCTTTATAAAAATATATACCCTTTTAAAACTAAATTACAATTATTATTTTTTTATTTTGACGTCAAAGTAATAAAAATTAACTCACTTGAATAGTGTGCACACCAAATTTTTCTTTTTACCAAAAATAGCTGTTTACCCACACAAGCCAGAAACGGATCTGTTCTAGGACTTGAAAAAATAGCCCTTTCTTGGCCTCTACTCCTTTCACTGTTTGAGTGTGTGGAGGGGCATGGCGGTTTATTTAAGTCTGAACGTGACATATATGAAAAATTAGTATTTTTTTTAAATTTAGAAATCGTGAGATGTGGTCTGGTGTGATGTAGGTTTCAGAAAAACATTTTCTTTATCGTGCCAACGTTTCGATCTTTATTGAGATCATCTTCAGGGCTCAAAGTGTTTGTCTTCTGTGTAATTGTGCCATTCTTTCGTTGGCGCGATAAAGAAAATGTTTTTCTGAAACCTACATCACACCAGACCGCATCTCACGGTTTCTAAATAAATATCGATTAACGGTCACAAATCACCACACATAAAGATTAGATCACACAACTCTAGTGTTACTGATTATTTGGAGATCGTGAGATGCGGTTTGGTGTGTCGGTTTAGAAAAACATTTTCTTTGTTGTGCCTACGTTTCGATCTTTATAGAGATCATCATCAGAGCTCAAAGTGTTTGTTTTCTGTGTAGATGTTTCATTCTTGTCTGGCGTGATGAGAATGCCTACATACAAAATTTTCTAGCATTGTATAAATTCACATCTTACATCTATTCGTAAAATTTAAACAATGCTTATAAATCCCAGGCTCTGAAGATGATCTCAATAAAGTTCGAAACGTTGGCACGATAAAGAAAATGTTTTTGTAAAACCTACATCACACCACACATTTCTAGTTTTAGTTATAGTTATATAGTTTTCTCGTCAAATTTACCCTGTTAAATTTAAAATTAAACTTTACAATTTCAATCTAAACAATTTTTCTTCAAAATAACCTTTTATGTCTCAAAATAACAGTTATTAACGTCAAATTAACTACAGTTATGGGAATAGGGTGTGCGAAAAGAAATTCCAGGGGCAACTTTGGGAATCGAACCCAAACCACTTGGCTATCTTTTAACTTAACTTTTTCAAACTTCAAATCAACCCTTTCTTTAAAGCCTTGAAATCACTAATGAATAATGTATGAACGTAAAATAAAATTATATATTCGAGGTTGGTTTTTATGTTTTAAAAATATTTTACGTATAATTAAACTGGCTATTTTCCAATACCACTCGGAATATTAAGAAATGTAGAGGAGTTTGTCATATTTTGTTGTCGTCTAGCGATTAAAATTAATCATTCAAACATATTTTGTTATTATATTTTTTCCTTAAATTAACTCTGGATGAACATTAACATTTTTTAATTTAATTTTCCTTCATATTAACATTTTTGGTTTATGATTACTTCTTCTTAATTTCAAATTAACCATTTTTAACTTCATATTACTACGTTTTATATTAATTAATCTTTCTTGAAATAACTGTTTTTAATTTGAAATTATACATTTCTTTGCACTAAATGAGCCATTTTTTATCTTAAAATAACCACTTTTAAAATGTTTTCTTTTCCTCATTCCGACAGGAAACTAAATTCTTTATCAAACTTGAGAAAATTTCTTTTTGCAGGTTTTACTTCTTGAGAACTATTGTTGAATAAAAATATATTTCATCCAACGGGTACAAAACATTTTCACTGTACATCGAGCGTCACGATAAAAGGAAGCTTCCAGAACGAGTCAATTCATCACGAGTTTTAACCGAACTGTAAATATTGGTCGTTTTTTTTCTTCACCCCCACGACACACGATCAACTCATAGTCAAAACGCTGCAAGGTATTTGCCTAATTAAATCAGAAAGCGGACAGGTAATTTATCACGAAAAGCCCATTAATCTACGAGGAGTCGACATCACATGGTAAACCCAATGTACATAGCAACACCAACCTTCAACTATCCCGCAAACTGACTTTAAATATTTGCATACTAACGCAATTCGATGTAAAGGATGATTCTAGAATGCATTAATATATGAAAAATTGTGTAAATAGAGGTAATTTGTTTTAAATATAAGTTGGAAGAAGATTTAATTCCTAGTTAAACAAACCTTGTTCATTTAATAAGAAAAACTATATATTATTAAGATAATATAACAAATATTTTCCGACATAAGGTTAATTAATTGCAAATTATTATTATTATATGAAAAATTGTATAAATAGATTCACTAATTTCGTGGTCCGCTTGACCGATTAATATATTATAATTAATTAAGGTTTTTAGTTGAGATAAAAAAGTCAATGGCACGAGCGGGTTTCGAACACACGATCTTCGGCTTGATACGCCGCTGCTCTACCACTTGAGCTATCGTGACCTCGATCCACTCGGACAGCAACTTCCCATCTCAACCGCACATTTTGAATTTTCCCTCCTTTTTGCCATTTTTCAAAATTCAAAATGTGCGGTTGAGATGGGAAGTTGGTGTCCGAGTGGATCGAGGTCACGATTGCTCAAGTGGTAGAGCAGCGGCGTATCAAGCCGAAGATCGTGGGTTCGCATCCCGCTTGTGCCATTGACTTTTTTATCTTAACTAAAAACCTTAATTAATTATAATGTATAAATATAGTTAATTTGTTTTAAAAATAAGTTGAGAAAAATTTAATTCCAAGTTAAACAAACCTTGTTTGTTTATTTAATAAGAAAAATTGTACATTATTAAGATAATATAACACATATTTTTGACATTAGGTTAATTAATTGCAAAATTGATAGCACTTAGGTAGCCGGCCGAAAAAAAAACTTAGGAAGCAAAAATGCTGAAATTTTGGAATTACAGCTGACAGATATATACTCAAGACATTTTTTTAAAATGAGGGTTCGCAACAGCAGAGGTTATATCAACCGGTGTTTTTGAAAAAAGCCCATTTGTAAGCATGTCAGATTTGAACCTAGGACCTTTACCTTACAGTGATGAGCGCCGTGTCAACGTCTAAACCGTTGCGGCCACCGAAACCCCAAATTTTATCATCAATATTTTTAATCTACGTGGCCAAGTTAAAAATAATATTTAATGATTTTCTCAATTCTAACAATTGAGACACATAAATGAAGGGGAAAATAGACAGATACTAGGCAAAAAAATATAAGCAATATTTAGCCATGATGAGCAATACCAACCGGCCGGTGTTTGGTGGTTGCCAAGTCAAAAACATTAACCACAATAAAAGATTTTAAGATAAAAAAATAATTTTTCATTTTTTCTTTATAGATAATTAAATATATTAAATTACGTGTGTGGTGATTAGTGACCGTTAATCGATATTTATTTAGAAATCGTAAGATGCGCTTTGGTGTGATGTAGGTTTCAGACAAACATTTTCTTTATCGTGCCAACGTTTCGATCTTTTATTGAGATCATCTTCAGGGCCTGGGATTTACAAACGATGTTTACATTTAACAAATACATTTAGGATGTGGAATTGTTTGAATATAAAATATATTTTGCATTGTATAAATTCACTTTTCCACATCCTAAATGTATTTGGTAAATGTAAATATTGTTTGTAAATCCCAGGCCCTGAAGATGATCTCAATAAAAGATCGAAACTTTGGCACGATAAAGAAAATGTTTTTCTGAAACCTACATCACACCAGACCGCATCTCACGATTTCTAAATAAATATTAAATTACAATTGAGTAACGCAAATATTCTAAATAAAGCAAATGATCTCAACCTTAAAACCCTAGAGGAACGTTGAAATAAAATATGCGTTTTAATCTAAGGACTTCTTGAAACGAAAAAAGTCCCGCCCGTGACACTTGCTTTTTCATATCAACCAAGACCTTAGATTAAAAGGAATAATTAATTAAAACACGGTTAATTATGACTACTAAATACATGTACGGATTAATTAAAATAAATGATAATTTTTGATAACTTTTCAAGATCGCCAGGCATATCCTGATCGATTTCGTTTCTTTTTACATGTTAAAAATTAGCCAAATGTTATTTTGATTATTATGATAATAAATTACAGAGGATGGGGCCAAATTGGCTGTCTTTATTGCTGCATTACAAGTTGTAGTTTTCCTACTCTTACTGATCTGGTTGTCGAGATGAAAAGCACTGATATGAGAAAGAAACGTCCATGGGCTGAGGAGACATAAAATGTTATGGCTAACGAGATGTTCTACGGCGGGGGCGAAGCAAATTCTAGTGAAATGGGAAAACGAAAGATAGCAAGAAAGGTGGAAAAATAAAGGCTATGATCTCAATACTTCTTATCAGTTCGAGATCGTACCTAAGTAAAACAGATCATCCACGATAACTTGACTTGCCAAACTATGACAGGGCACGGCAAGTTACCTCCATAAGTTCATAAAACAGAAACCCCCCTGTGGACGGCGAAGTCTAAGACGATGTCGAGCACGAGATCTTCTTCTATAAGAAGTTTGATAATGAGGGAGAAATCTCATAAAAAAGTACTCAAGTAACCGGCCGCCTACTCTCAAACACTAGGCATACAATATTAAATTATATATATATATACAGACACAGGCGACCAGGCGTTCAAAAATTTAATTACAAAATTGATACTACTGTGATGGGTATTTTATTCATGTTTATTTTATACTTGTTATATGTTTATACTTTGTGGAGATCGTGAGATGCGGTCTGGTGTGACGTCGGTTTTAGAAAAACATTTTCTTTATCATGCTGCGTTTCGATCTTTATTGAGATCATCTTCAGGGCCTGGATTTATAAACATTGTTTAAATTTTACAAATATATATAGGACGTGAAAAAAATGAATTTATACAACGTTAGAAAATTTTAGATTAAAAAAATATATACAATGCTAGAAGATTTTAGATTAAATAAAATTAATTTATACTATGCTAGAAAATTTTAGTTTAAAAAAATGAATATATACAATGCTTAAAAAAATTTAGATTGTTTTGAATTTTTGATTGTTTTAGACTGTTGTAGAAATGATTTTGTTTGATCTCCAAATAATCATTCGCTAACGGTCACTCAACACATTTATTTATATTTTTAAGGTTTAAAAAATAAACCTTAAATATTTATTAATTTTTTTATTTATTAAATATTGATAAAAATTAATTTAATATTTATTAAATAAATAAATTGTTATATTTCGTTAGGAAATTTTATGTCGGGCTGTTCTTCTCTTGAGTTAATTAGAAAACGTAAAATTTTAATATATACCTGTAAATATTTTATAAGCCCTTTTAGATACTACAGTAAAAGGGGAAACCAGCACAGGAAGATCCTTTGAATTAGAATAAATATGTTTAAAGATATATTATCTCCCTTGGGCTCCCTTTATAGGACAGACCAAACGAAGGCATTAAGAAATTAAACCCTCTCCAAAAATTATAATTTTAGCAAGTAACCGTTTGTTCCGCCGGTACGGAGTCTCCCTTAGGGGGGGATTAAGAATAAAATACATATACAAGGGGTTAAACATACAATCTCTAAAGATGGCGGAATTTTGAAAATCCGGCAGACCAAAACAACGAAGGGCGTTCGAAGATTGTTGTAGTGGAAATCTCCTTATTTATCGTTCATCCAGGACGTTAAAACTAAACAATTTTGTCAAAAACTTAAGTAGTGAACATTACGCTAAATATGTAAAAATATAGACTTGCGTATTTTTATTGAATATTTTTTCTGTATTTCCCAATATCAGTAAGTAAATTTGATAAATATTTGAAAAAATATATAATCAATTAAGACCTGATTAGACTTAGCAGGAAAACGTATAAAATATTATGTAAGTACAAACGTAGAAACTGCTTTAAATTTAAATTTAAAGGCGTTGGAAATGTGCTAGAAGAAATTTTGTAAGTACCATTCTCCCATATCATATTTCAAAGATCATGGATGGAAAACAGTTTCTCAAACCTTTTGCAGGATTAGTTTGATTATAATTCATGACCCTTCTCCCTGAATTGGTAAAAGGCTCTATTATAAGGCGATAAAGTAGGGCGAATCATAAACAAACTCCCTCTGAGGGAAAAGACTGAAGAGACCGGAGCAGACCCTTATGAGGATTTATTCACACTGGGGGAAGGGTGGAAGTGAAAAATGTCCCATATTACCGGAAGTAGTTGCAGAGGGTGTCGATGCCAGTCCCATAAGCAATACATTGATCAAAAAGGACCCTAGAGGACTTCGAAGTCAGCTCTGGCTGGTAATAAATTAATTATGCAATGAGTTTCGTGACGCTGTTCAGCATTCATTTGTCATATGTTCTTTCCTATTAAATGATTAAATAATGCGACTCGAGCTTAAACGGTTGTAAATTATGATTTACGCTCATACGGAATTAAATCAGAAAATTATTTTAGTTGGGATACAAACTGGCAGAAATTGGGGAACACAGGTTCAAGTCTTTGAATATATTCAACGTAAATTTTGTGCATTTAAAAACAAAACATTTGTACATTAGACATAAAAAACAAATTTGTTTTTCTCTTTCTTGACATTTATATTTGTTAATATTTTTCAAAGAAAAAAAATGATTCCCGGGCAGTTATATCAGATTTAAAATATTGCCTGCTCACGTAATTGACACTGGCAAACTCTTTTTCAATGTCTCTGTTCATTTAATTGAAAAAATAAGTCAAAAACAAAGAAAGACCTAACAAAATGCTTTAAAAAATGTGTTACTTATATGTACATCGGCTATTTTTCAAAACCGCCTTGGATTACTGAGAAATTTGGGGGTGTTTGTCAATTTTTGTTTCGCGATTGTAAATTTACAGACCTATTTCATGCTTGTTCCAGACAAATTAATACTTATTGATTTGAAATAAAAAATTTTACCAACCAAATTAACCGTTTTCAATTTCAACTTAATCTTTTATAAATTCAAAGTAATTTTTGGTGTGACGTTGCCTTTAGAAAAAGATTTTCTTTATCATGGCTACGTTTCGATCTTTACTAAGATCATCTTCAGGGCCTGGGATTTATAAATACTGTTTAAATTTTACAAATACATGTAGGATGTGAAAAAATTCATATATTAATGAGAAAATAGGAAGTGAATATAAATTCATTTTTTCACATCCTACATGTATTTGTAAAATTTAAACAATGTTTATAAATCCCAGGCACTGAAGATGATCTGAATAAAGATCGAAACGTTGGCACGATAAACAAAATATCTAAAACCTATGTCACACGGACGTCTCACGATCTCAAAATAATCGTATTTTTTAAATTTCAAATTAACCATTTGAGTGACGTCGGTAGTCGCGACGTTTTAGGCGTTGACACGATGCTCATCACTGTAAGGCACAGGTCCCGGGTTCGGATCCAGCGGCCCTGCATTCGAATCGACATTCTTACAAATGGACTTTTTTCAAAACAACACGAGTGTTCATAAAAACTCGTAGTTGAAATACCCTCGTTAAATAAAAGAGAAAAAATTAACCTTTTGTAATAAATTAACCATTTCAATTAATTATACTTTGTCTTGTTTGCGATTAAAAAGTTAGTGCCCCGAACGAGATTCGAACCCACGTCCTTCGGCTCGTGACATCATTGCCTTAATAAAAAGGACAATTAAGATATTATATATTAACCAAAGTTAGTTTGAAATTAAATAGGATTAATTACAATATGTACAGAATAAAAATAACAAAACAAGTAAATAGACATCTGTTTGCAATTCTGGGTGGGATCGAAGTATTACAAATCTGGCGAAGCCTATATCCCTCATATCAGATTCCATCGCATGCAGGTTTAAAACCGTTATTTTTTTATAACTGGATACAAAATACAAAAATTAAAAAAATGAAATAAAAATGTACTTTATTCAATAATATAATCAGTTGAAACTGTAAATATAAAAATAAATAAAAGCACACTACGGCTATGGTTGACAACCGTCTGGCGGAAAAATGGGTTAAAAGGTTTTTTAATAATTTTTTTCTTTAATAAACAAGCACATGAAACTATTATTTATAGTAAATTCTAACCATTTGTGCAGGACCAACCAGGTGCAAAAAATATAACAATTTCGCGTTATTTTTAAGGGTAGACAAAATCGTTAGGAACAAGTGCGTTTCTGGGAGAGCATGAGCCGAAGATAAGTTTTTCCAATTCGTTCTCGTTAATAGGTAATTATAATATGTGAAGTTGCTTTTTTTCTCATTTTGTGGTGAATTCACAACTACAATTGAATTCACAGTTCGAAGTCATACTCTTGATTCAATGGTTTTTCGTTCAAGCGAAGAAAATATGAAAAAAGTGCTCCAGATTTTTGCTTCCCTCTAAGAAAGAATATCCTAAAGTACTTATTTCTTCCCAGCAAGGCACTGAGTAGATTAACCACCCACGTGATTGACCGGTCGAGCAGGTTAAACATACCAAAGCGCCGTATTAGAGATTACGTTTTAACACTCAACCTCTGATCAATCCTACAAACATTATTTCCTATTATCATACTTTTCGTTCAATTGGGGTGGTAGAGTAATCGATGATATCGCTATCCTTTACGCCCACGGTATTTCTTTTCTTTCTTTTGTTTCATTAATTTTACAATCATAGCCAAGGCCCGCTAAATATGTCGTAAACGAGAGGGGTAAAATCATTCCCGCCTACGCCTGTGCGTAAATCATATGTAAATGAAACTTTTGCTAATATTGAATACTGTCTTATGATTTCTATACTTTTAAATATTTATTTGTTTTTTTATAATATTTAATTAAGGTTTTGGTTGAGATAAAAAGTCAGTGTCACGAGCGGGATTCGAACCCATGATCTTCGGCTAAATACGCCGATGCTCTACCACTTGAGTTATCGTGACTTCGATCCACTTGGTCACCAACTTCGCATTATCCCAGCCTTTTGAATTTTTCCTCTTTTTGCCATTTTATCTAAACCAAAACCTTAATTAAAGATTTATTAATTGAAAAGAATTTATTTGATCAATCGGAGCACGAAACACAATCGATTTGTTTATAATGTTTACTTAAACATTTATTTTTGTACAACAAATTTACTTTGTCTTATTTTTATACAACATTAATTTTCTTAAATATAAATAAATTAACAGGTATAATAATTTTTTTTATGTAAGAATCGTTTGGTAATTTAAAGAGAGTTACAAGTATTTTCCTAAGGAATCAAATAATTTTTGTTTCTTTCTTTACTGAATTTAGGGCATATCATAATTTTATGTTCTATTGAACGTGCAGTTTTTGTAGATAACCGAATCAATCATACTAATTTTAAATAAATATTATTTGCAATGCATGATTGTAACGTAACTTATTTATTGTTTTGCCAATTTCGTTATTAATTGTGCATTTGTGGAACCAGCTATGCGCGTAGTTTGGTTGGAGATTTTTGTAAAAACACCTACTTTTAGACATTCGATATCTTTCTTGACATTTCTTGATTTGTTGTAACTAATATCATGTATTAATTTTGAATATGATGTTTCAAACTCTGAATTGCTTTGAATTTGTTGACATTTCTTGATTTGTTGTAACTAATATCATGTATTAATTTTGAATATGATTTTTCAAACTCTGAATTTCTCCCTCTTCAGATAGCTGGCCAACCTTTCCATTGAATCTGATACAAGCGAATTTAATAACCTTATCGTCCAATTTAAAAGAATGTATTTTCTTTAAAATTTCAGAAATTATGTAGTTATCCTTGGCTTGGAAATGTCTTTGTTTCAGTCGTGATTGTTAGACTTTTTTTACGATAACTGAGAGCATACAACCAATCTCATTGCGAGTTGATAGTGTCATTCAATCGTCCTTCTCACTACATAAATACGATCAAGAAAAACACATAACAATGTACGTTTAGCATAGGAAATAACTATATGTAAAAAAGTAACCAGGTTTTTTCCTAAAATCTAAACAGTGCGCCCCATGAGTTGGTGCTCGAGCACAGTAATGTGAGAATTATTCCCGTGTCAATCTAATTCAACTGTTTGTTTGCTAACAAAGCATGATCAGAGCGAATCGCGTTTTCCCTATCAAATTTTTTAACAGTTAATTAAACATTGTGCTATTCTGCAAGGTTAGCAGTTTTTAGATTTTATTCCCGCCCTCCACCACTTTCAAACTCCAGTGCACATAAAGTTCAATTTAATCCCCGAGTCAGAAAGTGGCTGAGTTAAAATCGATTTTGCACTCAGTTTAAACTAATTAACAAACACTATTAAGTTAATTGTTATGGCTGTCATTAGGTTTAAATGTTTTTTTTCCCAAAACGTTCATAGGACTTAGTTTCTGATTTATATAAAAAGGTCAGGACGTCCAAAAAAAGTGAATAGGGCCGCAGGACGGTACGGTACACTTTATCTTTTCAGCAACGTCTTAAAGGTGGTTTTGCTAAGCAAAGGCGGTTACTCTCTTTCGGCCGGTAAGTGCTATCCTTATATTACAGTGGAACAGGCAACTGTCGCCAGTTCCGCTATTATGCAAGCCATCGATCCCGAGCCCTTAAAACCGTCTTGGATTTTTCATTCCCTAAGTACAACCCTGAGGGACATTGAGTAAAAAATAAATCTTGGGATTAATAAAAATACCTCTTGTCGCAACAATATTCTTTCAACCAAAACGAAGATTTAAAATCTTTGTAAAAATGTATTCGTTAATTAAATGGGATTGATGTTTTTGTAAAAAAGAAATAGAAATAAATTCATATAAGATATGTAATAGTAATTTCACAAATACATAAAATTGAACAACAAATTTATAAAAACTGAACATAATAAATGTATAATCCTATCTTACTTCGCTCTCCCTCTCTCTCTCTATCCTCTCACATTCTTTCTTTCTTTCTCTGTCACTCTGTCACTCTCTCTCTCTCTCTCTCTCTCTCTCTCTCTCTCTCTCTCCCTCGCAAACTCGAACCCGTACATGAATATTTAAGAAAGATTCAATTAAATAAGGTTTTTAGTTGAGATTAAAAGTCAATGGCACGAGCGGGTTTCGAACTCACGATCTTCGGCTTGATACGCCGCTGCTCTACCACTTGAGCTATCTTGACTTCGAACCACTCGAACACTAACCCATTTCAACCCCACCTTTTTGAATTTTCCCTCCTTTTTGCCATTTTTCAAAGCTCGTGTAATCTATTTGATTCTCGGCGACAAATGGAATGGCCACGGAGAGCTTTAGTGAACTAAACTTCATTTAATTCATTCGTTGACCGCTTGACCAATTAATATCATTTAATTAATTAAGGTTTTTAGTTGGGATAAAAGAGCCAGTTTCACGAGCGGGATTCGAACCCACGACCTTCGGCTTGATACGCCGCTTTTCTACCACTTGAGCTATCGTGACTTCGATCCTCTCCGGAACTAACTTCCCTTCTCAACCCCACCTTTTTGAATTTTTCTTCTGAGGTTTTCGAAGTCACGATAGTTCAAGTGATATAGTAGCCGCGTATCAAGCCGAAAGTCGTGGGTTCGAATCCCGCTCGTGACACTGGCTTTTTTATCTCAACTAAAAACCTTAATTAATTAAATGATATTAATTGGTCAAGCGGGCCACGAAAAATAGTAAATTGAAGAAAGATTTGGTATAGATTCATTACTTTAACTTCCCTGTATCATGTTTTCGTATTATATCTATACGATTTAGATTAAAAATAATTTTAAGAAGTGAGTTTACATTTACATGAAGAGTCTTAGCGTAGCATTTATTCGTTCCTCCTCAGAAAACAATACTATAAGCCTATTATTGATTGTGAAAGACAAAAACATATTGCCCTTAAGTGTTCAATTTTCATAAAGTTGCGTAAAATTCTAAATTAATAAAAGAACTTTTTCAGACGGGAAACCAATGAATCAATATTAAAATATAGTATTAGTAAAGTAAATCTTAAATTTGAGTCTAATATCAGACCACGATATCCAACAATGTAAGAAAAAAGGAACAGACAAGGATTAACACACATCATTATCATCACCAGTATGAAAGGCAAATTTTGAATTATTAGTATTTATTTTCTTTTTTTATGAAAAGTGTAATATATTCCATTTTTTGTGTTTAAAAGGAGAAAGTTTTAGTTTAACCAAAAATTTTCATATCATTATTTATAGTTTTAGTTAAATTAATTAAATTATCACCTGAGAAAATGATACAAGTACCATCTGCAAAACTAAGTATTTTTCTAGAGAATTTATTATTCATAAAATCAACAATATATAAAAGAAACAAAATTGAGCGTAAGACTGTATCTTTTGGTACTCTCTCTCTCTCTCTCTCTCTCTCTCTCTCTCTCTCTCTCTCTCTCTCTCTGTATATATATACACTTTACTATACTATATAAAATTTACTTGAAATTTTACATTAAATCTAATAGTGGTGCTTGAAAGCAAATAATGTAGAGCTATTTTTTTAAACTTTATTCTGTACCTTGCTGTATCCATTTAGCTTATTCAACTGCTATAACAGCAAATCTCCCCAATATTGTGTATAATTTTTATCATTTCAGCTGGCAATCTGTCATAGAAATATTTACCTTGTTGAATAATTACACATTAGTTTCAAAATGTGATTACAGAACGTTTTGTTCTTTAAACATATCGGATGGTTTAATGTTCAAATCGGAATAAATTCTTGATCGACGATCTGGAATATTATTTTTGACAAGGGACTAGCCCGAATTATTAAAACTTTACATAAATTATTCAAATATTACTCATATGATATTTAATTTTCAATGATTTCCATAACTAAATTGATGAATGTTCATATCAAAATTGTAATTTTGCATAGTGATTTGACAATTCCGTGAGTTGTTATTGAACGCACTCGCGTATACATCGGGGTCGGATTTGTACTCGGGGCGTGACAAATTGTAAATAAGCCATATCCCACATTTATGTAAATCGTTAAACCGTTTATCCACATTTGGCAACAGACGACGTTGTAATTGCAATCAAACCAGACTCGTTGTCGTTTTCGAACGCAAAGTCTCACCTGAAACAGAGAGAAAACTGAATTAGAACCAATCAAAGAATGGAAAAATATTCGGATGGAATATGTAATATTTTTTTATTGCATTTAATATCAATAACATTTCGGGGTAGCATGCACGGTTTATGTTCCGAACAACTGTTGCGGGTATGTTTTAGGGTGAAACCATTCCTGCTTTACTCTCTAGTCAGCGTTGTAACTCGGCCCGGGACGCATGTTCGCATAAAAATAACTCTTTTATAAATATTACAATATTGCAATGGTATTCCCTTGCTCAACTTGTACGAATTTTTATTTTTTGGAATTACGAATTGATTTTTTTACGCCGTTCATTTAGTTCGTACGTAGAAAATGGCCTGAGTAATGAGAAGTGAATTAAGGTCCAACTATTTGGTTTAATAATTTTTTTTTTAGATTTTTCGACACATTTTCAGGGATAAACCAGGAATATGAGACAAAATGTTTCAAAATAAACGATTTTTGGTTGATATCAATCCGTGTCTTTGGTGAATTAAATTCGGTATTTTTTATTGTTCCTGTTGTGCTTTGTGATCCTTGGCCTTTTTGTTTTTAATTAGTACGCTTTAAATGACAGAAAAAAAGAAAACATACTTCAGGACGAGAGTCCCCTAAGAATTACAGTAAGGTCACAAAAATGTTTACTTTATTGCTGTGGAATTCATAAAGTGGAGTAAGTTAAAATAAATCACCTAATACAAAATGAAAATTATTGTAGCAATAATAAGAAAGTAGAAAACAAAGTAGAAATAAAAGCATTTCCATTCTTGAGCTTACATAATCGCAAAATGTGAACTTAAAAGTTGAATAAATAAACATTTTATGTAGCAAAAGGGCCTAATACTATTGCCAGAATATATTGTCTCTGTGGAAGGAGATGAGGTCCTGATCGTGAAGGGATTTAAAGGAGGTAGAGAGGCGGCTTTGCGGATTGGTAAAAAAGAGAATTCAAGAGATTTGAGGCTCGAGATAGGAAACCGCTCAATGGTTTTTTTGACGTCGTTTATAGATCATTAGTAAACGAGCGGGTGTTAAAAAGGAGCATAGAAAATACTTCTTATTTATAACGAAAGGATAGGTTTGAATATAGGTGTTGTCCAGGAGTTTCCCTCCATTTTACGGACTGTCGTGAGGGGGAAGATAGAAAATAAATATGACACAACAATTCATAAGTTTTTTCAGACATTTATTTTGTTCCTCGAATGTGAACAATAAGCAGCAAAAAAAAGGAAACAGAACGACGAAAAAAGGCGTTTTGGTAGCGAATAGAAAGAGCCAGAATCGGCGGGATTGAATGAGTAGGAGAATTTTTGAAATGGTTGCTTCAAAGGTTTTTGTCAAAGGTAACACCCATGTTTTTAACAGTGAACTTGAAGAAAAGGTGTAAATAATGTATGTATGCTAGGGCTGTTGTTAATTTTATTATTTATGAGTTACTTAGTGTTGAACGTATTATGGTTTGTACATTTCCACGGTTGGTTTTATGTTCATGATTTTTAGATTTTTGCGGGAAGGCATGTAGTATTGTACGGAGGACTAGAGCTTTTTAGTTAATAAGTCCATACAAACGAATGTAGTGCTGTATGTGTGGTGATTAGTGACCTATAATCGATAATTATTCAGAAATCGTGAGATGCGGTCTGGTGTGATGTAGGTTTCAGAAAAACATTTTCTTTATCGTGCCAACGTTTCAATCTTTATTGAGATCATCTTCAGGGCCTGGGATTTACAAACATTGTTTACATTTAACACATACATTTAGGATGTGGAAAAGTGAATCGTGCTGTATGAGGACTTTCTGGCCTTAGCAGGAGATTAAACCTGAGTTTTTGTTATTCTAGTTCGTCTTCGTGACCGTTTTTTTTTTCGTTTTTATTTGCATGTTTTAAATGGTCGGAATTCTTTGAGCTGTTGTTAATTAATGATGTGAGGTTTTTTAACGGTGAATATGTTCTGTTTTTATATTTCCAAGTTTTCTAAAAAAAAATTTCCTTTTTTATACATTGTTTAGAAGTTTCATGTTTGTATGCTTTCTTGAAAGTAGCTTTTGCGTACAGGTCATTTTAGTCAAGTTAGTTATTCGTGATAAATTATGTTCTTTCTATTGTATGTGCAATGTTCAATGCTGTTATAATACTTATTTTTATTAAATATATTAAAATACATTTCGTTGCCCGGGTAAATAAATGTGATCCATTTATATCTTTTTTTTGTGTGTGTTGTTCTTGAATGATATGGTTTTTATTGTTTCTAGTTCGTTTTGGTTGTTCTCGTTTGTCAGTGGTACAGTTTCGTGTCGGTTTGTACTGTATTTTAATGAAGCGTGGGAGTTATCAGTCGCTATTGGTTTAATATATATCTGGTTTTATAAGGTTTTATCTTTTTCCTTGTGATTTAAGGCCATGAAATTTATTGTTTTCTAGTTATGCTAAAGTTTATGTCTACTATGACAAGCATGTGACCAACATTATACTGCGTGTCAATAGAAGTTTATCCCAATAAAATCAGTCTAATTGGTCTAAAAAGCTCGTATTGTTCATAGCCATGATTATTCAATCATTCATGAAACAGCAAACATAAACTCCCAATTACCTCTTAATATATTAATCCTACTGTAAATTTGATTACATCAATAAAAATAGCAATGAAGACGCTATGAGATTGAGTTTGATTTTTATTGTAACCTCCTTAAAACAAAACAGAAACTCACATAGAAAATAAACGTTTACGAGTTTCCAAAGTGCTTGTCTAAAATTTAAGTATTACTTGGTTTGTAAGTAATGATATATAACGGCGATTACATAAAAGTTGCTCCTAATAAAAAGCTATAGATGGATGTCGTTTTTAACGTGCGCCAACATGTTTTCCCTATTTTTTGAATAGATCCAAAAAAGTGACCAATGGTAGCCCCATTATATTTTTGTTCAGATGCCAAAACTGTCTTTTTTATTACGTAAAGTATAATTGTTGTGAAAGTTACTTTTTTATTTCAAATGAAAACCCCAAATTTATAAATTGTTTTCTGAAACTAGATTTTTTCTGAGAAATACGATTTCCACAACTTTCGACCAGCTCCATTGGTAGCTCTAAGATTTTATGAAAGCATTAAAAAATTAAGGAAAGTTTATTGAATGTAAGTTTCTATTTTTCCCCCTATGTCGTTAAACATACTAATAATTCATAAATTTAAACACAACCATTTAACAGTCTTCAATTTGGGCAATTTATTTGTTATAAAGGCTCACAAGACAAAATACAATTATCATGTTAATTCATGTTGTTTAAATAACCGTAAGGTAGTTTTCTGAAGCAAGATAATTTCTTACATTCAAGTAAGCAATTTAATTCATTTTTATTATGAGAAATGGTTATAGAAAGTTAAAATAAATGTAAAAGATGTTTTAAGATGTAATAAATAATACTTGTTTAGTGACCGTTAATCGATAATTATTCAGAAATCGTGAGATGCGGTCTGGTGTGGTGTAGGTTTCAGAAAAACATTTTCTTTATCGTGCCAACGTTTCGATCTTTATTGAGACCATCTTCACGGCCTGGGATTTACAAACATTGTTTACATTTAACAAATACATTTTGGATGTGGAAAAGTGAATTTATACAATGCAAAATATATTTTTTATATATTCAATCAAAGTATTTCTTATATATTAAATTAAAAATATATTTTGCATTGTATAAATTCACTTTTCCACAGCCTAAATGTATTTGTTCAATGTAAACAATATTTGTAAACTCTTTGCGCCCTGAAGATGATCTCAATAAAGATCGAAACGTTGGCACGATAAAGAAAATGTTTTTCTAAAACCTACGTCACACCAGACCGCATCTCACGATTTCTGAATAAATACTTGTCTATATTCACTGAAAAATTTGGAATTTAAAAAAGGAATCGCAAAAGTAGACACTAAACAATTTCACAGAGTCATTGTAAAATTTCAGCGTGAAATATCTCTTGTAAATAAAAGTTAAATACAACACTTTCCCCTGATACACTTTTATTTTAACAATGACTGACAGGACGGTCGAAAAATTGAATATTCCCCGATGGCCTTCGTTGATAATGGCCCTCCAGATGAAAGTACTAACTTGTCAACTGGAACATTTTACAGTTCATCAATAAAATCTCATTTGAAAATATGAATTTTAAATAAATAATGAAATTGGATCATCAACAGGCTTCTTGAAAATAAATGGCCTTTTTAAAATATATGGTTTATCGGTATTTCAAAACGGAACACGTTATCCCGTGATGAGCGGTGATAACCAAAATTTGATTTTCTTCGACCACTTTTAAAATAGAGTAAAATATCAGTAAGCTTCTGGTAGCAGTACAAAAATTAAAAAAAATCGCGATGTCTAAACACGACAAAACTCTCTCTCTCACACACACACACACACTCACACTCTATCTCACTCCTTATACCTGTCTTTCTTTTCCTGTCTCCCTCTCCCTCTATATATCCATCTTTCTATGTATATCTCTCTCTTTCTTTCTCACTCTCTCTCTCTCACGCGTTTTGCTCTAGGCCTTCTATAACCCACTAATTAATTTCATTTGAGATTTCAAATTATCTCAGGATGCGCGATGATAAGGAAAATTTGATTCCCTTGGACCACTTCTAAAATAAAGTAAAATATCAGTAAGCATCTAATAGCAGTAAAAAAAAATCGCGATGCCCAGACACGACAAAACTCTCTCTCTCTCTCACTCTCTCCCTCTCTCTCTCTCTCTTTCTCTCTTTCTCTCTCTCTCTCTCTCCCCCCCTCAGTCTCTAAACTTGTCTTTCTTTTCCTCTCTCCCTCTCCCTCTATATATCCATCTCTCTATCTATATCTTTCTATTTCTTTCTCACTCTCTCTCTTTCTCTATCTCTTTTGCCCTCTCACTCCCTCTTTTTCTCACTTTCTTTTCCACTTTTCTTTTTCTTTTATCTCTCTTTCTTTCCTTCTCGCCTAAAAGAAATTTATACGATCAACTTTTAATACTCCATTTTTTTGCTTAGTCTAATTTACATGTATCTAACTTAAACGTTTAAAAAATCCAATATTTATGAGACGAATTAAAGAAGAGATAACTCACTTTAAAATTGTATTCAAATTTTGTTAATATAAATTGAAGAAAATTCAAAACAAAAGACGTATTTTCCAGATTTGTTAAATAGAAAATGAATAAATTTACCGTTTAGCTTTGGTATAAAATGATTAATTCTACTCATAAAAATTGTATACAGGGTGTATCAACCTCTATAATCCACCCATTTCATTCGGAAACTATTAACATTAGCAAAAACGGTTGTGTACAAACCCCGAGTTACTTTTTGCTAAGAATCGCGTGGTAGCAACAAATTTAACATAACTCTCTCATCTTGCGTGTGGTGAGTAGTGATCGTTAGTCGATATTTATTCTCAATACACAGAAGACAAACACTTATAGCACTGACGATGATCTGAATAAAGATCGAAACGTTAACAGGATAAAGAAAATGTTTTCCTGAAACCTACATCACAACAGACCGCATCTCACGATTTCTGAATAATTCTCTCGTCTAACTAGGAAATGACACTAACTTTGTTATTTTGTACAATTAATTAAGGTTTTAAGTTGAGATAAAAAGTCAGTGTCACGAGCGGGATTCGGCGTATCAACCCGAAGGTCGTGGGTTCGAATCCCGCTCGTGACACTGACTTTTTTATCTCAACTTAATACCTTAATTAATTGTATGATATTAATTGGTCAAGCGGACCACGAAAAATAGTGAACTTTGTTATTTTGAATGAGAATTCCATGTTTTTATTGTATAGTGTTATTTTAATTGTATAATTTGATTTATGAGTTTATTTTACGCTACTTTTATTTAAAACAAAATTTTGATAGGATCGACTATTTGATTTATGCATGACTGAAGACGCGTAAAGGAGTTTTGCTTAATGATGTAATGTACGTAGAGCACAGAAGAAGGTAAAATATTGGCCGAAATTGATAAACATATAACAGCTGACTGATCACAATACTGATAATTAAACATCCATTTAAAACAAAGAAGAATACATTATTGTGATTTTTTTTCTGTCATAAGAATTCGCAGAAATTAAAACTTAATGGATAGTGCTCAATTACACGGCGCTTTGAGTATACTAAACCAGCAATGCCGATAGGTATTGCAAAACTGTTGACCTGTGCACTTTTATTTAGATCACCGGTTTCTTCATTCAATTAATGAATTTATATTAATAATAATATAAATTAAGCGTAAAGCAACCCCATGATCACTACCCTATACTGAGACTATTCCTATCCTAAATTAACTTGCTAGGACTAATTGTTTTCGAAATAAGCGGGGAGGGCCCTCTTGTTGTTTCAAAAAGCATACCCCATGTTTAATGAAGATTTTACGAAGAAAAACAAAATTATTATTTCAATTTAAAAAGTTATTTACGAAGGTCGTTTTATTATTTATTACAACCGAACCATTTTTTATGATCAGCTTCGCTGCACTGTTTATCTTTCAAAGTTTGCATTTTAGCGACATTCCTCGGGTTCATAAACGTAAGAAAACAGATTATTAAAAGCAAGGGGGCGATGTCGGGCAGTATTTTACGTGGGCGGCTGTGCTTCGAGGGAACATTGACACTGAAACTGTAGGAATGAGCCATTAATTATAAAGTTTCTGGGAACGATCTTGTTAAGATTTTTTCCCCTCCGTCTTCGAGGGGGGCCCTGTTGCAGGCCCTTGTGAACTCCATAATTAAAAGAACGTTCATAAAGCGCCCTGCGGCTGAATTTACGTCTTGGGGCGGCGGTAAATTGCCAACGTTTCCACCTTCTGCTTGCTATTGACTAACGAAGGGGCCCCTGGCCGGGACGAAACGGAAACTGACGGAAAGTTTAAGTTCCATAAATATCGGGATATCGTAGGAGCCGGAGAGTTTAATATTCAAAAGGTGTGACTTTGTGACTGGCTCGTAAGCCGAGGAGAGTCATGATAAAAGCAGCACGGGTGGATGAATTATGGCACTTTTCGAAAAAGACCTGCCCCGTTATTCTATGGCGTAGCATTTGAATCGGTTCATTAAAATTAAAATAAGGCACGTTCCCCTGATAGAAATTATATTAAATTTATAAAGATTAGGGGACAAAATTACAATTTTTCTCAACCTTATTCGTGCCAGTGTCAGTCTACGTTCGGAACAAAAAAAAAAGTTAAAAATCATTAAGATTAAGAAAGAATGATAGGCTACTGTAAACCATTAATCAAGTCCGATTATCATTGTTTAGCTTGAATAAATAGAAAATTCTTAACTATTGCTTATCCAACAGTTTAGTATTCCTACTTAATCCTGAATTATTACGACATGCTAAGAATTATTTTTTAACAAGACAATGTGCACGCAGCAGGCTTGCAAATTATGTATAATTTATGAAATGATAATTATGATCTTCTTTGAGATAAAGAGAACAAAGGATACAAATGTAAGATTTTCTTGTGAAAAAAACAGTCATAGAAATTGATTTAAGAAAAATAATTTGAAAACATGAATCTCAGAATCTTAATGTAGAATGATAGTACTCTTACACAAAATTTAATTTAACCAATGTCCGTCTGATATCCGTAAAGCAATATAATAAGATTACTTAAGATCAGAGAAAATAAAAATATAAAGTAATTAAAGAAAAAAGTCAACGACATCGTGATGACAGCAAGACGATTAACATCATAGAGTGTAATCCAAAACAACAAACGAGATACCAAAATATCGAGATTGAGCAATTCAGAAAAGGATAAAACAAACAAAAAGGAAAAAAATGGAGAAGCTGTAGAGCAAATGGAACGCATCTAGCAAAGTTACCATGAAAGGCAAATCAGGAAAATGTAAGCATATTATTTTATAAGTTTATGTCCATATTTATGTTGATATGTAAACTGTTTTATAAATTTTTAAAATGTTCGAATTCATTAAATAAATATTTATTTCATTTTTAACAAGCATTTTCCTGTAGGTTGAAGTCAGGAAAATGTTCGTTGCTTGTCGTTTGGTACAACAAAAAAAGAAGTGTTATTTGTTATTTTAAACTGTAATTATTCTTAGAAAATTGTACTCTTTATGTGGCGTTAATAAATTTATGAAATATAAATAAATGGGCCAAATTTTTATGTCAATTAGCTAATGTTTTAGTCATAATAGAGTTGATTGAAAAGTAATCCTCACTGAAGATGGCGTAATACCGGCCACAGAAGACGGACACAAATCATAAAAATGCCAGTTCAGCGAAACGATGTTGACAAATGTTACAGGTAGCTAGTTTTTAGACTAAAAATTCAGCTAAGTTTTTCACTTTTTCTAAAGTGTATGTCTATTCTCTCTATGTCAATTATTAATACCTAGAAAGTTTTTCTTCCTCCAGGATATTTATTTTTGGGCCATATCCCGCATATACAGCATGCTGTAGATGGGATGGCTGCTCCCTGCGTCCCACTTAATTGAAGGCTCATTCTTTGGCTCCATATAGGAAGCGGGCAGGATTATATTTGAGCACTCTAGTCAGTTTTTGGGTATCCTGTTCTGATTTGTGAAAGAAGTAGGGCTGTTTTATAGTTCATGTTACGTATAAATATCAAGGTTTGAATTATTTGATTTTTTTAGTAATTTATAAACGTGAATTTATATCCCGTTTACAAACTGATATAAATGATATGATATTTTATATTGTTATTATAATATGGTAAAATTAATCATCGGCCGATGATCGAATATAGACCACTTCGACCCTCGATTGAGTGAATGGTACGTAAATAGGAAAAAATGAATTTAACTATCTACCATTCAAAATTGCGTGCTTTGGGAACAAAAATGGCCTTGCTATTGAAGTCCCCTTGAGCTTAAATGTGGCATTGAAGGGTCTGACCGTGTACTCCAAAAACCCAAAGCAGGTGAAATAAGAATAGATAAAAGTTTAAAAAAAGTAATTCCTGTCATACAGAAGGGTTTAACATCCAACTACTACTCAAAAAGGCTGCCACTAGAGGCAAGTGGTCAAACCACTATACAATATATTTTTCATTCTAATATCCATTAAAAAGTTCTACCTGTATTCGAACTCAAAACCGTAGTGAAGTAAATAAGAGTCACACAGACACGAACCAAAATATGTATGTGCTATGGTACATTTTTCTATGGTACTCATTGTTATTAATTGGATCCATAGCTTCTGTTTTCTTAATATTATTTGACTTCCCTTAGTGATAATTAATTACGACTATGGCCATTTCATTTATCGCCGAGAATCAAATAGATTACACGACATTTGTAAAATGGCATAAAGGAGGGAAAATTCAATAGGTGGGGTTGAGATGGGGAGTTAGTGTCCGAATGGATCAAAGTCATGATAGCTCAAGTGGTAGAGCAGCGGCGTATTTAGCGGAAGGTCGTGGGTTCGAATCCCGCTTGTGGCACTGACTTTTTTATCTCAACTAAAAAACATTAATTAATTGAAAGATAGTAATTGGTCAAGCGGACCACGAAATCTAATGAATATATTATGACGGTTTACCTTGGCTGTTTGGCTAACTCATCAACTCGGGTATTCCCTTAATCCAGCATATTTTCCAATCAAACCAAAGTCGATCGCTTTACACTAATTATCTCGTGCTTTCAGCCGGAATGAAATACTTACCTTTTGTGACATTTAATTTAATTTATATTTCATCTTTGTTGAAACCGGCTAGAAATAAGCATTGGGGGCCGTGGTCAGACTCTATGCTTTAAAAAATACGAACTGGGACTTGGCTAATGGGGGAACTCTATACAGTAAGACGGAAGTTTTTTCAAAAATTTTGTTGTATGTGTTGTAAGTTCTAAACTGCCTCATTCTTGACCGCTCATCACGACTTCAACTAATTTTGTTTTATATTATTCGCTTATTTTTTAAAAAATTTTGATTTTTATCAGGATGATTGATAAGGAATATTTATATTTTATTGAAAGTTTGAGAGAATCCTAAAACCGTAAATGATATTCTTAATGAAAAAGCTAGTTAGTAAAAAAGCCTTATCACATATCAAAACATCAATGAAAAAAACACAAAAAACAGGAACTTTATAAACGGAAACACAATTCTTTAAAAATATCCAAAATTTTGTGTCCATCATAAAAAAACAAGCCTATGTGAATATTCAAAGCGCGTCCTCGGACAGACGAGCTTTGAACCCTAAGTGAGCCTGTATAATACTCAGGGGAATAAATTACAGCCGCTCAGAAATTGGCTTTTCTCGTGTAACATTTTGACCAGTTCCTAAATTTGAGCAGGCTACTTTTACACTTTAAAATAATGTTTTTGGTATTATCAAAACGATTTCATATATCTCTTTTGCTTCTCAAAGTTACGCATTATATTAATTGACAGTATTTGTGGCATAAATAAGCTTTGAATAAAAATACAGAGGAAAATTTGCTAATTTTGAATGTACATTTTAACATTGTGTAAAAGAACATGATTTATGAGTTCACAATCAGAAACCCTGTAAAAATATATAGTACTGTAAGACTTTTAAACAATTCTCATGTAAATCGATTAATCAAGCAAATTAGGCTAATATAAGGTCATTCAAAATTGGACTTTGTATACTGAAATATATGCTAAAATTAACTAATTTTATTAAAGCTTTGTCTCTCAATTGCCCACTTTTTAAAATTGTATGTAGAATAAAGAAGTGTATAGTATGTATTCTATAAAGGATTTAGACGAAATTCATTCATTCTGAGTACCATCCCTTTTCCATATCCCTCTCGAATATTTTAATTTTTTTATATAAAGACGCGTAAAGTATGAGTGCGATTAGACATTTATGAAAGAGTAATACAACAGAGGGGTTTAGTCTGGATGATGATGACGATAAAGGGTTCTTAGAAATGATAAATGATGGAGTGAGTGTGGTCTTCAATCCTTTTTAAAAAGATAGTTCCTACTCACAGTAAGTTGTTTTGCAACGATCTGGATTTCGAGCCTTTTAGCTCATCATCAGGTTGAAGGACTTCTACAACCACGTCTCTCGACATGAATTGCCAAAGTGAACCCGCTGATACCTCCGCCAACGCGACGTTCCAATTAACAGCTGATCTTTTTAATGGCGCTCAAGTTGAACGTGCGAAACGCGGAAATTATAACATAAATATATAGAGAAATTTTAAATTAAAAAATGTAAAATTGAAAATGGTGATAAATGCATTAATAATATTTTTTGATCTACCTCCCAATTTAAATATGTACATAAATAATATCAAACATCCAAATAATTAAACTAATTATTTTAATTGTTATTATTTTATAGTAATTTAATAATATCAAGTATTTACTAATATAATATTTATTTGTGTTATAATTCCGGGTTTCGCACGTTCAAATTGAGCGCCATTAAAAAAATCAGCTGCTAATTGGAACGTCGCGTTGGCGGAGGTATCAGCGGGTTCACTTTGGCAATTCATGTCGAGAGACGTGGTTGAAGAAGCCCTTCAACCTGATGATGATCTAAAAGGCTCGAAATACGGATCGTTGCAAAACAACTTACTGTGAGTAGGAACTATCTTTTTAAAAAGGATTGAATAAAGGGTTCTTGGCACACTCGGTTGTCCCTTTAAGAGGTTATTTTGCATTCGAAGATGATATGGGTGGCAGTTCATTCTTTTTCATTGCCTAACTTACATAACGGGTCATAACTGACTTTTACCTTGTCTATGAAAAGTAAAGAAATATGTTAAAAGTGAGTTGTCAGTTTTGGTCAGGGTTCCTTAATCATGAGGTTACTATGTCTGGTACCAAGTTTGTCCACTCTTATATTTTTTTTGTGAATCTGTTTTGAGATGGAGGAACCTATGTTTGATCTAAATAGAATACGTGGTTTTTATTTACGTTGTTCATTTTTCATGAAATTTTTAAAATATTTATTTTTCAATGTTAAAATAAATTATTCTTATTAATTATTTTAACCAATTATTAATTTTTTGTATAATTTGAAAAATAGATTGAGATAAAAAAATTAGTCTCACGACTGGGAAGCGAACCCCAGAACTTCGGGATTTGTACCCCGGCGCTCTACCGCCTGAACTATCGGGACTTCAGCCCCCGAGACACCAACCCTTTAAGATAAATATTATGCATAAATTAATTAATTATAAAACTATATTAAATATGTTAAATATAATCATATACAATTGAAACAATTGCAAAAATAACATTTAAGCCATGAAAATGGCACTGGTTTGCCAAAGATTTATAGACAATTTATTTTTATAGATAATTGTNATATATATATATTGGTAAGTTTATGGACCAAAAAACAGTTGAGGTTATCGCCGGCCTTTTTCGTTGCTTTCGTCTTAGCCTGTCACGCTCATAAATTACTTTTCGTTCAATAAATTAACATAAACAAAATACAGTCACAACAGATAATTGTAGAAAATAGAATAGTTTATCTATGTTCCATTTATTATAGTTATTTCCTAATATTCCGTTAAAAATGGCAAGAATAAACCAATATTGATCCCAAATATAGTCATCATCATATCAAGACTGCTGAATTAAAATAAATATGTTGTGTTCAATGATAGCACGTATTTTTTTAAACATTAACTGAGGTTTTTTCAATAAAGACATTTTTTACTTACAGGCAGTATTTTCTACTTGTAAGAAATGTTTAATTGAAACATAAGAAAACATAACTTCAGTATTAAACAAAATTGTGACAAAAAGCAAACAGGTTGCTGAATTAAGGCCTAGTTTTTACCTAATGAAAGTTTTCCCTTTACTTTAATTCAGGTCACTTATTTTTTTTGAAATGTTATGTTTGATATTTGGAAAACTTTTCATCTACGTCCATTACTTCATCACCATACTCTCAGTCATTAATTTGTTACCTGGCTCCTTTCGTTCGACGTTAATGGAATTGCTTTAATTAATCCAGAGATGGGCAAATTTGTGACGAGAATGTTGAAGCAGACGAGTTGAAACGGTGTTTAAAAGCCCCCATACCTGCTACGAGAACAATTTTCCCTCTTTCAACAACTTTGCGTGTCTCATTCAAATCATTGTCTGATCAAATTTCAATAGTTCAACAAGCATTTATGAAAATAATTCATTTCTTGATAGAAACAGGTCAATTAGGCGAAGTTTTCAAATTGAGAAAATAGGAAAAGTTTTAGAATTGTACTTGTTTTAAAGCATTTAAACTATAGTTTTGTTATAAAATTTGTTCTTTTTTCTGTCACAACTGAAGAAAAAATCAAAATTAAATTCATTAGTGTTCGTGTTCCGATTGACCAAATAACTTCTTTTTAATTAATTAATCTTTATGAAAGGTATTGTATTGAGATAAAAAAGTCAGTGTCACGAGCGGGATTCGAACCCACGACCTTCGGCTAGATACGCCGCTTCTCTACCACTTGAGCTATCGTGACCTCGATCCACTCGGACACTAACTTCCCATCTCAACCCCACCTTTTGAATTTTCCCTCCTTTTTGCCATTTTTCAAATGTCGTGTAATCTGTTTGATTCTCGGCGACAAATTAAATGGCCCCTGAGAGATTTAGTGACGATATACTTCATTTTACTTATTAAATTCAATAGAGTTCGTGGTCCGATTGACCAAATAACTTCTTTTCAATTAATTATTATGAAAGATATTGGTTGAGATGGATCGAAGTCACGATAGCTCAAGTGGTAAAGCAGCGGCGTATTTAGGCGAAGGTCGTGGGTTCGAATCCCGCTCGTGACACTGACTTTTTTGTCTCAACCAATACCTTCCAAAAAGATAAATTAATAATCAAAATGTTAAGTTGTTCAGATCATGCTGGTTTACTTATCAATGCTGTTTTGTTTTCTTGTATCAGAATGATCCAAAGAGACTAAGAAAGAAAGTTATCAATAAAAAAAATTGTTTTCCAGCAAGTAACTTAAAATTACCTTATTGTGTTCACAAGTTTAATCATGTTTGTTCTGGCTGTTTGGCCGTGAACTATTGTCACTATTGATCATTACTGATCTCTCGTCTGTTCACCCGTAACGAGTACGGTCAAACAGAGAGAATCGACGTAATAGAAGATAATGACCACCAATCAAACGGTTGGCTGTGCTTGATTAACTACAATCTAAACCGATTTGAAAATGAATTGTAATATTGTATAAAATCAAAAAACAAAACGTACAAATTACAAATGAGTATATATATTGTATTTTTCTGACAATATCAAATTCAACTGAATAAAATAAGAAGTGTTCAATTATTTTAACTTTTTTTACGAAGGTATTTCAGTTAAGAGGTTGTATGAGCCTTCGGCATGCCGGTGTTTTTAAAAAAGCCCATTTTTATGTCGGGTTTGAAGGGCCGCTGGATTCGAACCCGTGACCTTTACCTTACAGTGATGGAGTCATCGCCACAATAAAAACTGTATATCTTGTTATTTGGTCAGTTGATCGAAAGGAAAAACCCGTGAAAAGCATTGAGAAAAAATTGCTGGAGCAGCAGGTGGACAAAAGTGAGAAGTGCAATTGTGTATTCCGTGCTAGGGCCCATCCATCAACTTCACCAGGGCGTTATTCACCAAGAAACCACCCTTGGAAAACTGCTGTTGTTCATCCTCGGCGTATATCGGCGGCAAGTCGACTAAATTGTTCTTTCTTATTGAAATTTTAGTGTTTATATTTGCGAGTATTAAGCTCGAAATGTAGTTAAATCAGGCATAAATAATTTGCATGTAATAACAAACGCATGATTTCGTACCTTCTCTCTCCATTTAATTCATTATTACAAGCGCCAAAAAATCCCGACGTACCAATTTTTGGAAAATGCCTTCAATTATTTTTAATCACAAAATTAGTGTTTATTGTAAAAATACCTCACCTTTCCGAAGCAAACTCACGAGCAACAAGGCTTTAGAGCTCTGTTACCTTCACGTACTTCACACAAACCTTTCCTCAATAGTTATATAATAATAATATAAAATTATATAATAAAATATTCGAGGAGGTTTATTCGATCTCAGTCATATTTATCTCACCTATAATAAAATGACAACTAAACAAAGTTGGCTTGAGGTCATACAAGAGGAATTTAGCGTTATGAATTTTAGGTAGTCCAGAAATGAACAACAGTGCGCCGGATATTCTTAGAGATCTTGCGTGTCAAGAGGACGTCGAACGATGGCCCTTCGCTCGTTTGAAACGAAAGGGAGGATCGAGCTCACTCGTTTCAGGATAGGCCATACTCGATTGACTCGCTTGTACAGAAAGTTAGCTCAGCGTATCACACCTTGTCGAAGAGTGCCAAGTCTATGTAAAGAGATCATAGATACTTTGTTGGGTCCCGTGTTCTAATTTTTTAAGAGAAACGCGGGTGTTTCTGTACATATTGTAGGCGAATGAGTAAGTGAAAAGATTGGGGATGATTTAAATTCAGGTAAAATAAAAATATAAATATACATATATACATATATGCCGATGGATTTAGATAAAACACAAAGAAGTTAGGAATTTTTAAGTGAAACACCAGACAACATCAATAGAAAAAAAATTGCCCTGCCGAATTCAATCCAAAATTGTCGTTTTTGTTTGAGATGATAATTTATGAAGTTTTTTCGGAGAATCTACGGAAGAGGTCAACACAGAGAAAAACTTCCTTTCGGTTTTCGCCGAGCTTTCGACAGTTTTTATACTGTCATCTTCAGGGCCTGTTTTATTATCACATAAAAAAAAAATTTAAAAACATGAAAAACAAATTGCACCAAAAATTGAAATATCTTACTTAACCCTTAATGGGGACATAAAAAGACATGGTGTTTCAGGTCTATCACGTATATACCTGAAGTGTCCCAAAAAATTTAAAGGCTCTTCAAGCACAAAGTTGGGGATGTAGGAATTGCTTATAAGAACAACCTAAATATATTACATGCAAATCTAAAAACAAAAGAACCAATCGGATCACTTTGTAATGTGGTCTATCAGGTGTCGTGTGGGGAATGCAATGTCAACTATGTAGGTCAAACAAAGGAAAAATTGTCTGCACGGTTGAACCAACACAGGTTAGATTGCGACAATAAGAAAAAGATATCGGGACTTGCTACCCATGCGTTAAACAGTAATCACTTTTTCAAGTTCGACTCCCTGAAAATCTTGTCCGGGGAGTCGAACTTGGAAAGGAGATTACTGACCGAAAAGTATATATCAGTGTCACCCCAAATACTTGTAATCTACAAACCGATAGGTTGGGATCCAATTCGATCTATGAAGGCCTCCTAAACGAATACAAAAATTCAAAGCAAATGAGATAATGAGAACGTCGCCCTAGTGGCGGAATCGAACCAGGGGAGAGAAAACGAGTTTATCCCGTAGCCTTTGTTCCTCTCGTCGAAGAGGGTTTGTTTTTTTGTTTTTTGATCTGTGATCTTAGTGTATAGTAATTTAAATGTAAGATAAGTTTTTTTTG
Organism: Cimex lectularius; assembly: GCF_000648675.2. Classification (NCBI taxonomy): domain Eukaryota; kingdom Metazoa; phylum Arthropoda; class Insecta; order Hemiptera; family Cimicidae; genus Cimex; species Cimex lectularius. Next base: position 1,786,103 of record NW_019392667.1, read on the forward strand.
CCTTATGATCTTGCATATTAGCCATGGTACGAATTCTTGTGTGTTCAAATTGGGGGTTATCGGGAAAAAAGGGCCAGAGGCGACGGTGGGAATCGAACCCACGACCGCGGCGTGAGAGTCTCTCATGCTAACCACTCGGCTACCGCGGTCCCCCTAAGATAAGTTAATTGTATATATGTATGTATAAGAAACAAACTGTGATCGCATGTACCTGAAAACAAAGAAAGGAAGGTTTTTACTAGTTTTTTAGACTATTATGAGGTAATCATTTCTCGACCACGTTTTTTAATTTTTTGTACTTATAGTTGTAATTTTTAATTATTAATTTATTCAATTTAAATAATGTTTAGATGCTGAGCATCAAAAAAAACGTAATGTACTTCTGTGCTCAAAACACCATGTCTTTTTATGTCCCTATTAAGGTTTAAGTAAGATATTTCAATTTTTTGTGCAATTTGTTTTTCATGTTTTTAAATGTTGTGTTTTTGTATGATAATAAAACAGGCCCTGAAGATGACAGTATAAAAACTGTTGAAAGCTCGGCGAAAACCAAAAGGAAGTTTTTCTCCGTGTTGATCTCTTCCGTAGATCCTCCGAAAAAACTTCATGTTTCCAGCAGGTCGATAATCTAGCTCATCGTTACATGATAATTTATATTTTATATTTTGAAAGTTTGATAATACGAATCCGAATGTTATTTAAGCAAACATATTTTTGGATTAATTTATATGTAACGTTTTCAGTAGTTGTAACTTTACATATATATTATATATAATCTCATTTGTTGTAATCCACCAACATATTTCCTGCTGATTCTATGTAGCGAACCAAATCGAACATATGAAAATCTGGAAATCCATTCACAACAAAGATATGAAATGTTATTATAAACCTAGCATTTTTTCACCTAACGGAAAAACATGTAACCTAACGCGCCCTAACCTTAACTTTAGCTCTATCCATTGTGATCAATTAGCGCATAGTGCTTGTAGCGAGGAAAAGTATTACAGTTTAATATTTAATCATTTAAAAATTGATATTGAATTGTCAAAACTACTGCATTATTGTTTATATGATACATATTAAAGCAGCCATTTTTTGTTTCCAAATCATAACCCTACCTAACCTAACTTGTCGCTGAAACTACCTAACCCCTTTCATTCCAATCCGAATCTGATTTCTAACCAGGTCTAGCTCAACGCATGCGCACGCCCCGGTAATGCGAAAATGGTCTCTCATAAAAAATATCCAGGTTAAAATCATATCCATGTTATTTAAGTTATTACTGGACTACAAGAGTTCATCAGGAGGCCAAACACGCATATAGACCGTGTGCTTTTTCGACGTAGTATCACCAAAACAATTTCATTAAAATTGGTGAACTCTCATCAGTGGGTGGTGTTGTTGAATTTTCTGTATTTCTTCACAATCAAGCAATGACATCGGGTTGCACTTGGTTTGAAAAATTTATTTAGTTTAAATAATCGTTTATTAGGGGTATAGTTAGTAATGTTAACTTGGATAATAGTAGTTAAAAGGGTTTTGAGTTGTTTAAGCTTATGCTAAAGTTTGATTCCTGTCGACAGTTAATTAATCCCCGCTATGGATGTTGATGAATTGAGCTTGGAAACGGGACATAAGCCGTTACCCCATCGTAAATCCAGTGTTCTGGGAGAGTAGCCCTTGCAGTAAACATCGCCGACACCGGACTAAGCGGCACTTGACCTTACAGAAAGGGCGACCCGGTAAAGTTGACCGATTGGATAAACCCTTGGGGTCTGTCCGGACTTTCCCTGTAGAAATGGTCTTTATATTTTGAAATGGAAGCCTATTTTCACTGTTGATTATTTTTATTATTAGAAACATTAATGGACTGTTTGGAACATAAAGAAATCGTCAGAAATTACTATAGGCCATAATAAAAGTAAATAGTATTTACTCCCACTTGGCTTTTGTGCTTTACAAAAATGCAACCATTTTTTCATGCGTAGAAGAAAAACTAAAAACACCAGTTCAAAAATTTCACAAAAAATCGCAACTAATAAAAACATAGTACACAATTAATCTTTAAGGTATTGGTTGAGATAAAACAAGTCATTGTCACGAGCGGGATTCGAACCCACGATCTTCGACTAAAGAATCCGTTGCTCTATTAAGTTCGAATCCCGCTGAAGGCACTGACTTTTTTATCTCAACCAATTCCTTACTTAAAGATTAATTAATTAAAAAGAATTTATTTGGCCAATCGGACCACCAAACTTAATCAAAGTACTCAATATTCAAATTCCCTTATTCAATTTGACATTATCCGATATTTAGAGAGCTACCGTAGCAATCCTCTCTCGAATAAATCAGATTTGTTTCGTCTTTTTTTTATTATTCTCGCCAGATATTTTCATATCTCCTATTAAATCCGATCCATCCTTTCCTGTCTTTACTCCTCAGTTTAAAAAATTCGACGAAACAATATTTTTGTATTTAAAAAATAACTAAAATTTTGTATTTATTATTAAATTTGTACTCGCAAAATAATTTAATAATTGAACTATTATATTGTTAAATGAAAATCACGATAATTAGAATTTTTCGTACGATTCATATAGATTCATCTGTATATTAATTTTGTAAGTTTGCAAGTCTGAAGATTGTAGTAAAATAATATAACTAAACAATAGATAGACTGATAGATGAAAACCTTGATTTATAAATATACATTACACCATACATAATTTTGAAAAAAATACAATGCTTATTTGGTGTTCACCATCTGTCTGAATTGTGCAGTTACTTAGGTGTATTTAAAATTTATTTATTTTTTTATTTAATTTTTAAAAAAATTTAAATTTTTTAAAAAATTTAAAAAAAGTTATAGAAACAATCCTCAAATTCCAAGAAAATAAAAATATAGTACGAAATAGTTAGTTTCTCAAAACTAAACCAAAGATTTTTGCTTTATTATATATTAAATAACCACTGAAAATTGAAAAAAATAAGAAAACAAAAACAAACGTGTTTATACTGAACACAAAGAAATACAAATACAAAGAAATAAAAAATAATAATAAATATGTTTATTTGTCTGTAAATGTATTTAAAATTCAACTCTGAGCTAAAAAAATGCATGCATTTTGTTGCTACTTTTAGACATTTCCTATATAAATTTCCCATTCCTTTCAGTTAGTCGGTTTTTTTTTATATTTGTTATATATATTATTTATGATTAAAATTCAACAAATCCGCCCTACATTTCATAATTATAGCATTATATTCCTAGCTTAAATTATCATTTCAATGGTATGTTTTTTTCGAAGTACAATAGAATCCATCACTGTAACGTAAAGGTCCCGGGTTCGAATCCAGCGGCCCTGCATTCGGATCCGACATACTTTCAAATGGTTTTTTTTTTTTCAGAAACATCGGCACTCTTTGCTGTTGCGAACCCTTTTAAAAAAAAATAAAATAAAATTCATTTGAACGAAAGACTGCAGGTCCCCTGATTTTAACATCTAATGATTCCTTATAGTTGTCGTGTAACTTATTTTATTGATCTTTTTATTTGAAACATGAAAACATAAAGACATAGCTGTTGAGCCTGCCAGTTCATTTAACTTTTTATACCATGAAATATTTATTTTTATAATTTCTTTAACAATTAGTGCAATAACGATTATTGCACTAAGTATTTTTTGTATATATTTTACATCTCTATTTTAGATGTATGAAGACCTACAAAATTGTATGGTGGTTCAGGGTTAAAACATAATATTATGTGGCTACTTATTATTATTTCCAGTGATTTTTATACCCTTACGATTTATATTTATTGTTATCAACGTACCCATTTTCTCATGGTGAAATTTTATTAGATAGAATTAGAATTAAATTATAAAATTACTTTTGACAAATAAATGGAACGTTTTCAATTAAAAAAAAATGATGGATCAAATTTAAGTCTATTATTTATGAAATGTATTGGGTGAGATAAAAAAGTCAGTTTCACGAGCGGGATTCGAACCCACGACCTTCGGTTAAAATCACCGCTGGTCTACCACTTGAGCTATCGCGACTTAGATCTACTCGGACACTAACTTCCCATTTCAACCTCACCTGTCGAATTTCCCCTCCTTTTTGACATTTTTCAAATGTCGTGTAATCAGTGATTCTCGGCGACAAGTGAAATGGCCACGGGGAGCTTTCGTGAGGACATACTTCAGTTTAATTATTAAATCCATTACACTTCGTCGTCCGATTGACCAATTAACATTTTTCAATTAATTAATATTTATGAAAGGTATTGGTTGAAATAAAAAAGTCAGTGTCACGGGAGGTTAGTGTCCGAGTGGATTGAAGTCGCGATAGCTCAAGTGGTAGTGTAGCGGCGTATTTAGACGAAGGTCGAATCCCGCTCGTGACACTGACTTTTTTTATCTCAGCCGTTACCTTTCATAAATATTAATTAATTGAAAAATGTTATTCGGTCAATCGGACCACGAACTTTAATGGATTAATTTTATTCCAATTCATGTCAATCTGATAGCAAACGATTTTGTCGTGCGAATCTAAATATTTAAACAAAATAAGACATTGTTCAAATATTCTCGGTGCGATTAGTAGCGTATCCGTCATCATCAGTCTTTCGACGTCATCTTTTTTTTCAGTATTTCCATAAAGACCGATGACTTCTCTACCGGAAAACCTGCTACGATACAATCCGCAACCTCCATGTTTATTATTTTACAAGGGATGACGAATTGTGCAAATAAACAGGGGTATTCATCGCTATGTTAGAGTCAATTCGCAGACATTTCTTGGAAAATTGTGAGGCGATTTTTGACACCTAGAACCTCGACCTACCTTGACCTGTCAATTTGGTTTTCCAGAAAATAAGGAAACAGTTGAAATCAGACTTTTTTTACTATTTTGGTAAGCATTGAAGTTTAGACGGAAACGTTCAAAAATCAAATTCAAAATCAATAAATTTAAAAACTACTGCAAGAATTCAGTTCCGAATTCAATAAATTTAAAAACTACTGAAAAAATTCACAAATTTGTTATATTCCTTTAAAAAAGAAAAATCAATATCGAAATGATATATAAATAGTGTAAAAGAGTCAAAAACCCATTCGTCAAAGTTGTGGAAAAACTCCAAAAGTTTGTTTATAATATGACCACATGCTATTTGGCTTAAGGAACATAAGAAAAAAACACCTTGCTAACGAGGACGTATAGACATCACTGGTAGTCTTTCTTTAGTAACACATAAATGTTCTCTGTATGAAAACACAAAAAATTCCACTCATGTTTTCCCACATCGTAGACGCAAGTTAACTAAAATTTGTTGACAAAATGCAAACGAGTCTGCCAATTTTTTAGACCAGTGTTATTTCGTTTATGTCAACCGTTATTTCAGTTAAATCTCAGACCCGAAGGGACAGGGATGGTCTCTGAAGATAATTTCCAATCTTGGATTTTCAGGATCCCCGAGGAATAGCCGTTGGTTAGGTTGTCCTAGCTGGTCGAGCCCCAACGCAAATCCTCCAAAGCGGGCTGTTGCTAATTCGAAGGATATTATCTTCCACTGCCAGCGCAAATAACCTTTCGTAATACTCGGATTTTATTTGTCAAAGTGAAGGAAATTAGACGAATTTCCGCTAAAACCTAATTATGCCAAATTAATTTGTTTAATTAATGAAAGATGGACCTGTATTTACACAAAAACAATTTAAATTTAGATAGTTTTTAAATTTTGATAAAAAAATTTCAAGAAAGACTGTCGTTTCCTTAAATATTAAATCATATAAGTTTAGCTGAAAGCCGAGGGTTCAAATCCCGCTCGTGACATTAGCTTTTTGATCTCAACCAAGACGCTATTTAAAAAGAATTAATTATTCTTTATAACTTTTATGTACCTTTTAGCTGAATAGGTACAAAAGTTTGGCGAGCAATTATTTTTAATAGGCATCTATCAGAAAAGAAATAATTTAGTTTATTTATGAAAAAAAGGAATAATTAATTTAAATAATTAAGTATTAAATTTTAAACTTTTTCATTTTCTCTCAGCAATGCTTAGTCATGTAATTTTTCAATAAGTAACAAAAATTTGCGATTTTTCTTCTACTGTTACAAAATTTTTTTAGCTGATTATGAATTCATAGGTAACTAGTTGGTAAAAATGGCGTTAATTTTAGCAAACAACCTAAAGTATGGAAAAAAATGTTAAACCTCTTTTTGAAACAAATAAACTAAACTATTTCTCCGCTCCTAGATGCTTTTTAAAAATTTGGCTGGCAAATTGTTGTGACTTTTTAACTAAAATGTTCATAAAAGGTAGAAAGTGATGATGGTATGATTTAATAGAATAGAATATTATAAATTAAAAAAAATAGAAATGTGCGAAGTTTGAAGCACAAAACTACTACTATCACAGTATCAAAAATAAAATTCAAAAATATTATGCAATCTGTTTAATAATCTAGGTTTAGTAACTTAATATACGTAATTTAAACTTTAAATAAATCAAATAAATAATTAATTTAACTTACTATATTTAATTATTGTATTCTATTTTTTAATGATAATTAATAAGGACCGGATTTATGTAAGAATATCTAAAATACGTTCAATTAAATAAGGTTTTTCGTTGAGATAAAAAGTCAGTGTCACGACCGGGATTCGAACGCATGACCTTCGGCTTGACACGGCGCTACTCTACCACTTGTCCTATCGTGGCATATCACTTCTTCTGAGGTCACTATAGCTCAAGTGGTATAGTAGCGGCGTATCAAGCCGAAGGTCGTGTGTTCGAATCCCACTCGTGACACTGACTTTTTTATCTCAACTAAAAACGTTAATTAATTGAATGATAATAATTGGTCAAGCGGACCACGAAAACTAGTGAATTTAAAATATGTATTCACCAAAGTTAAAAAATACCCTAGATTCGTATTTTGTTGTTTATTTCAAACGATTTGTATATATTATAATAACTATATTAATTACTACATGTTTATTTTAATGTAAACCAAATTAATCGCGATCATAAATATTTAGTTTTATAAAAATGTTTAATTATCTTGATTTGAAAGAAAATTCTCAAAATAACAATAAATCATTTAGTGATAGATTAAAATTTAAATTAAAATTAAAATTTAAAGTTATTCGAAATAAATGATTTTGCGGTGTTATGGTGCATTTATATAAATGGTGCATAAACATGGTTCTTACATAAATAAACAGTGTATTGTTTATTTTACGCTCAAATGATGAAATACGTGGTTCTCAACGCAAGGCATCTGCTGGGTTGTGAAATGTTAAGGAAATACTGGAACTAGTGAACAGAAAAAATTAACACAGAATGGTTGAAGAAAATTACCAAAGCAAGAAAGATTTTTTTAACACGTTAAATGAGCTACTATACAATAACGAGTATAGTGTTACAATTATTAATTAAAATTCAAGAAACAAACGAAGTTTCTATATTCCATTTAAACTTTTAATCCTTTTAGATGATAAATACACGCATACACGTAATTAATGATCAGTCGCAACACTTTAACCAGTATAATAAATCTTGTTCATTTGTATACAGCTGAAAGAGATTTACAGTGATCAATTCTTCGTATAGAAGAGAAAAGTCATGTGTTTGTTCATGCATCAATAAGGTGACATCAAAGTTAAACCTAGCCCTGAGAGAATCCTCTTAATGTGTTCTTGTTTTCAGATGTTACTCAATCTAGTCAAGTCCACAAAAAATGCCGATTAGTGTTAAATAAAACATTTGATCTTCAAAGAAAAGATTATTCGGAGATGCAGTCTGGTGTGACGTAAGTTTTAGAAAAACGTTTTTTTATCGTGCCAACGTTTCGATCTTTATTGAGATCAACTTCAGGGCGCAAAGAGTTTGTTTTCTGTGTAGATGTGTCTCATTCTTGTCTGTTGTGTTGAGATTGCCCTACACGTCTACACAGAAAAAAAAACTTTGAGCCCTGAAAATGATGTCAATAAAGATCGAAACGTAGGCACGATAAAGAAAATATTTCTCTAAAACCTATGTCATATCAGACCGCATCCCGCGATTTCCGAATAATCATTTAGCGGTCACTAATCACCACACATTTCAAGAAATTTTTTTAAACGATCTTATTAATTCAATCAGAATAATTGACGATTACCGACTGCAAAAGATTCAAACAGGATAAGATTAACGATTGTCACGAAGATCGTAAATTCAATTAAGGCAGCGTTGAGTATATACATAGTTTGTCGTTGGATCGTGCTCATTAAACGGTGGGGGCGTCTAATAAATGAAATTCCTTGGTAATAACTTTAATTTTTTATGAGGTCACGTATTAGCTGTATTTTTTAGGAATGAGGGCTGCCTCGGAGAAACGTGTAGCTAATGTCGCATTTAACTGATTTTTTTTCTCTTTCAAATTCTTTAAGGGATGTGCATGAACAAAACAACATTGGAATTTAAATAATGTTTTTTTGTCGACATAATTTCAAAAAATAAAATCAAACTATTGAGGTGAAATAAAACATAATACGATACACTGTATTTGTATATGATTAATAAAATTACCACAGAAAAATTCAGTTTAATTTAAAACGATAACGATTTCCTATTACAAGAAGAACTGAAGTTGTCCAAAAAGTGATAATTTTTTGTATCAATTCCATTCTAATGGATTTGGTAATTAGTTAAGACCGGTTTTTTAAGTACTTTCACACCTTGAAAAATCTTCAATATATTTATAGTAGGATGTTTATGTGCCGAGAAACAGCTGAGTTCTTCGTCGGCCCTCTGCCTGTTTGTATGTTTTTTCTTGGTCTTTCACTATTTTTCTACTGTAGCCATTTCTGCATCTCGTCCTGGTTACTTACTCTCTGTTTTTGTACGAAAACTAAGCCGATATTTTAAAATGCCAGGATGTCATTTGAACCTCAGAATCTCCACTAATAAATAGACACATTACATACAATACAAATGTAACTTTGTAGTAAAAATGACGTTCGTCCGTTGGTAAAACAATAACCTTTTTATAAATCAGCGAATCGTATGGAATTAAAGGATCCAAAAGAAACATTAAAATAAATTTATACCTAAAAGAGTAGAATAACAATGAACTCAGTATTTTAGATTTTGGTTTTAGAGTTGTCTGTTTCGGTCCTCTTGCATTTACACTTACTAAGGCCCAAAACATGTTCTCTTCCAAAACAAATGAATAATAATTATTCATCATTTTAAGAGGCCTTGCGAGCCTTACAAATTATACATTTTATATATACACATCACCACTTGGACAATAAGCGCTTTGGCTGCTGCTCTGCAATCCACACAACCTTACAATTTCAATAAATGACATAATTTAATATAGGGCTTCCCATCAAAATGAAAAATTTCCTATTAATGGCCTATTAATTAGTATTTTAAATATCATGATAATTAATTAAGGTTTTCAGTTGAAATAAAAAAGTCAATGGCACGGGCGGGATTCGAACCCACGATCTTCGGCTTGATACGCCGCTGCTCTACCACTTGAGCTATCGTGACCTCGATCCAGTCGGACACTAACTTCCCATCTCATTTCTCGCCGAGAATCAAATAGATTACACGACATTTGAAAAATGGCAAAAAAGAGGGAAATTCAAAAGATGTGGTTAAGATGGGAAGTTGGTGTCCGAGTGGATCGAGGTCACGATAGCTCAAGTGGTAGAGCAGCGTCGTATCAAGCCGAAGATCGCGAGTTCGAATCCCGCTAGTGCCATTGACTTTTTTATTTCAACTGAAAACCTTAATTAATTGTAAGATATTAATTGGTCAAGCGGACCACGAAACTAGTGAATTTAATATAATGATAATCTTCACAAGCTTGTAAGGTGTTTTGTATTAGTGAAGCCGCTTTCATTGGGCCAACGCCACTAGGTAGATGGGTGATCCAGCTACCACGTTGACGTGCTTCTTGATAACAGATATCGCCAGTGATTTTTCCATTTTCAAGCCGATTAATTCCCACATCCATAACAATAGCACTTAGTTTTATCCATTCACCTGGAATAAAATTTGGTTTACCAATAGCTACGACTAACAAATCAGCCTGTTGAACCTGCTGACATAAATTAGTTGTAAAACGGTGCGCGATGGTAGTTGTACAACCGGAAAGTAAAAATTCTAGGCTTATAGGGCGATCTACTATATTTGAAGCGCCAGTGATAACAGCATTTAAACCAAGTAAACTAATCTGGTAGTGCTCAAGTAAAGTAATAATACCCCTAGGTGTACACGGTGTAGTCATGGGGCACGTTGGCAAAGACGACTTATGTTATGTGGATGAAAACCGTCAACATCTTTGTCAAAATGTGTATTTTCGAATATCTTGATATAGTCAATAGTTTTTGGCGGTGGTAATTGAACCAAGATCCCATCAATTATCTTGTCATTATTAAGTTGATCAATGATTTGTAAAAGTTCAGACTTTTTCCGTTAAATCATATGAACGAGAAACAAAATCACTGCTTCACAAGCAAGACGTTTACTGTTTACGTAGATCTGTGAAGCCGGATCATTACCAACTAAAATGACTTCAACCCCGAAGCTCGCTTGCCTAGTGAAAGTCTCAATTTAACTTTTTCGGCAAATTATTTTCTGATAGTTTCGGAAATTATGTTTCCATCAATAAACTTTGCTAACATTTATTTCATTAATCAAAGAGCCGCACTCGGTACTCTTGATATTCGGCAATCGGGGCTGAACCATTTTATTCACGTTAAGAAATTTGATTCCCATGACAATTCACTCGGACAATGAAGTCTCGGGGTCTCGATACTCCTCGGGGTAAATAAGGATGACTCACTCCATTCGCGCTAATACATTTCATTCACCCTGCCCCAGAATACTGGATATTCCTGGCAGTAATGTCTTTTCCTAGATTCAAATTTCTGTCTTTCTTTCATTCCAATCCGGTCATTAATAATCAGTAATCACTGATGATGATAGTGTAAAATAATTTCTTTATCATCTTATGATTCAACGGTAATAATTTCGATCAATCCACTTCCCGTTATTATTGTAAAACGTCGTGTTTGTTGAAGAAAAAACAATATGTTTCATGCGAAAAATGTTCAGGCATTTTGATGATCTGTCGAGATTTCAAATATGCAAACTATTCCACGATGAATGTTCAAGCTTGAAGCTCTCCGTTTTGCTCGATTTTTACTCGCGGTTCAAACAATTCTACAAACAAAGCAAAAAATTTGTACATTGTTTTTCTTTCAGTCATTTCATTACTGATTCGTTATATTCATCAGAAGCTATTTATCCAAGCATGCATTTAATTTTTAATGAAAAGTATGATTTTTAGTATTTGTAGACGTACAAAACATCTAAGGTGGAGAGTTACAAAAGGGTGACATTAGGGTGCCGCTTTAAAAGGGAAATAACCGTAAAGAGGGCCGTTACATCGACAGTAAAAGTCACCTCCGCCTCCTGATTTCAATCTCTCCTGCTTCGATTCCTTCCGAGTTTCTGCGAGACCGCACATTTCCCAACTCGTGGGGAGTCTTTTTATGCTCCTTTCGGGGGTCAAAGGAGATGTAAATTCCGTGGTTTTAGAATACAGACAAACTAAGTAGGTTTGTACAACTACTATGTCAAACCTGATGTTGAAAAGTTAGAAAATTCGGCTGAATGAAAAGTACTCATTCCCCGTCTCGGAAAAAATAAGATATTGATAAGGTGAAAATAAAACTTTTTTTTAAAATTTTTTTTTTTTTTTTTTTTTTTTTTTTTTTTTTTTTTTTTTTTTTTTTTTTTTTGGCGGTTGTGCAGACAAGCTAAATTTTGGGTGTTTTATGAAAGAAAAAACCCGGGCTTTCACAGAACATCTGCGATTCAAAAATAATGAGTGACTTCAGGACCTCGGCAATTGGGGGTAAAATAGCGAAAAACATATACACAAGATAAAACATGATAGTCGGGCTGATTTTCACAACAGAGTTTTTGATATACATCAGAGTAATTAGGGAATAACCTCTCTATTCACGCTAATAAATTACATTCAAACACCACAATAAATTCACATTACCTAGAGTGGGGTTGAGATGGGAAGTTAGTGTCTGAGTGGATCGAGGTCATAATAGCTCAAGTGGTAGAGCAGCGGCGTATCTAGGGTTCGAATCCCGCTCGTGCCATTGACATTTTATCTCAATTAAAAACCTTAATTAATTCTAATTACCTAGAGTATTCTATTTCCTCGAGACAATTATGAATAAGCCTCTACATTCACGCTAATAAATTACGTTCACACCACAATCCATTTGCATTACGATTATCAATTACGTACAGACACGTCACACTTCATTCACTCTACCACGTGTCTCAAAATACTCGTAAAACTCGGGTATATTGGAAAAGTTTATTAGGTTTCGTGGTCCGCTTGACCAAATAAATTCTTTTCATTTATTAAAGTTTTGGTTGAGATAAAATGGCAAAAAGGAGGAAAAATTCATAAGGTGGGGTTGAGATTGGAAGTTAGTGTCCGAATGGATTGAAGTCACGATAGCTCGAGTGGTAGAGCAGCGGTGTATTTCGCCTAAGGTCGTGAGTTCGAATCCTGCTCGTGACAATGACTTTTTTATCTCAACCGAAACTTTAATAAATTTAAAATTAATATATTCATTCACCCTGCTCCAGAGTAATCAATATTCAACGTATTAATAAGGAAAATAATATCTCCATTCACGATATTACATACATTCACTAATTAGAGAATTAGCGCCTCCATTCACGCAATTAAATACATTCACCCTGGCTCAGAGAATTCGATATTGCTCGGATTAATTGAAGAAAAATTATCTACCTTCGAAAAATCGTGCCATTCACGCTAATAAATTTCAATCACACACCAGGCCTCATTCTTATTACCCCCGAGTACTCAATAATCCTCTGGCTAAAATTGAGCAAGAGCCCGTCTATTCACGCTAATAGATTTCATTCTTTCTGCCCCAGAGTTCGCAATATTCTTCGAGATAATTGGGAAAGTTGCACTTGCATTTACGATATTAATAACCTTCTTCAGAATACTCAGTATATCTCGTAGTAATTAAGGAAATCTCGACTCTAGTCATCCTAGTATTAAATCGATACAGCCCCAAAGTACTCAATATTTCTCAGGGTAAAATTTGGCAAAAGCCGATCTCTTCACGCTAATAAATTACATTCTCCTTGCCCCACAGTTCTTAATACTCTTTGAGATAATTGGGAAAGTAGCATCTACATTCACGCTATTAATACATTTAATCTGCTCCAGAGCAATCAGTATTTTTCGGAGCAATTAATGAAGTAGCCATCCTAGTCATGCCATAAAATTCATAGCCTGCCCCAGAACATTCAATATTTATCGAATTAATCGTAGACGTAGCATCTCCATTCTCGATATAAAATACTTTCACTCTGCCAATGAATGCTCAACATTCCGCGAGGTATTTGGAAAAATAACACCTCCATTCACGTTTCTAAACACAATCAGATCGCCCCAGAGTACTAAATATTCCTGGAGATAATTAAAGAAGGAAAACATTCACGCTAATAAATACAAACACTTTTCTCTAGAATTCTCAATAATCCTCGAGGTTATAGGGCAAGTAGCACTTACAGTCACGATATTAAATATATTCACCCTGCTCCCGAATATTGAATATTCCTCGAGGTGATTGGGGAAAATTCACCCTGCCGTTGGATACTCAATATTTCTCGAGTTAAATGGGGAAGTTGATCTACACTTAACGTCATTAAATATTAATTCATTTGCGTTTAGTGGTCAATTGGTCAAGTTACATCTTTCAATTATTTTTTCTATCCATTTAAGGTCCATGAAGTATATATTGATAAGTAAAAGAAGTATCACTTCACTAAACAGCCCCCCCCCACTTCATAATTCGCTGAGAATCCAATCCGATTACACGACATTTAAAAATGACAAAAAGGGGGTAAATTCGAACGGGTATCGGTTGAGATGGAGAGTTGGTGGCCGAGATGATGGAAGTCACGATAGCTCAAGTGGTAGAGTGCGGCTAGCTTAGCCGAAGGTCGTTGGTTCGAATCCCGCTCGTGACGCTACTTTTCTTTATCTGTACCAAGACCTTACAGAAAAAGAATAATTACTTGAAAGGGCCAATTGACCATCAAACGTCTCTACCACTTGAGCTATTGTGACAGAGAAAAAGCGTATCTAGCCGAAGGTCGTGTGTTCGAATCCCGCTCGTGACATTGAGTTTTTTTTTATCTCAACTAAAAACCTTAATTAATTGAAAGATATTAATTGGTCAAGCGGACCACGAAATCTAGTGATTAGTTATTAAATATAATAAGCCTGCTCCAGAGAAGTTAATATTCTTCGATATAATTGGAGAAGAAACACCTCCATTCACGCTAATAAATTACATTCATTTGAGTACACAATTTTTTAAAATATTATTTATATCTCACGTAAAATAACAAAAACTGAATAAACTGACAAATATTTTTACATTCTAAATCGAAAAAGTCTATCGATTTAAATCTATTTTGGTTTGTAATAAATAAATGGACCAGCCTAATCGAAGGGTAACAGTCACCTCGCCCTTCTGTTTTCTATCTCCTTTACTCCCATTCGTCCAATTGGACCAATCTAAGTAAAAGTTCAACTCGCCTAGCCGTTCTTATTTCCATCGTATCCACTTTGTTTCCTTGCTTTTAGAAAACTTCATACATTTCAATGGTGAATAACTGCAAAATATGTACAAAACTATCAACAAGTGTAAATCGGATTGACCAATGTCATGACAACCTGTTAAGGCAAACAAATTTAATTAATATTTGTCGATTTGTTGGTTGAAATTGGCAATGGCCTATTGAGAGAATTCTAAAATAAGTTGGAATGTCTGAATATACTGAAACGATCTAATAAGTGAACAAGTGTATGTCAAATATCATTGTACTTTAATCAGTTATTGAAGGACTTAGTAAATCTAGAACTCACGGAATGTCTGCTGATTTGCGTGACAGCGTGTAACATGTGCCGGCATTGTATTGATTTACTTGCATCGTCAGTTTGACACCACCGTCGGCGGATTCGAACGAAATTTAAATGTAGTATTTACGAACGAATTAATTTTTCAAAAAGGCAACGAAAAAATGAGACCTAAAAACGTGTGCATATTCAAACGCTCAATTCCGACCCCAAGGAAAAAGAGTTGGTTCATAATAGATGTCGGATTCTGCTGCAGGTGAATGCATAAATTGCTCATTTCCCCGAAGCTACACGAAAGTTTTCGAACTGCATCTTTTTTTTCAACTACGCAAAATACCAAATTTTTTAAGCGAAATTAGGAATTAAAATTAGAAGAAAGTTAAACTCGCCTGAACCCCTGCGGATGTCCGTTATGAGAAAATTATCTATTCGAAACTTTACCTACAAAACCGCCCTCGGGTTATTCTTTGATATTGGCCTGATATAAGCAGCATAAATTTGTTTGAACAGCCAATAATATTGTTTTAAATTTCTTTATAACAATCATTAAAACAGATGAATTTTTATGATTAAGATCTTCTCTTTTAAAGGATTTAAGTTTATTGTTTTTAACATAAATCCAATTAGTCTAAAGTTTATTTGTATTTTATTATATTGCTTGTAACAACCGTTGGGTTTTACTGCATGAAATCGTTAGATGAATTAACATTTGGCAAAACTGCGCAAACAGAAAATACTTTTGAAAACAATCTATGTACAAAAATTTATATTTTAATTAATTGGAGATCGTGAGGTGCGGTCTTGTGTGATGTAGGTTTAGAAAAACATTTTCTTTATCGTGCCAACGTTTCGATCTTTATTGAGATCATCTTCAGGGCCTGAGATTTACAAACATTGTTTAAATTATACAATTATATAACACAATCACTCAAAGTATTTATTTTCTGTGTATGTGTGACATTAATATGTGTCGTGTTGAGAGTGCCAGTGAGATATTACTGTCTTTTGTTTATGTATGTTGGACTTACACTCAGAACAAAACAAACATGAACGTAACTTTTGATTTAGATCAACAGAGATAAACACAGTACCAATTACAGAACATACATGTAAACTCAGCCGCAGCTACGCCAACAGCACTAATTCAATATCAATAACATACATACAGGGTGACTGGGGTTAAGTATCAGAAATTTGAGGAGGCGTTTCTATTTACTATTTGTAACAAAAAACGTCCTATAAACCCCTCTCCAAATTTCAAAGGTAAAGAAGTAATTTAAGTAAATTAATTTTTGGGTTTTTTATTTTTCGACTTAGGTCCACTAAATTGTCTATAAATAAATTAAGGTTTTTAGTTGAGATAGAAAAGTCAGTGTCACGAGCGGGATTCGAACCCACGATCTTCGGCTAGATACCCCGCTGCTCTACCACTTGATCTATAGTGACCTCGATCCTCTCGGACACTAACTTCCTATCTCAACCCCACCTTTTGAATTTTCGTTGCCATTTCATTTGTCATCGAGAATCAAATTACTAGTGAATTGCTTATAGACTTCAGAATTACTGACCGTAGGAAAATCTGGTTTGTGCCCCCTGAAAAAACGTTAAATTTCCTGTAAGAAAAGTTATTCACATTGCTTTATGGAAATGTTCTACAATAAAAAATCAGAAAAACAAAAATGCTGAAATTTTGAATTTTCTGAAAATGTTTATTAACTGTTAATAACTATAAACTCCTGGAGCTTTGCAAATTCCCGAAAAAGTTTCCCATTCCATTATCATCCAGCTGTATATCAAACTTTCAGAATTACGCTTATGGAAGGCGCACAAATTTTTGCGTTTTGTTGAAAAAGCTTTCACGGAAAGCTCCACATTATGATTTAATTTCATCACGAATATTACAAAATTTGGCCCACGGAGGCTTACTTTACTTAACATACCTATACAACGCTGAATATCAGGACCACATATTTTCTATTTCAATGGAAGTTCTGTTTATTTAAAATGGTTCATTAACCAAATCTCATCTTCCTAGTTCCTATCGACGCTTTAGACTCCTTTCTATCCTTACCAAAATTCTTGAAAAACTCTTTCTCCGACGATTATTGCCAATAATTGAAAATTCTAATATTATTCCAGATCAATAGTTTGGATTGAACGAATTCATCATGTTGCTGACAATATCCCTCTTAACTCGAACAAAAACAGCTTTGCTTGGGTTTCTTTCTTCATTTAGATCAGGTCTTCCATTGAGTCTGGCACTCGGGATCATAGTGAGATCTTTTCCCGGCGATTATGCCGAGTCCGTCAGGGAACTGAATTGTCACCTTATATACGCATTAGGTCAATTGTTCGGGTGTTACTCAGGGAAGACTACTTGGCCCATTTCTATTTTCAATATATATTGCAGACATTCCTACACATATTAACATTTCAACACATACATTAGCTGTATATTTGCGAATCTTGGATTTTTCATAAGACCTTTCTGGGTGTATGGTTGAGAAATGTTGGGCACAGCCAAGGATTCCAATTCCCAACGTCTCGAGTCAATCCAGTCTAAAATTTTCCGTCAAATTATTAATGATCCTTCTTCCGTTTCAAATTACATTATCCATAAGGACTTACACATCTCGTTACCGTTATAAAAAAAAATTATCACTTCCAAACCTACCTAAAAATCCTCCAAGACGATTGAAGCGAATGTAGCCCTGGACCTTCTTTTTAAGTGAAGATTGAAAACATTTCAGTGTGAAGGAGAGTTGGGACAGGACAATTTCTACAAAATACTTAAAAGACAAATTTAACATATATGAACATATTTACTTAATACAATATTTGTAGTTGTAAATTTCAAATAAATGTAATAAAAAAATTGTCAAAAAATATCTCTCTTAAGAACAACATTTTGCAGAGAAAATGGTGTATTTTCACTGAAGGTATAAATATGAAGGGAAATAGAACAGGCTGGCCAAATTTAGAAAAGGCATTACAAAATGGTCTTTATGACAAAGGGCGTAAAACAGTAACTCTCGCCGTCTCAGATGGTACATGGACAAATATCTCACAACTTAACACATTCGCACATCTATCACACTTTTCATGCTAAGGATCTAAGGTGATTTCAATTTACATCACGTCGAATGCTGTTTAAAAGACGAATTCTCGTTTCTACACTTTTGATTCAGTATGTAGACAACTGCTAACAAAACCTAATATTTTACACCAAACCACAGACTGTCACTGACGAAAATATGTTACAATACATTCACCATTGCAAATTGACACTATTTCATACAGATTCATACAAGAAAATAGCAAAAAATATTCACAAATACTTCAACATGACATTGTTCAGAAAGGTAACAAAATACTCTGATCATTGTACACTGACAGGCTAAAAATTCAACCTAACTGTTTTTTTGTTTTTTTCGATAAAAGAAAATTCTGCCCTTAATTTGTCTCATTGTTGTTAACAATAAATATTTCTTTATACTATGTTTTAAATTTGGAATATCAAATAGACGTAAACATATTTATTCTTTAATAAAAAAAGTTTCAAGCTAAAAGCTGTTTATTCAGTTTCAATTGAATTCAGAAGCAATAATAGACTGTTCAGTTTTCATCTTTGTTTTCTTATGTTCATTTTTTAAACTTAAAAATGTCACTTAGTGCTGAGGATGTTGCGCGTGATGTGGCACGTATTGATGTTGGACGATCCACCAGGTACGCGGCTATTGCCATCGGAGTTCCGTACGAAACGACCTTAAATGTTTTCGAGAAACTGTGTCCTAACATAGAAAGCCCGGTTCTGCACGCCCTAGGGTAACAACCTCAGGATAACCGGTTTTTGACATTAGAATTTTGCGAAACCGGCACCTTACTATTGTTCAAGCGTTTCATCAGCTCCAGGAAGTCTAAGATGGCCAAATTTCTGAACGCACTGCTGGAAGAAAATAAAATCAGTACGGACTGATGGCGTTTTGCCTCGTAAGATGACCAGAATTGACCAAAACACACGGAGTTGCACGGCTTGCATTTGCTTGAAAACTCTAAGAGTCATTGGTCATTGGACGATTGGTCTGCTGTACGTTTTACAGATGAGTATAGATTTGCTCTACGATTTCCAGATGGGCGTGAAGTAGTGTGGAAAAGAAAGAAATTAACATCCTGTAATTTTTCCCAGAGCCAACCTTTTCAACGTAGCTCAGTGATGGTGTGGCCGGGAATTTCAATGGACAGTCGCACAGACAGTTGTTCGTGGAGGATCTTTGACGGCCACTCGCTACGTGGATGAAATTTTGAAACATCATACGTGGCAAATCTTCGATGAAATCATCGACAATTCTATTCTAATACACGATAATATACGTCCACATGTTGCTCTCAAGATGTAATTAAGACAAGTGGATAACAATATCGAAATGTTAATTAAAAATCTACTAAACTAATTTTATCTGTCCGTCTTTTCATTTTCCTTAGCAATTTACCTGAATTTAACTAGATCAGAAATTGAAGAGTTTTAACAAAAATTATTTAGTTATGATGGTTTGAAAGAAAATTCGCCAAAAATGTGGAAAATCATATACCGATAGATTAAAATTTTACTAACAGTTTATTACCTATTTTTGTTTTTAATAACGCACATTACCTCCTCCGACCTCGCGGATGGTCTTAAGTCTCCGAGGCATCGAGTAAATAAGCGTCCGGATTTCGTCTTCAGAAACAGAATCCCATTCTTCAACGAGAGAAGTTTGAAGATTTCAACACTTGTTGCAGGCGGCGAACGATGTCTAATACGTCTCTCTAACATGTCCCATAAGTGTTCTATGAGATATGTCAGGGGAATGTGCTGCCAATTAATTGTTATTCTAACATCATCCAAGTCATGGGGTGTTCCTGTCCAGACTTTGTACAAAGAAATAAATAACTAGAGCTATATGCGGCGGGCATTACCATGCAATAACACCATGTATACCTCCAATAGACAGAGGGAACTTCCTCAATGTACCTTAATACGGTGATCCATTTTGTATGTTAATCAGTTTGGTACGGGCATGGACGTTGATTCACCCCCATACCACAAAAGACTGCTTTTGAAAAGAAACCGTCTGCACTTCTTCTCATCACAGTCCTGGTCATCTGATCGCCACAAACCATAACTTCATTCATAAAGAGAACAGCCTCCAATTGTTCTAGTATCCTGATTTGCTCATAGTCGCCATTCTACTATATTTTTCCAGTAGTAAAGAACCTGATAAAGGAAGTCTAGAGACTAAGTTAATCTCACGAAGCCTTTTAGAGCTTACCCTTATCTATCGAAGAAACTATTAAATAACGTTTCCATAATAAAACAATTTTCTCTAGCCGTCGAACACCGCGGTCGACTCAAACAGCTCATAGACCATCGTGGATGGAGAAGCGTCGCACTGCCACAATACATCGTTGGTCAAAGAAACTGCCCAGGCAAGGTATTAAAACTTTGTTTTTAAGAAAAAAATTACTAAACAAATTTTTACTCAAATTTGCTCTTTCATCAAAGAAAACAATTAAAAACCAATTATCTCCTCGACAAATTGGCTCAGGAAAAAATAAAATTGAACTAATTTTCTTTTTTTAATCTAAAGCCTGTAAAAGAAATAATAACTTTTTGTAAAAGTAAGAAAAACGTAAGAAAATGGTCCGAATCCAATTATTTTTGGACATGTTTTTGTAACCACTTAGCAAAGATAAACTGCTTGATATTGAACTGGCTGCATTGGGTTACTTACCGAATCCGTCCAAGCTCGCATATTTGTTTTCCTTACTTTTCACTGAATATGGCAAAAAGCCGATCGGCGTTTGAGTATCTTAAATAAAGGCCTCGAGTTTAGTCGGACCCCATGCCTGGTTCGATATCCAAATATTTGTTAACTGGTTAGAAAAGCTTGTCTAGAAATAATGGCTAATACAAAACCGATTGCGGAAATTTTTCTCGTTTTAATCAATTTTGCTGATGCATACGAAAAGTTCAATTAGCCGTAGAGATTATACAATGATTACTGTATCTCGGGAAAGACAATCTTTCGCCTGTTTTTTCTATTTACCAAAAATGTCATCTAATGGAAAGACCAGGTAATTGATGTTTTTCTTTCGATTTTCTTCTCTTGACTCCATCCGCCAGGACGTCCGGAAGCTATTATCACCGACCCCTTTCCAGTTCTAACAACTTGCACATCTCGCAGACCGTCCGTCGGTCCAGTATCGACTACACGCCAGCTCGGTTCCTTCCTAAACTTTCATATCAAGCGTAAACTTCCGGATCTGGTCCCTTTCTTTAAATAGCTGCCCCGACGGGGACAATGACTAGCCGTAAATCAGTCGCGTCTTGGAAGTGAATGGAAAGGAAGGGCGAAGGGGTGGCCTAAAAATTTATAGGGGTCATGCAATGTCTGGGCCAGGAGCCGGCTATTAGCGGCTGTCAGCTCCACTCTGCTCGATATATGGCTTCGCACGGGGCAACACACTTGTAAAAACCCAGAGCTTTATTAATGAGAGGCGGAAGTGGAAGAGAGTGAAAAAATTCTCCTACGTTCTGATGCTTCCTAAATTAAAAGGTGTTATATCAATTTTTCACATTTTTTCACTCAAAAATAATAAATATAACAGTTAAAAATTAAGTTCAATAATTGTGACAACAACTTGACAAACGAAAAAAGAAAATTACAACATAAAAATAGAGACAAAGTACTGATGCTTCCAAGAAGCTAAAACGCCTCTGACCGGCTAAGGCTACAGTTACTGTTTATAAATGTGAATTCTGACGAAATTTTGTTTTGACGAGTTCGTCGAACAAACATTGTTTTACAATGAAAGTGATTACTTTGACAGGGAAGTGGGTGTCAGAAAACCCACGATGTCATCTGGACCACTCGGGCGTTCAAACCAATTTGATTTTTTCGTGCGTTCTGACGTTCGATTTGGAAAGTTTTGGTATTTCACCATGGATACAGATAAAATGATTAATCTCGTTTTTTTAGATTCGGTGTTAGTGGGACATGTACAAAAAAAACTATAACAACAAAGATATTTTTCGGCCAAAGTGGAAGAAAAGCTCCTAAGAAATCAACACTACGCTAAAGCCATATTTGGTTAGTGGTCATAATTAACTACATTAATTAATGAATAATTCTTTTTGTCTAAGGTTTTTGGTTGAAACGAAAAATTAGTGTCACGAGGGGGATTCGAACCCACGACCTTCGGCTCAATACGCCGCTGTACTAACCACTTAAGCCTATCGTGACTTTGATCCTCTCGGACACCAACTCATCTCAACCTACAAACCTACGAAGTTCGAATTTTCCCTTTTTTGCCATTGTTCAAATTTCGTTTTAATTAATGTCAATTATGACCGCTAAACATACGTGATAAATATGTTTTTTTTAACGGACTAGCAATGAGTGAAACTCTCCCTTCTCGTCTCTTGTGGAAAAGGATTCTTCCTGTTTTTCCTCAAACTATCAACAACATCTTAATCAACGGGCTTTCAAGTAAATAAAACTCATTAAGTTCGACCGTTTTGCTTGGAGGCAGAAACGTTCTGACTATCAGAAAACGCGCACAATGTAGCCACCATGTTCTGACGAGGATTTCGGACTTACTCGTCAGAACATAATTTCGTCAGAATTCGCACCAATAGAAACAATAGTCTAAACCAGTGACAAAAAGCAGTAGCTATCGGGAATTTGATAAATGGACGGAAAAAGAATACAAATCGTGAAATGAACGAACACAACACACCAAATAAAGAACTTTTAAATGAAAAAATCAACAAAAATTCACACATTTGTTTTAACTTTTAAATAAGTGATTATTTAGGTTTAAATAAACGTAAGAAATACAAAATTTGTTAAATGAGAAATGAGATAAAAGGTATTCCTTTTTAGCCAGAACAGAATAAGACCAACATTAAAGAATATAATATAAATAATATATTAAAATTTATTATTATATAAATAGCATTTAATTTATATAAATAATATAAAATATTTAAAAAACTAAAAAGTTAAAAAGGAGGAATGTATAAATATTATAGGTAGAGAAAAAAAAAGAAAAAAAGAAAGAGCTAGAGAGAGAGATAGAGTTGTAAAAAAAATTTGTGATAAAAGGAGTAGGCCAAATGAAAAATGAATGGATAATAAATATGTAGTAAGAGCTAAAAACGAAAACATGGCTTTAATTTTTGTCTAATTATGATTCATATAATAATAAGTGTAACGATGTTTTCTTATATTCGACCTCAACAGTTAATCTTATGATTTTTCTTTTTTGAAGGTGGGAAAATAGGTCATCTCAAAAAAAACCACAACCGGATTTTATCCACAACGTTTCTGATTTATTTTAATCATTCCTCAGGTGAGTTAACGCCTGTACATAGAACAAATATTTTTTACATTTTTAGATCAACATGGTTATCATTGTTTCTTCACTACTTACAATGTTTAAAAAAGTGGTCGTCAATCATTAATATTTTATAACAGTTTATTTTAAAAGAGAGCCAGTGTGGTACTTATTCAGACTACGAACAAACGTTTTAATATTTTGAACCTCTCATGTGACTTTCGACCTCTTATCAACATCTTATCACAGACCAACGAATCAACATTAAAACAGTTAGAACTGATAGAATTTATCAACATAAATACACAGTCCAAACTAGTAAAAACAATGAAACTGCCTTGGCACAACATGCAGTTGTTGAAGGTCATATATTTTTATTTGATGATGTTAATATTGTTACAAAAGAACGAAATAGTAAAAAACGAAAGTTCCCGGAGGCCCTTTACATAAACAAAGTTAAACCGTCTGTTAATTACCGTCAAAACTGTGATATGATAAGTGATTGCTATTTTAATTTGTTAAACAATATATAAAAATAATCTAGTCAATTTTAAACTCTGGAGTAAACTTAAAATCTGTGATAGTTCTGATAATAATTGTTAAAATATTGTAAATAAAATAAATAAAATTTGTTGTTTAAAAATAGATTTTTAAGAAAAATGCAATTTTAACTGTTAACTGTTTTTTTAATGTTGATACGTTGGTCTGTGATAAGATGTTGATAAGAGGTCGAACGTCACATGAGAGGTTGCGATAAGAGTCTAGTCAGGTTCAAAATATTAAAAAATTTCTTTGTAGTCTGAATAAGTACCACACTGGCTCTTTTTTAAAATAAACTGTTATAAAATATTAATGACTGACGACCATTTTTTAACCATTGTAAGTAGTGAAGAAACAATGATAACCATGTTGATCTAAAAATGTAAAAAAATATTTGTTCTGTGTACAGGCGTTAACTCACCTGAGGAAGGATTAAAATAAATCCGAAACGTTGTGGATAAAAACTGGTTGTGGTTTTTTTTTAGATGACTTATTATCCCACCTTCAAGAAGGAAAAATCATAAGAATAATAATTAGTATTTAGTATTTATTTCTTATTAAGTTTTAACAAGCATTATACATATTGAAAATCAGATTTAATCGTTAAGAAAATATTTCGGAACGCAAAAAGCTAAAACAAAAATCATTGCAATTTACTCATATCCACAAAGTAAAACAAGGAACAATAATTCATTATAGTTAATATTGCTGTGGCAAACCACTTGGTTTTGTTCTGTGATTTCAAAATGTTGATACAAACTCGAAAGTAGGTTTACAGTTGCCAAGTGTCAGCATATTCATCACGCCGGTCATTAGCATTTTCTGCCGCGTTCGGCACAACGCTGCCATAGATCACAATTGAATTACACGAGAAGTCGAAAAATTTACCACTATACATTTTTACGTTAGATGATTTTTTTAAATTTAATAATGTTTTGTAAATCTTAAGATCTTGTTAGCCTAATTTATTCCATAACTTTAGGAAATATATCATATTAATAATTAATTAACAGAAGGCATGAGATTGTGGGAAAAGAGAAAATATTACATCCATAAACATATACATATTTATGTATATTCATTTTGTCTGTGCTCACAATCTCTCTCTGTCTCACTCACTTTCTCGCTCTCTCTCTTTCTCTCTCTCTATCTACCTATCTAACTATCTATCTATCTATATATCTATCTATCTCTATCTATTTATCTATTTACCTGTCTCTCGTTCCATTTGACTGAGACTTTTCCTGAATTTATTATATCTGTCAAATATTCAAACTATTATAGTATATGTTATGTTGTTAGTTTATGCTATTTTGTTCCGATTTGTATGTTAATCTATAACATTGTAAGAAAATTTTGTAATTATATAATTATCTTTCTTTTTTGATTTGTCACAGTGACATGATCGTATATTTTTATTCAGTTATTATTACGGTTCCACATTCGGCTTAAATTTTCTATTTTTATTGTTATATTTTTTTACTATTATATACATATGATCATCTTGAAGCGCATGTATGTAAGTTCAAATTGTAAAATGTTTTTTTCTTGTTGAGTGTAGGAAAGTTCAAATTGACGTAACTCTGCAAGATTTGTAAAAATTACTCGTCTATCAAATCAAATCAAAATCTCTCTCACTCTTGCCTTCCTCTATCCCTCTCTCTCGCTCTCTCTCTCTTTTTTCTCGCTCTCTCTATCTCTCTCTCTTTCTCTCTCTCTATCCAGCTATCTATCCAGCTATCTATCTATCTATCGATCGATCTATCGATCGATCTATCTATCTATCTATCGTTTTATCTATCTATCTCTCTTTCCTTTTGAATCAAACTCTCTCTGAATTTATTATATCTGTCAAATATTCAAACTATTATAGTATATGTTATGTTGTTAGTGTATGCTATTTTGCACCAATTTGTAAGTTAATCTATAACATTGTAATCTATAATATTGTTAGCAAATTTTGTAATTATATAATTTTATTTATTGATTTGTCACAGTGACATGATCGTAAATTTTTATTCAGTTATTCCATCCGTTTCCACATTCGGCTTAAATTTTCTATTTTTATTGCTTTATTGTTTTTACTATTAAATACATATGATCATCTTGAAGCCCATGTATATAAGTTCATATCGTAAAATGTTTGTTTCTTATTGAGTGTAAGAAAGGTCAAATTGACGTAATTGTGCGAGATTTGTAAAAATTACTCGTATATCAAATCAAATCAAAATTTCTCTCTCGCTCTTTCCTTCCTCTCTCTCTTTCTCTCGTTTTCTCACTCTCTCACTTTCTCTCTCTTCTCTCTCTCTCTCTCTTTCTCTTCTTTTTCCCTCCATTTCACTCTATATTTCTCTTCTCTTTTTCTCTCTCTCTCTCTCTCTCTCTCTCTCTCTCTCTCTCTCTCTCTCTCTCTCTCTCTCTTTCTCTCTCTCTCTCTTTCTCATTTTTTTGTTCATCTGAGATGTACTACCCTATTTAATCAATTCTAGTTCCCTGGAGACTAGGTGTTGCAAGGATTACATGTCGTGATGGTTTAGCATCGTGCAGAGCCGTGAAATCGGTAGTTTACTTGATTGGTTTCCGACTTATGGAAAAATCAAGGGAGTGAGTAAGAGCGAAAGTGAAACTAAGACAGAGAAACAATTAGTACTAAAAATAACTTGCACTAATAGAATATGTAATTTGTAAATATCGATTGATGATGAGTGAAGAACGAAAAAAAGTATTTTTTGAAAAGGAAGAAAGAAGTGTACTAATAGGAAACATTAGAGACAAATATAATGTAAGAGTAGTAGAATATAGTTGAATTATTTGCTTTTTGTGTTAAGATAAAGTTTTGTATCAGTAAAATAATAAAAGGTTGTAAACAATTCCAGTTTTTTAAATGTTTTTAAATATATTTCCATGTCAAATGTTCACATAGGTTTTTTTAAAGATCGATTTCTCTCAGAAGTAATGTGCGATCTCGTAATATAGATTATTCTTTCCCATTTCCTTCTATGGGTAGGGAAAGTTGAAAAGTGGCTTGGCACATGCAAACGTCGTTCCAATAATGCATTTGCACCCTTCCGTAGTTAGCCGATGAATTTGATGAAAAACTTGAAGAAGAAATTACCAGAGCCAACGATGCAGCACGCAACTCGTAGCCGCTTTCCAGCTCTCCTGAATTTACTCTTTTCTGACATGGAATAACAAAAAAGTCCCTCCTTGCTAATGAATATTTACAATCACGAACAATCCAAGAGACGGGGTGGGCTGGGACTGGCAGACTTCATACTTCAAAACTACAACTTTTTAAGCTCAAGGTGTTTTTCTTTTAAATACTCGTTTAAATTATAGACAAAAGAAAAAACTCTTTACATTTCACACACACATCTGATATCAAGAGTAAAGAAAGAGAAAATCTTAACAATGTTCGATCAACCATCAATCGAGTTTTCCAAATTGCCAACAACGTCCTTCATTTTGCACTCCTCACTAACCCTCGACCCAAACTAATTTTCAAGGAAAGGTTTATCAAGTTCACTTAGCAGGAGGATGAGCAAACAAAGTTGGTCGTAAACATCCTTATAAGTCGGGCTCGATTAATCTGTCTGGTACACAGTACACTTAATGGACGATGTCGTCGTAATGAAAAGCAAAAGGCGCGCCTACTCGTAAAAACCCGAGCCTCACCTTTAAATACGCCTGTCTCACGAAGGATCTATTAAAACCTTATCCTCATCCTCCTTCAAATAATCTTTTTCTCTTTATACGATGACCAAACGAGTTTTATGAAAATCCTCATACTTCAACAATTTCTGAAGACAATGTTACAAATAAAACCAAACGAGTTAACAAGGATATGTCACAGTTATATATGTTATATGTTATTTATATATCCAAAGTAATTTAATATAAAAATGTACGTTATTCAGAATCTCATAAACACCACAGGTTGGCCCTTTAAAGTCCCGTCTGTTTATACAGGGTGAATTGCTACTCGTGCTACAAACTTCTCCAGTAGATTCTTCACCCTAAAATGAACAAAAAAGTTCATATTGTCCATGGTCCGATTCTCAACNGGACCATGGACAATATGAACTTTTTTGTTCATTTTAGGGTGAAGAATCTACTGGAGAAGTTTGTAGCACGAGTAGCAATTCACCCTGTATAGACATTTGTTTTTATATTAGGAGAATAAAACATAATATTATATTATTATTAGTGATCGTTAGTTAATGATTATTTACAGATCGTGAGACGCGTTCTGATGTGATGTAGGTTTTAGAAAAAGATGTTTTTGTACGAATTGAAGGCTTGATTAAAACGGATAATTGAACTTAAAAGTTCTTTTTTTTATACAGCGAGGCAGTAAAATCGATATATATCGTATATCGTGCGGTTATCAATGGGGCGAAACATTTAACGTTTTAAATGTAATAAAGATCAAAATGGGCGAGGGGAGTCGGCGAGAAGAGAAACGGGATAACCAACCTGTAGCTGTGTGTTTGGTATTCAACATAGGCCTTTCTACTGCAGACGTCGTGCAGCCTGTTTGAACATCTTTGACGTTAAGTTTGACTCTCGTGCTTTGAGGAACTCTTAGTAAAACTGTGATATTATACTGCTTTACATATTTAAAAAATACTATTTCTAATTAATCAAATTATTATGTGCTCAATAAAAATAGTAAATCAGAAAATTTAGAAATAATAATAAATTATTATAATATTTTTAAAGTTAGTAGTTATTTCCTTAGCTCATCTACTGGTCTTTTATGTATTTCGTGCATTTCGTTGACATAAAGAATATTTAAAGTTTTATAATAAAGTTGTATATTTTCTCATTTTAGTGTTTTTATTTTCATACTTTCCTTCCTAATCTTTCTTCCTCTTTCACTTTCTCTTTCTCTCTCTCCTTCTCTCTCTCTCTCTCTCTTTCTCACACGCGCTCATTTTTTCCTACTTCCTCTTAAAACTCTATTTCTTTTTTTGCTTTCTATGTTTTAATTTTTATCTCCAATTTTTCCATTATCATACGTGCACTTATCGCTCTCTCTCTTTAGTTTTACTTTCATCACCTCTCCTTTTATTTTAAATTCTCTTTCTTCCTATTTCATACAATTCATTTCTCTGTTTCTCTGTAAGTCTTACGCAATTTCTCTCTTTCTCTCTCTCTCTCTCTCTCTCTCTCTCTCTCTCTCTTTGTTTATTCTTTGCTTCCTTTCTCCCCCTTTCTCTTTTTTCCCCCTCTGTTTCTTTACCTTTCTCTCGTTCTCCCTTTCTATTACTTTTCTTTTTTGGTTTCTCTCTATCTTTCTTGATCAGTCTCTCTCTCTCTCTCTCTCTCTCTCTCTCTCTTTCTTTCTTTCTTTCTCAGACGTGCTCACTTTTTACTACTTCTTCTTAAAACTCTATTTCTTTTTTTTTGCTTTCTGTATTTTAATTTTTATCTCCCATTTTTCCATTATCATATGTGTACTTATCGCTTTCTCTCTCTCTGTAGTTTTACTTTCATCACCTCTCCTTTTATTTTAAATTCTCTTTCTTCCTATTTCATACAATTCATTTCTCTGTTTCTCTGTATCTCTTACGCAATTTCTCTCTCGCTCTCTCTCTCTCTCTCTCTCCCTCTCTTTGTTTATTCTTTGCTTTCTTTCTCCCCTTTCTTTTTCTTTTTCCCTCTCTCTTTCCCCCCTTCATCGTTCTCCCTTTCTATTTCTTTTCTTTCTTGGTTTCTCTTTCTATCTCTCTCTTTCTCTCTTCCTCCTATCTCTTTCTCTCTTTGCCCACTTACTTATTCTCACTCTGCATCCTTTCCCGTCATTCTACTCACTTTTACCTACTTCCTCTTAAAAATCTATTTATTTTTCTCGCTTTCACTATTTTAATTTTTATCTCCCATTTTACCATTTTCCAACGTACACTTATCGCTCTCTTTCCTTAGTTTTACTTTCACCACCTCTTTTTGTTTCAAATTCTCTTTCTTCATATTTCATACAATTCATTTCTCTATTTCTCTGTATCTCTTACACAATTATTCTTGCTCTCTCTCACCCTCTCTTTTTTTTCTTTGCTTTATTTCTGTTCCTTTCTCTTTCTTTTCCCTCTCACTGTCTTTTCGTGCTTTATATCGCAATATCTCTCTTTCTTTCTCTCTCTATCGTTCTCCCTTTCTAGTTCTTTTCTTTCTTGGTTTCTCCCTCTTTCTCGCTCTCTCTCTCTCTCTCTCTCTCTCTCTCTCTTTACCTCTCTTCCTCCTATCTCTTTCTTTCATTGCCTCCTTTCTTTTGCCAACTCTCCTCCTTTCTCCCAACGTTTTTCTTTTAAATTATGACATTGAGTTTTTTTTGTACGGAAGTTTGAATTAGGGAGAAAGCTCTGTATGTCTTATCATATTGGATGGTATACTTTTAAGTGGAAATCATTCATTTTACATGTCGATTTCAACGATATTACTTTTCTTTTATTTTTTGAAGAAGAATTTTGGAAAAATTTTGAAGGGCATTTAATTTTTTTCTATTTCACTCTTTATCTCTCTCATCTCACTGTCCTTATTTATTATTCTTCTTATATGATTTTGTGGCCTGATACCAACTATGTCTTGTTAATTAATCTAACAAAATAAACAGAATATTATATAAATATTTTTATCGTATCAATTTTGAACTTCAAACAGTCGAATAAAGCAGAGAACAAGACGTGAAATAAATAATCAAAGACACAAAATTACTGACTACCTTAGCATCAATTGCAAATACGAAACAAATCAAATAGCCAAACCTGAAATTTATAAACATGAATCGAATCGTTAAACCAAAAATCCTACATAGTTAAGATCAAAACTTCTCGATAGCAAAGTTGTCAATAAAAACAATTAAGAAGAATTTTCTAAAAACCTATTCGCTCATAATATTGAAAGCAGTATCATCGATTATAATAAGTGATCAACTTCGATCTTTTCTAGGTGACTAGTGTGTATGAAAATTAATTGTCAGTCTGTTTGGAATTCCTATCACAAGTTTTGATTGTGCGAAATGTCAATGAAAATCTATCTTAACAGAAATGTGTGTTGTACGGTTAATGAGCTGGATTAATTAACTGAGAATAATAGAAAAGTAACTGAAACGATTATATCAATATTGATCATTTTCTCGGTTTAGGCACAGTATTCAAAAGTTGTAAATAATTGCAAACATGTTTCTAAGAACTTTCTCGCTAATGACATACACAATCCTTAATCGTTAATGGTTTTATCATACGTAACAACTTATTATGTTTTGTATTTAATGTTTTAACTTTAGTTCTATTGATGAGAAATAAATTATTTGTCATCTTTCCTGGAGTAAATTTGAAAAGCGTATATGTTGAAATCTGCCGCCAATGTGCAAAATAGAAGACGTTTCCCCTTTTATTTCCAACAAGCTTAATCTTCTATTGTACGCCTTTTATATTTTCTGAGTGGTCTTAATTCTAAGAATTTAAACTTTTTTGTTGCTTATTAATGGTCCACTGAGTGATATTAATACCGCCTAGAGCAATGACACAGCGAACAAAGGTTTTCTGTACTTTCACCATTTTAATTTAATTATAAGTGAAAACAATAAAAGCTCAAACAATAAAAAAAATTAAAAAAATATGCGCCATGAAAGGAATTGACAAAAATATTGTTCAAAAGAAACACAGAAATTGACTAATTTAAAAGCTCTTTTTGTAAGAATTTGGTATAACGTTTTAGAAAAGGGGAAAAGGCAAAGTTGGAGATTGTCTGAAAGTATTTGGCATGAGCACGCAATTATGCCGTTAGCCCGTAGATATTCGTGCGCCCTTATAGTTTCCTGGAGGATGAACACGCAAAAATTGTAGGAAAGAAGAATAAAATTTTAATGGCTTTTTGTTTTTAATGTTGTCAATTTGTGACAAATTGTATCAATTCTATAGGTTTTGAGTGCCAAGTACTTTTATAATTCGTAATTATTTATATTATGCAGACTTCCTCAGTTTTTCAATACGAAAAATAAAATCATAGTAAATAAATAAATTGATTCTTTTTTACTATTTGTTGAATATTTTATAGCAGAGAAAGATGTGCGGAAAAACATAAAACTTTTGTTTAAAAAAAAAAACAACATAGAATGACCATACCACGTTGAAACATTGGACTAGAGCATAGAAAGGTCTTTTTTATCATAAAATTATGTAGCTAGATCCCCGGTACCGTTTTGCAATATTCAAGAATGAAAAAAGCTCATATTTCTTGTCAAGTTTGAAAATCGGCTCACGTCTTTGCAGGCCGGCTCTTTTCGCTTTTTCGACTAATTGAATTTGAAGCTAAATAAGTTAAAGATCTGAAGTAAGATTAAACTGGGCAGGCCAGACGGGAAATTTGACATAGGGACGTCATTAATAAATGAGAGTTAAATTTAAAGGTTATTCTTTTTCCCCGACTGAGGTTGACTCGATTATCCACTTCAAAACAAATAGAAAATAACTTTATTGACTTTTAAAAGACATCATTACAAATCTTATGTTAAATCTTCAGGAACTCAATCTTGCGAGTGGTATTTAAAAATTCGCAACCTTCAAAATCGTCTAAAAAGTCAATGTGTGCTATTTCCTAAAAAAATTTCCAATAAACTAATAGTAAATTTTATAGAGTAATGCGGGAAGAAGTATTCTGTTCACTTAAATCCTTTTCTTATGTTTACTGACATCATCTACCACTTATTATCTATTGTATTTCTTTCTACCTCTCTGCTTTCCTTTAATGGAAATATCTCTCTCTTTTTCTCTATTCTCTCGCTCTCCTTCTCTCTCTCCCTCACACTCTCTCTCTCTTTTTTGTCGCTCGCTTTCTTTTATATGGTATCTATTTTTGTTTTTTCTTAAGGTCACACTCCTTCTTTTCTCTCCGTCTTCCATTTTGGTGTTTCTTTTTATGTTTCTCCGTTGATCTTTTGTTGTTTTTTTACTGTCTCTTCCTTACTTTCTTTTCTGACCTTGGTTTTTGTTGTTTCTTACTGACACTCTCCTTCTTTCTCCATCGTCCATTTAGGTGTTCCTTTTTATGTTTCTCCGGTGATCTTTTGTTGTTTTTTACTTCCTCCTCCTTTCTTCCTTTTTTGTTATTCGTTTTTGTTGTTTCTTACAGTCACACTCCTTCATCTTACTCTGTATTTTTGTTGTTGTTTCTTACTTTACTCTTTCATATCCTGTTTTCCCCTCTGATCCCAACTCAATCAATGTTGCTCTCTCGCTCTATTCTTTAGGCGCTCACTCTTTTTATTACTGTCCTTCTTCTTGTTCTTTGTTACTGACTCTCCTCACTCTATCCTCCTCTTTTTCATATATATTTCATTTTTGTTGTTCTTTTAACGTATACTTCATTCTTCTCACACTGTTTATATTTTTTCTTACTGTTACACACTTTTCTTCGCTTTTTGCCTTCATTTTTGTTGTTTTTTACTGTCACTCATCTTTCATCTCTCTCTCCTTCTGCTCCCCTCTTAATAACTCTTGCTCCTTCTATCTCGCTCTCTCTCTCTCTCATTCTCTCTCTTTTTTCTGTTCTGTTTTTCTTCTTCTTGTTTCTTACTGGCTTTTCTCTCTCCGTCCTCCTTTTTTATGTTTCTCTCAGTTTTTTCTTTGGTCATTTTATACTGTCTCCCTCTTTCTTTTCTCTTAGGCATCCTTTTTTGGCGTACCTTACATTCTCACTTCTTACACTATTTTTCTCTATCTTTCTTTATCTCTTTATGTGTATATCAATGTATCTATCTCTATATCCCTATTTAACTGTTTGTCTATCTATATCATCATTGTTTATTTATCTCGGTTCTACTATCTATCCATCTCTACCTATTTGCACTATCTATCTAGTTCTTTCTTTTTGTTCAGTCTCTCTATCTATCTTCATATCTAAATACCTCCATCTATTTATCTAGCTCTCTACTATCTATCCCTTTCTATATTTCTGCCTGTCTCCGTCACCCTTTTGCGCGCTCTCTCTCTCACACACTCTCTCTCTCTGTCTTTCTTTCTCCCTTTCTCTCACTCTTTCTCTCTCCCCACTCTTTCTTCTTACTCTACCTCTCTCACTCTCCGTGATTTTATCAGTGATAACTGTAGTCTCTCCGTTACCAAAAAGGTGGTCAGGGCGGCTATGTCCAGGGCATGAAATATGCATTCAAGTACTACTAAAAGGAAATAAAAACTTAAATTTCTTAGATCGGAGGAGAACATCTTACGTACCCCAAGAGCGCTTTCGGCATATAGTATTTCGAGGTTCTGATTCGTAGACGATGGATCATCCTCGCTCGATTAATAATAGGCCATGCGAGGATGACACAATCACATTCACTTTTAGGCCAACAACCGCTTATGTTTCCTGTAGGCAGAGAAAGTTTGCTCGACGTGTACAACTTAATTAATGCCATTCGTTGGTGTTGAAATGTCAACCGATATGATAATTGTGCTTGGACGCGGCAGCGAATATTTCTGTCCCATGCTCCAATTTTCGGAGGAAGTACGGCTGTTTTACATAGTGCACTGATATGCAAAATATTACGCCTAATTTTTTTTTTTTTTCAACTATAAAAAAGTTCTGTTCTTGTATTTTTTATTTCTTTAACAAATCCGTGGTTTAATTTCAAATTTTATTTGAAAAATTACGCTTAATGCTGAAGATCGTTTTTCATTTTTACATTTTTCTTAGCAAAATTACATTTATGTTTCACTTTTTGAAAAAAAAAGAAAACAGCAAAAATTAGTAAAATTAAAAGAAAAGTGTTTTTTATAATGGAAAAAATCAATTGGGCGGAATTTTATTACCTTTAAGTTTATTTCCTTGACGTTTCATTTTGTGTTTAAGTGAATATTGAGAGTAAATGTATTTATTAGAGTGAATGCGTGCAGTATAACTTCTTATTTATATAGTGTGTCTAAAAGAGAATATCGACTACTTATACTCCACCAACTTTCTTGAATGCATTTATGTAAATAAGAAAGCGTGTATTTAACAATTAGTGTGAGTGTAGATTTAACCCGCGTTCGAGGCAGGTACATATGTGTATTTTGCTGGAAATTTTGACTTCTAAACATCAATCTTCCTCTATTATTTTTATTTTACAATCTTCATATTTATCTAGGTGAACTTATCGCCAAAGAACGTCCTTATTATTAGATGTAATTTTAATATTATTAATTGGTAGAAATACGTATATGAAATTTTAAACAATAGACTATGCAAGAAAAACTTTATCGTCTTTATACCGCTTTATATTAAAAAATAAAACATTTTACCTCGCACCTTGATTTATGCGTTTCTTATAATTTTTCATAATATAAAGCACAGCGAAAGTAGGATTAAACTAAATTACAACTGATGGAATTATCTTAAGAGAAATCATCTGATTTTGTCACAAGTTCTAAGAACAAAGGTCCTTATTTAGCCAGATAACCTGGAGATAATTCTGCCTGTCTTTCGCAGTAATCTAATTAATTCTTTCAAAAAAGATAGAATACATTTTTATCTGCGAAGAAAAACGTTTTATTACCTTACTTTTGAAATAAAAGTTAATTTATTGTCAATTTTTGTTTCTTTTACAAGAGCGGTTTAAAGAAACGATTAACTTAAAAACATAACTTGAAATTCATTAGATTTGGTATACCGAGTAGATCGAAGGTAAGGTAGTTCAAGGGCAGAGCAACGGCGTATTAAGCCGAAGGTCGTGGGTTCGAATCCCGCTCGTGACACTGGCTTTTTTATCTCAACCAATACTGTCCGAATTTTCCCTCCTTTTGCCTATATTTTACTTATTAAATTCATTATATTTCGTTGTCCGATTGACCAAATAACATCTTTTAAATAATTAATCTTTATGTAAGGTATTGGTTGAAATAAAAAAGTTTTATTTCAACCAATACCTTACATAAAGATTAATAACTTGAAATATTCATTTTTGACTATAAAATAAGTAGCAACTATTCTGTGCGGTAGTCAAGGAATTCCTTGTCGTGTTAGATATGTAGCAACTTGGAAAGTGAGGGAGTATGGTAATGGCTAAATAGAATGGGTGGAACAAAAGGAATCCCCTCTCATCTTAACTGTTAATACGTTCAGAACTTCCAACTTCAAACGTTTTAACATAAAACCAAACATTAAGGACCGAACTACTCCAAGAACAAGTGCTCGAGGGGTTTTAAAAGCGTAATTTCCCCGCTAGTTCTTGGGGCGAGGGCTGAACTGAAATTGAAACGTTAAAACGTTATCGTTGAAAGATATTTGTGTATATTTTCCAAAATTAATAATTTAAACCATCTGGTCAGGTCTAATCTACAGTTATAAATATATACCTTTAACCTTTCATAAAGTTAAAAATAATTTAAAAAACAATATCTATATTTAACTTTTCACATTGTTAATTAATATAATACTATATTTTAAGAGAAACAAACGCAAAAGATCATTATGGATTTTTTTTCTCTCGAGCTGAAGAATTATCTGATCCAGCCTAATGGTGGTAACAACCATTCCCTTGATGTCTTTCCATTATTTCACACTCCAGTAATAACCGGAGGATATTTTCACTCTGGGATATCACGTCCAACTGAAACTCAATATCGAGAAATATATCTCCTTCGTATATTCTGTTTCGTAAGATATGAAATATTAAAAAGTGTAATTAATGTTTCGGTATAATCCAATAGATAAATCCGAGCTACATAACTTTTTTAAGTTCAAGGATAAAAAAAATTCTAGCAAGCAATTTATGTGTTAAGATTCTGATAGAAAGATTTATTTTATTATTTTAAACAGTATTTTTGAATTGTGAGTTTCTTTAATACGGTATTCCACACGTTTTATGCAGTAAAATATTCCTTCCTGTGACTGATAAATATTTATATTATAATGTCGTCCCAAGCAACGTTGGGCAAGAAAAACATAAAAAAAATTCCATTCCCATTTTTTAAAACATATAGTGTAAGGATTATGTTCCAAAAACTATAGTTCTATTTAAACAAAAGTTTATTTAGATACCCTGTTTATATAAAAACGATTTTTTGTTTAAGAAAACATAAAGGAAGGTAGCTTAGTTTATCGTGTTTTATTCTAGACAAAATTGGCAGAAGTTGAAAATATAAATTAAATATAGGATTGTATAATTAATTTTCAAAGACGTTAGATTACTTAAGCGAAAAAAGGCACTTCGTGCCTACACTTTTGCAACGCACATATGTGTTGCTGGTTTAGCCTAACCAACTCGACAATTCTTTTTAAATCTGTTAGATTTCGTGGTCCGATTGACCAAATAACCTCTTTCGATTAATTAATCTTAATGTAAGGTATTGATTGAGATAAAAAGCTAGTGTGACGAGCGGGATTCGAAACCACGACCTTCGGCTCAACCACTTGAACTATCGTGACTTCGAGCCACGCGGACACCGACTCCCCATCTCCTTTGGAATTTTCCTTTTTGCCATTTTTCAAGAGCAGTGGCGTATTGAGCCGAAGGTCGTGGGTTCGAATCCCGCTCGTGACATTAACGTTTTCATTTCAACCAAAACCTTACATAAAAAGATTAATTAATTGAAAAAAGTAATTTGGTCAATAGACCACCAAATATAAAGGAGTTAATATCAACCTCGGACAGTATTACAGCAATAACCCGGATTTGAGGCCGACGCTACCAACTTCCAGCAATGGACAGAAAAAGATATGTCACATGGAGCTTCGAGAGGTACATTCGGTTTGCAACATGCCGGAAATAAGGACAATTTTTAACTTTTCATAATCAAGTTTAAAAATTAAACTTGAAAAATAATTAATTTTTGGCTTAATTAATTTAAATAATTTAAAACTGTGAATGTAAAATTTGAACTAAACTAGTATTTACATAACAGGTAATGAATTTAACGTAAAATGTATGTTCGCAGGTAGAACTCCTTTTTACCAACCATCACTGTTTGTTGCAGGAGAATGTAAATGATTCCCATTTAACGTCTTTGTACTCGAAAGGAGCTTTGATGGTTATTTATAGGCTAAGATCTACATAAATTACTCAAGAGATCCCATTGACTCGGCGAATGCTGGCGTAGGGCACCTCAAAACCACTGTTTACCACCTTCAGTCTAACCGGCCGACCAGAGCTATCCGCCTTAAATACAAATTTAATTTATGGCCCCGGTAATTATTTAAGGACGTGCGGTTCGGCTATCCGACACCACCCTTATCTATAACCCTTCCTTTGTTAACAATTTTAAAGCTGGTTTGCTGCTTTATTTATAATCATGGACCAATGGCTTAGTTGGTTAATTTTTGACAACCCTTTTGTGCCGGCAGTACCTGGCTACCAATTATAAATTCAGTTGGATCAATTTTTTTATTTATCATAACGATAAATGTGTGGTTTTTTTAATCTAAAGTTTTCTAGCATTGTATAAATTCATAATTTTTTCCCCACATCCTACATGTACTTGTAAAATTCAAACATTGTTTATAAATTTTATGTTTATAAATGTTAAATTCTGGTGTGACGTCGGTTTTAGAAAAACATTTTCTTTATAGTGCCAACGTTTCGATCTTTATTGAGATCATCTTCTGGGCCTTGGATTAATAAACATTGTTTACATTTTACAAATACATGTAGGATGTGAAAAACATGAATTTATACAACGGTATAGAATTTTAGATTATAAAAAAATGAATTTATACAAAGCTAGACAATTTTAGACTAAAAAAATGAATTTATACAATACTACAAAAAAATGTTTGATAAAATAATTGAATATATACAATTTAATTTAAAATTTTCTAGCATTGTATAAATTCATTTTTTTTAAATCAAAAAATTGTTCTAGCATTTTAAAAATTCATTTTTTAATCTAACATTTTCTAGCATTGGTTAAATTTATTTTTTAATCTAAAATTTTCTAGCATTGTATAAATTCATATTTTTTAATCAAAAAAATTTTATAGCACTTTATAACTTCATTTTTTTATCTAAAATTTTCTAGCATTGGTTAAATTCATTTTTTAATCTAAAATTTTCTAGCATTGTTTAAATTCATTTTTTTCACATCCTACAAGTATTTGTTAAATTTAAACAATGTTAATTAATCCCACGCCCTGAAGATGATCACAATAAAGATCGCAACGTTGGTACGATAAAGAAAACGTTTTTCTAAAATCCACGTCACACCAGAGCGCATCTCATGATGTTCAAATCATCTTTAACTGTCACTAATCACCGCACACTAAAAAAAGATTAAACGCCATGTAAATATTTTTTTGAATTTAAATAATCTTACTACCCACTCTACTCTACAGAGGGCCTCTTTATTTATTTTTATTTATTTACAAGAATCGATTTTGGGGGTGTTGCCCACTTCCCCTCTTCAGCTCGTTTGACTTAAACTATACAAAAACCATCAAATATTTAAATAAAAATGTTAACAAGTAATAAAAAAACTTAGATGATGTATCTCTATGGAATGAAGATATGCTTAAGATATATTAATTCCGGATATAAATTCTAGATTAGAAAATTACTCGCAAGAAGACCATCATATGCCGCAATTTATGTTAGGACACGGAGATTTTGTGAACGTACTGTACCAGTTGAACCTCAAATCGTCACCAAAATGCGAATGTGGAAGAGGTGAAAAAACGAGCCATTTATTTTTAAAATTTATGAAATATAAATAATCCAAATAATCAAAACGATACGTCTTAACATGATTTTTTGTTATTATTTCATAAGATACAATCCTATATTTAATTTATATTTTCAACTTCTGCCAATTTTGTCTAGAATAAAACACGATAAACTAAGCTACCTTCCTTTATGTTTTCTTAAACAAAAAATCGTTTTTATATAAACAGGGTCGTGAGTTCGAATCCCGCTCGTGACACTAACTTTTTCAAGTCAACCAAAACCTTACATAAAAAGATTAGTTAATATTAACGTTTTTCCTTGGATTTCTCGAGTTGTTAGGTCAGATGATCGTT
This sequence comes from Cimex lectularius, assembly GCF_000648675.2. NCBI lineage: Eukaryota > Metazoa > Arthropoda > Insecta > Hemiptera > Cimicidae > Cimex > Cimex lectularius. Next base: position 1,826,020 of record NW_019392667.1, read on the forward strand.
CCATTTTGAGTACTCATAGCAAACTATATATAAGAAGAAGAAAATAAATTATAATGATTATTAAGAATTGTGATAATAAGATATATATAAATATATACCGGGTGTTTCATTTTTCGCCGCAACAGCGAAAATATCTGTCGAGTTGATTTTCGATACGGCCATGGAAGTATGTAGAGGTTTCATTTTTCAGCGCAACGTAAAATAGAGACCTGTTAAATTTTTTTATTTTGAGATTTTCCATAATAAATAGATAAATTTAATGAATTCAATACTCATATATATGTATATATAATCTTTTCCAGTGAATTTAATCGCTTGAGAGTGAGGAAAATGTCCGTAAAAAACCATAGTCATATTCTCAACCCTTTCGCAGATATTCAACACTTTATGAGTTTTTTTTTATAAATCTACTCCTAGTTCCAGAACTGTTCATTTGTGGGGAAATCGAAAAGGAGCGTTGATGAAAGCATTAAAAGCATAAAAGGTCACCCTTCTAGAACTTTGATTTTAATTTTTGGCATTTCAAAACAAATTAAAACTTTTGAGAACTGCTAAATTTAAAATCTATTAACAAAATTGCCAGCACGTTTGAAAGATTCCTGGCAGACTTGGCACATTTCATAACATCTTCGTTTTTTAGGTTTCTAGTGGTCGATGCAAAATGCCGATGTTTTATGATAAATTGGGAAAAAAGGCGGTGTGAAAAAGAGGGGATTGTAGTTAATCTAGAAATTAAACTTTTTGTCCTGGGCACAATTCATTTCCTAATTTTAATCAAATGTAAAAAGCAAAAAAGGAACAGAAAATTACACAAAACATAAAAAAATGAGACAGCAACAATGCGAACAAAGAATGCAAAAATTTGACAAAATAACTATACTAAAAACAAACAAAACAAAAAACAAAATAGACGTTGTAAAAGTTTATTGTATCATTTTTAGTGTTTTGGTTGATTTTTAAGTTGGATTTTTCTTATAAATTTTATAAATATACTTTTTATCCTGTGGATATTGTTTGTTATATTATTTTATTTTGTACATTAGATAGTGTGTGGTTGCCTTTTAAATAGATAAATATAATATAAAAAAATATGACCAAAACCTTCTATTAGATCATTTGGCTGTTTCATAATAATTTATCTTATGTCTAACTGCAGTAAAATATGTAAAGATAGCGGCATTAAAGGGTGACTAATATTTTTTGTATGTATTCGACCTGGAAATTTTTTATCAATCTTGAAAAGGACTTGATTCCAATTCTTTAAACCATGGAAATCGCTTATTGAAGCGTCCAGTAGAAAAGCTTTGTGACAATTGATCGTGAAAATCGTTTTGGATTTATTCCATTTCACGTACGTCGGCTTTCTTATAAGTCAGTTCCGAACTAATCCGTCTGAAACGATAAATAAAATACGATTCTCTTTGAATTTTTTTTAGAAAACTTGTTATGTTTGAATTATTAAATTCCTTTTTGCATAACTTACACAAAAGGTGAAATTTACAATGTTCTCGAAATACTTTCCAATAAGTTAGTTTATTAAAAAGTTTTCATTTTCAATTTTTTATGTTAAATCTGTAAAATTGTAAATTAAAATAATTGTTAAGTGTTAAGCATGTTTCTTATTTTATTAATAATCAGTTTTTTTTACAAAATATGTGTGTCAAGAACATGTTGAACCGTTGAATGTATTACTTCACATAGTTTCACGCAATGTCACCCAAGGGTAATTTTCAAAAAGGTGTTAACAGGCGCGATATTGCCTCAGCTGGAGTCTGGTCTGCATATTTAAATTAATTAAAGCCGTAGGATAGCAGAAGTGTCGGCGGTAGGCCTCAGAGGCGCAAAGTAAATTGCGGAAGCAAAAAGAGCCTGTTGACAAATAGCGTCCCCATTAATTGCAGCATCAAAGTCGCCCGCTAATTAGACAAAGGGTTGCCCGGCCATTCTTTAAACCGGGCCTTTCCACATTTTCTGACAGAGGCGCGATAATGAGAAAGCTATGCGGAGACGGCAATGTGAGACCGGAGCCTGGAAGTACGGCTGGCTCTTTATTGTTGATTCGCTTTGACCGTTCATCCTTGAAACGCTGTAATGTACAAACCGTCTACAGAACTTGTGTTCAAAGAAGCCTCTATTAATTAAAATCCTTTTTCTCAATTTATAGTTCATATTTTTATTATAGAAAACTCCATTGCCTTCATAAACATGCATTATATTTGGTTTTAATTAGAGAAAAGGTAGCAAAGTCAATTAGCCGTCTGCCGTAGGATGCGCCAGATAGAAGGAAATGATTCTAGGTAAAATACAAACTTATACAAAAATTAAATTTAATGCAAGTTAAGAACGATTATAAAGTTAGCTGGTAGAGAAATAAAGTTTACAATAAATCAAATAGTTAAATTACAATCCATTATATTTAGTGGTCCATTGACCAAATTACTTCTGTCAATTAATTAATCTTTTTATGTAAGGGTTTTGGTTGAACTGAAAAAGTTTGTGACACGAGCGGGATTAGAACCCATGACATTCGGTTCAATACGCCGCTGCTCTAACCACTTGGCCTATCGTGACTTCGATCCACTCGGACACGATAGCTCAAGTGGTCAGAGTGTTGAACCGAAGGTCCTAGGTTCGAATCACGCTCGTGACACTAAATTTTTCATTTAAACCAAAAACCTTACATAAAAAGATTAATTAATTGAAAGAATTAAAATACAATTTTCAAAATGTTAACCCTTGAATAAGAGCGAAAAAAAATTATAAACATAAATAATTTAAAACTATTTTTGCATAATTAAAAAATATTATGAAAAAGCTGCATTTCAGGATACAATTTGCTCCCTATTTCTCTTGGTAACTGGAGATAATCCACACGATTCACGCACATAAATTACATTCAAACTTTCGTTCACGCTACCGCAGAACATTTGACGTTCCTCGGTGTATGTGAGGACAAGCCCTGCCATTCCCACCAATAAATTACATGCACAAATCGCAATTCAATCACGCTACTGCAGAGTATTCAAAATTCGTCAACGTAATGAAAGATAAGCCTCCTCCATTCACGCTAATAAATTACATTCACACTACCCCAGACAATTTGACGTTCCTCGTAATAATTGGAGACAATCCTGCCATTCTCGCTAATAAAATTACATGCACAAACCTTAATTCGTTCACACTACTCTAGAGTATTCAATATTCGTCACCGTAATTAGCAATAAGCTCCTAACATTCACGCTAATAAATTACCATTACACTACCCCATAGTCTTTGAAGTTCCTCGTGGTAACGGGGGGAAAGCACTATCACAAAGTACTCGATATTTATAAGTTAATTGGGGATAACCACTCTAGTTAGTAATTATGACTTTCTTCCGGTAGTTCTATTTTATAAAATTAAGTTGTCTTGGGAAATTGGGTTTTAATCTAATAGTCTTATTACAGCATTGAAAAAATACTGAAGTCTTACTGAATATCCAATTGAGCCACAATTTGACTTATTCAGTTTTCCTCCGAGTGCAGAATTATGTCAATTTACCACATAACATAAATGTGTGGTGTTTAGTGACCATTAGGTAATGATTATTTGGAGATCGTGAGATGCTGTCTGGTTTGACGTAGGTTTTAGAAAAACATTTTCTTTATCGTGCCAACGTTTCGATCTTCATTGAGATCATCTTCAGGGCCTGGGATTTATAAACATTGTTTAAATTATACAAATACATGTAAGATGTGAAAAAAATGAATTTATACAATGGTAGAAAATTTTAGATAAAAAAATGAATTTATACAAAGGTAGAAAATTTTAGACTAAAAAAATCAATTTATACAATGGTAGAAAATTTTAAATAAAAAAATGAATTTATGTATTTATTTAGTTATTTATGAAAAAAAATGTTTGGTAAAAAATTGAATATGTACAATTTAATCTAAAATTTTCTACCAATGTATAAATTCATTTTTTTATTTATAATTTTCTAGCATTGGTTAAATTCATTTTTTTATCAAAACTTTTTTCTACCATTGTATAAATTCATTTTTTTTAACCAAAAAATTTTCTAGCATTTTAGAAATTCATTTTTTTAATCTAAAATTTTCTAACATTGTATAAATTAATTTTTTTTAATAAAAAAAATTTTCTAGCATTTTATAAATTCATTTTTTTATCTAAAATTTTCTAGCTTTGTATAAATTCATTGTTTTGTAATCTAAAATTCTATACCGTTGTATAAATTCATATTTTTCACATCCTACATGCATTTGTAAAATGTAAACAATGTTTATTAATCCCAGGCCCGGAAGATGATCTCAATAAATATCGAAACGTTGGCACGATAAAGAAAATGTTTTTCTAAAAACCTACGTCACACCAGACCGCATCTCACGATCTCCAAATAAACATAACATCAATGTTTCTAAAAGCCTGAGGAGTTCAATGTATGTTATGAATAGTCAATGTCACAACTGAAAATCAAATTTTTGTGTGTTGTTTTTACAAAGATTCCGTTGGCATGAGTGAAACATGTAGTTTTCTACTTTTGTACAATGTAAAGCAATTTGTCCGAAGAGAAGTAGCATCATACTGCAAATAAATATGTAATTCTAATCATCTGAGAGAAAAATTGAAAAAACCTGTTTTCCTTACAATCCGTCATATCCTTTTTTGAAAAAACCGTATCCCAAAAGACATTTTGAGATTAATTCCTTTGCCCCATTAATCGCATTGGAAGTAGACTGCCGAGCCGTACGGCACTCTCCCACGGGGCGCTAATCGCCCAAATAGCACTTAATCGCCGTAAACATCCTTACAGGTGGAAATAAGCTTTTAAGGCGTTCTCATCTGCATCAGGACGATTTAACGTCCCCGACGCTCCAATAAACTACAGCGATGTGTTTCCATCCGCAAAGTTTCCTCTATGAAAACGGGTCCGGATTACATAAACACGAAGACTGGCCCGACTCTATTATGTCCCGAGAGGATGTTCAACAAATTCGAAACAAGTTATTCTATTCAGAGGTTGACGGGAAATTAGTTTTGCAACGGCCCGTCTATAATGGGCAAAAGGGTTCTGGACCTGGGAGGCACTAGTGGGGCAACAAGGAAATTAATAATAAAACCACACTAAACCGATAACAGGCATTTCTATTTAAAGAAAAACAATATACGAATAATTTGGGAAATAATGAAAATTAAATACATTCCGAAAATTATACTGAATATATTGCTATATAATATTTTTGTAGGTTACTTTACATAATGGTTTCTCCAGTACCCTTTAAACCTTACCAGCAATACTATTAAAAGGTGGGAGCTTCGGTGGCCGCAACAGTTTAGGCGTTGACACGGCGCTCATCACTGTAAGGTAATGGTCCTGGGTTCGAATCCATCAGCGCTGCATTTGAACCTGACATAATTACAAATGGTTTTTTTTTCAAAAACAACGGCAACCTGAGGGTTTCAGTTTGAGGTGTCAAAACAACTACACCAAGATACAGCACAGTTATTTTTGTGACAAAAATTGGTCAGTATAAATACTAAAACAAAACACGTCTATTATGGGCATTTTATTTTTCATTTGTCATAGAAAATAATATTAAAATTAATTTTACAGCAACTTCAATATAGGAAATTGGTCAAAATTGTGTACAAACGATACTAACACAAGTAAGAAACAAAAGGGGCGTCGGTGGCCGCAACGGTTTTGGCGTTGACACGGCACTCATCACTGTAAGATAAAGGTCCCGGGTTCGAATCCTACGGCCCTGAATTTTTTTCAAAAACACCGGCACCCTGAAAGTTTATGTGACCTTCTCAAAAGCCCTCGTTAAAAGAAAAGAAAGTAAAAAAACATTAAAAGAGGATCCACGTAAAATGTGTTTTTTAGAGCACACAATGAGCCCAGGGAATCAATATCGGTGGTGTTCATGAAGTTCCAGGAGGACCATGAACACTATTCAGATATATACCGTTTTTCTCTCAAAAATTTTCTCCTTGATATCCGTTTTTATGTCTAATTGTTTATATTATTTTTATTAATTATACGTGTAAATTTAAAGTAATGAGTCTATACCAAATCTTTCTTAAATGTTCATGTTTTGGTGTTTTCATTTATAAAAATAAGTTCTTTCAATTAATTAATCTTTATGTAAGGTATTGGTGGAAATAAAAAAGGAAGTGTCACGAGCGGAATTCGAACCCACGACCTTCGGCTAAATACGCCGCTGCTCTCCCACTTGAGCTATCGTGACCTCGATCCACTCGGACACCAACGACACATCTCAACCCATGTTTGGAATTTTTCCTTTTTTTTGCTATTTTTAATATGTCGTTTAATCTATTCGATTCTCGCCGACAAATAAAATGGCCACGAAGAGTTTTAGTGAAAATATAGTTTATTTTACTTATTAAATCCATAACTTCTTCCAATTGATTAATCTTTATGAAAGGTATTGTTTGAAATAAAAAAGTCGATTTCACGATATCTGCAGTGGTAGAGCTGCGGCGTATTTAGCCGAAGGTCGTGGGTTCGAATTCCGTCGTGACGCTGGCTTTTTTATTTCAGCCAATACGTTTCATAAAGATTAATTAAGTGAAAGAGGTTTTTGGTCAATCGGACCACGAAATATAATGGATATAAAAACAATATTCTAACAAATTACATCAGTGAATATAACGCAAGACACAATTCATGGGCTAACTCACATTTTTACAATTTTTCATTAAATTTTGCACTTAGTCTCTTTTGTAAAGAGTAGTTCATTATTCAAAATTTCAAAACCTACAAAAAAGGCAAAATATTTATAGTTTAAAAATGTTTAAATTAGTTGTTGTAATAGTTATTGTAGTTAAAATATTTTAAAGTCAAGATTTAATTTGGTTGTTTTTTATGCTGTTTGTTATGTCTTATGTTTGTTTATATGTCTATTTTTCATTATGCTTTTGTAAAGAAATGTCTGGTTATTTATCTGATCATCTCCAAATACTTCTGCTATCTAGTACAAGCTTAGCTTTTTGACAGGGAAGTACCAACATATTATTTTTTGTCTTAAATTAACATTTAGTGTACATTCCTGCAAATAAAGATTTTTTATTATTATTATATAAGATAGTTTGTTACTTATGAATGTTAAAAATTTCTTTTTCCTTAAGCTTGCGAATACTGTATATTTTTTTATCTTATTTGATAAATTGTGCATTTATGATAAGAACTGTTGTATTTTATGCTTTTTCATTGTTTTTAATTTATGTTTTTAGTTTCCTTGGTTAATACTACTGATTTTATTCTATACGCAATATATTTCAATGCATTTAAAGAATCTGTAAGTCGATTGAGCCAGCTTGATTTCGGTTCCCCCTTATTTTTCTTCTATCAGTTTTTGTAATATTTAAGAGAATAATGTCTGGCTTTACTTTGCAGATTTTAATGTAATGAGTGCACGCCTGTAAATATGGTGTCAATGTTGTCCTTGTCGATGTCGGCTAGTCTGTAATCAACATACATGTTTTTCTGTATGTTTTATCTATTTTTCTACTTTTAATTTAGTCTGAATCTTCAAAATTTATTATTGCATATTGAAAGGTTAATTTATAGAAGCATAACTATAGACATTTTTAGACTTTTATCGAATCTGGCACAGATAAATGAAGTATAATGATTGTTTCAATAGGAAAATAAAATTTTCCATCTTATATGGACTGGTTGAATAATTAAAATTGAAAAAAAATACATTTTCTATCAGCCAGCATTAACTAAATCTAAAATTATATATTAAGGTTGTTTCACTTTCATCTGAAAGTATCACGTAACACGTCAATATTTTTGAAATTTGAAAACTCAACGTGAATTTCTTCGATGTAAATTAGAGTTTTTTGTGTTGTTGTAGAATATGAACAAAAAGCAAAAATAAATTTTCAAATCTTAGTTTTTTTGAGCTGTTGTTCGCCAAATATCATAACGCCCGTTTAATGCCCGTTTGCCTGTTGTTTTTAGCTCAAATATCGAAAGTGCACCAAGTGAACTTAAACCGGTAATAAATTCTTTGCCATTTTCAACTGCGTAAAAGGTCAGAACTGGAAAATGCCAAGGGGATGAAATGCCAGCCGGCGCAAAGGTCTCGCGTTGCCGGTTTAGCCTTCGTTACCAAGGCTAAAAGCCATGTCCCATCCGATTATCGAAACAGACCCTTTCCGAAATGAAGACTTACCCTCATCCTCCCCGGACCATTTTCTTTTTTATCTAATAAATGTTTGGCCGGCTTAATCTCAAAAAGCTTCTCTTTAATAGCCTACGTTCCAAAAGAGTTAATGGCCCTTTCATACCCCAAAGTCTTTTGAAGGGTTAGGCTTAGTAGAATTTTTGTCAAGGGAAATTTTAATCGTATAAAGTGAGCCTGACCTATATTTCAAAACATTTCACAAAACATCTACCTTTTTTCGGTTTTCCTCTTAAAGTATTGTTTATAATGTAGAACAGCAAAATAGTATAGGTTAATACTGACCCCCAAAATAAAACCGATGCATGAAAAAAGTCCAACTTTGAAAGTGCACATTTTCTCAGACTTTTAAGGCGCAGACTTCGCGCAAAGTCTCATTTTTTAGAAAATTTTACGCTGAACAAGATGGTTTTTCCTAGATTGAGTCATTCATCAGTAAATTCAAAAATTCGGGAACTTTAACTTTTTGCACTTTTTACGAAAACATCAGATTGAAGGAGCATTCCCATCCCAAAAAGTCAAACTAAGAAAAAATAAGAATTGTTTTTCCTTGTACACTTTTTTTTAAAAGTCCTCGGAGCAAAAGTTAAAGAGGGTAAAATTCACGAAAAGATGATTGAATTTTTTTTCCATGAGCAGGTTAAAACCACGTTTTTTGCCCAAAAGTCGCGAATAACTCGAAAACTAATAAGGAATCCGGCATATGGAATGTGATCAATTCAAAGCTTAAAAAAAATTCCTATTGATTACGGTAGGGCGCCACTCCAAGTCGTTTTCCTTGCAGAACAGCTCAAGTTGAAGTCTTTGAAAAAAGTGCAAAAATTAACCGAATTTTTGAATTTACTGATGAATGACTGAAGCTATGAAAACATCTAAAAAAGCCATCTGGTTCTGCGTAAAATTTTCTAAAAAATGAGACCAAGCGCAAATTTGTGACTTAAAAGGCTGAAAAAATGACTTTCCAAATTTGGCCTTTTATTTAAATAACATTATAAATTGTAGTATGTTTGGAAGAAATAAAAAAATTAAATAGTGTAATAATTAAATAAAACCTCTAGGATAATGCAGAAATTTTTAAAGCCTTTAATCCTCATTTATGTAAAGTTTAGAAATATTTAATGTGTACAAATTCATGATATTATGAAGTCTCTTTTATATGTTTTGTTGACAGTTATTTAGTAACAAGTAGAGAGTAAAAAAATACGTGCAAATGGTACAATTCACTCTCATTGGAATAATTCCACAGCATAAAAAACTCGTAACCTACCGTCCAACCAATCCGTTGCCTATAATGAACAAAATGCTAGAAAAATGCCGGCTTAAAAATATTTTCCCAACTTTTCTCATGCTTGCATTCCACTGTTCAGCAGTGCCATCGCGTTGTAAACATCACCGCGCTCTTGATCTGCCCCAGTGTAATTTTATATGAATTGGGCTGATCTAGAAACTTAAGAGTATCTTCCCTGTTACATATTACCTGGTTCTCAAATTCTACTTAGCCGTCAATTACATCCAAAATAAAATTAAAAAACTTTGAAATCATCAATGAAATATCGATCAGCCGACTATAGACGTAGGTATACCTCAATGAATCATCATCTACATGGTACATACCACAGAATTTCCTAAATCTTCTTAAAAATATAGTTCCTGCTCACAGTTATTTCTTATAAATGATCCGGATTTCAAGCTTGTAGGTCATCATCTGGCGAAGGAATTTACAACCACGTCTCTCGACATGGATGCCTACGTGACGTTCAAATAGCGGGGGATCGGCGGGTTCGCTCTTACGATTCATGTCAAGAGACGTCGTTGTAAATTATTGGGTTGTCCGGAAAATAATGCAGGATTTTGGTATTAAACAAAAAAAAAGAAACTAGTTACTTTAAAGCAATGTTCTTTAATCAAAAATTTCTCCCAACGTGTTGGTAACTTATTAATTCCGTCTGAGTAGAATTCAGAATTTTTAGAATTGATAAAGTCAATAAATGCATTTTCCAGTTCCGTTTGATTTTTGAATATTATGTGTTGTAAGTAGTGGTCCAGGTGTCTAAAAAAATGGTAGTCAGTAGGCGAGAGGTCCGGAGAGTAGGGTGGGTGAGGCAAAGTTTCATAGCCAAGCTCCAATAATTTTTGTGACGTTACACGTGACACATGTGGTCGAGCGTTGTCATGCAACAAAATGGGCCCTTTCCGATTGACCAAAGAGGGCTTCATTACTGCCAATTTCTGATGCATGGTATTAATTTGGTTACAGTATGATTCAGCATTGATGGTTTCGCCAGGATTTAAGAAGCTGTAGTGTATTAAACCAAATGAAGCCCACCATACCGTAACCATTACCTTTTTTTGATGAGTTGGGGGCTTTGGAAAATGTATTGGAGCTTCTCCTTTGTCGAGCCACTGTCCAGAATCCACTTTTCGTCACATGTAACAATTCTGGCCAGAAATGGGTCATTTTTGTTTCGACAAAGAAGTGATGCACAAACATCAAAGCGCTGATTTTTTTGGCGATCGTTTAATGAGTGTGGAACCCAATTTTCGAGTTTTTTCACTTTTCCAATCGCCTTGAGGTGGTCAGCGACGGTCGTTTTACTGACTTTGAGTTGCTCTGCAAGTTCTCGAACAGTTGTTTTGGGGTTTTCTTCCACCACTGATCGCAGAACATCATCATTAAGAGAGGAAGGCCTTCCACGACCTTCTTCATCTTCAAGGCTGAAATCTCCCTCCCGAAATTTTTTAAACCACCTTTGCACAGTGCACTCATTAACACAACCCTCGCCCCAGACTTGGTTAATGTTTCTAGCCGTTTGGGCTCCGCTTCGGCCGAGTTTAAACTCGTAAAAGAAAATCGTACGAAATTCTCGCTTTGACATTATAAGGATGACTGAATTATTTCCAAGTAGCGGAATGCTACAGAGGTAAACAAACAATATCATTTGGAAGAGGATTAATAAGTGTTGACATTCATACAAATGAGTAATCCTGTAAACGTAAACAGAATATTTTATATAGATTTTTTTTAATGAAAACTTAAAATCCTGCATTATTTTCCGGACAACCCAATACTTCAATCTGATGATGAGTTTTATGCTTGAAATCCAGATCGTTGAAAACAACTAACTATGGGTAGGAACTATCGTATCTTTTCAAAAAGATTGAACAATACATTCTCTCCACCATTTATCCTTTCTACTAGACAGTCCTACTCTTTCTGATACAATCCTTATCCTTTATGAGGATGATACTCAACCAAAAACCTGCAAACCCAAGTCATATCCATTGAGCAGTGGTGCAAGCAGTGGAAGATAAACGTGTAATAATAAACGTGTAAAAATGTAATGACAATCGATCAAAACGGATTGTACAAAATAAACAACTTATTTATGCAAAGATGTGGAGACCCAATTTGGAAGGAATCAAATTTTTGGGTTCAACAAAACGTTCCAAACTCCAACGTATTCAATGCCTACAATCAAAAATCCTTCGAATCATCGCCAACGCTAATGACTTGCTGTTAAACACTAAAATTTAACCTCTAGGTTTTTCTTTAAAATAAATTTCATCGATTATTGACTTTAAATTTCAGAAATTTCATTTGATGCGCGGTTATTTGAGATTCTTAGACATTAATATTCAATAATATGTAAATTACATTTAATCGTTGGTGTAATTATTTTTCATCGATTATTGACTTTAAATTTCAGAAATTTCATTTGATGCGCGGTTATTTGAGATTCTTAGACATTAATATTCAATAATATGTAAATTACATTTAATCGTTGGTGTAATTATTTTTCATCGATTATTGACTTTGTATCCGGTGACTAGCTGTTTCGACAAAATGAAACCCGTCTCGGACAGAATTCGACCCAAGACTGGCATAATTAATGGACTTAGCGTTTAACCTCGACCCTAATAAAATGCATTGTGCCAAGGCTAAGACAGTTAGTTATTTATTACGGTCGTCTCGTTGGTGAACACATCAACCCCAAAGGAGGTCCTTGAAAGTTGCCTTTGGAGATTTGACCTCTAAAAAATTAATTTCATGAAGCCTGCGCCCGATGGTGAAATATAAATTACATCGTCAGGTTTTTCACCATACTGTCGGGTTATTTCTTTACCCGGAGATCAAATACCAGTAAAAACAACATACTTTAAATTTGTGTTGAAATTATTATTCACTTTCCATGAGTACTGTGAATATGACTATTGCTCCAGCCATGGTATTCATTCAACAAGCCATTTAGCTCGTTAGGAGCAATATATTTCTTGCGTAGCCATTTAATTCTAAATGCGTACAATATTGAATCTTCATAACAAGTAAAAGGAAGTGCGTCTGAAAAATGTCCTTCGCTCTTTTCAGCCCTTGACCAAACCCGATCTCTTCAGAAACAAGGCTCTTGAGCACCAGACTTGGAGAAGAAATGGAATCCGAATAAATCGTCTTACATATCTGAATATTGATAGATTCATTCATCTTTCGTAATTTATCGTTCATCACTCATCTTTCATTCATCACACATCATCCGTTGATTGGGTCCACTGCATGACTTCTCACGACCAGAAAGGAGAAACTTCTCTTTTGTTTAAATCTTTGCGTATGTACGATTGAATTATTTATTACATGTTATACCTAAATCAATTGCTTGTAAAAACGACATTTAAAAAATATCAACAATGCAAAGTAGTTTTTTAAAATCTCTTTTTCATTGATTTATTGGACCCAAGTGCTAAAAAATTGTCAACGGAAAGTTTGTTTGTTCAATTTATTTTTATTTATTTTTTCTTTTTGATGAGGACGTTTTTAGAACAAGTTACAAGGAACAAAGTCTGGGAAAGAGATTATCCTTCTTCCTTCCTTAGACTTCTCTTGATTTTTGAAGATCTCTTGAAAAACAAGGCTTTTGCACTCGGGACTCAGAGAAGAAATACTGTTTTGCAAGATAAATCGTTCTTAAAAAATCTGAATATTGAGATATTCATCATCCATCTTTCGTAATTTATCGTTCATCACTGATCTTTCATCATTCATCACACATCATCCGTTGATTGGGCCTAATGCATGACGTCTCACGTACAGAAAGAAGAAACTTCTGTTTTGTTTAAATTTTTGCGTACGTACGATTGAATTATTTATTACATGTTATACCTAAATCAATCTAATCTAAAAACTTCAATTTAAAAAAGTATCAACAATAGGGGGGGGCATCGGTGGCCGCAAGGTTTAGTTGTTGACACGGCGCTCATCACTGTAAAGTAAAGGTCCCGGGTTTGAATCCAGCGGCCCTGTATACGAACCTGACATACTTACAAATGGGCTTTTTTTTCAAAAACACCGGCACCCTGAGAGTTTATATGACCGCTGCTGTTGCAAACCCTCGTAAAAAAAAGTATCAACAATCCAAAGTATCTTTTTAAAATCTCTGTTTCATTGAGTTATTGGACCCAAGTGCTATAAAAACTGTCAACGGAGAGTTTGTTTGTTCAATTTATTTTCATTTATTTTTCTTTTTGATGAAGACTTTTTAGAAGAAGTTACAAAGAACAAAGTCTGGGAAAGGGATTATCCTTCTTCAGTAGCCCTTAGACTTCTCTTGATTTTTGAAGATCTCTTGAAAAACAAGGCTTTTGCACTCGGGATTCAGAGAAGAAACACGGTTTGGCAAGTTGAATCGTTCTTCAAAAACCTGAATATTGAGAGATTTATCACACATCGTCTTATGATTGGGCACGCTGTAGAAGGTCTCTCGGTCAGAAAGTAGGTAAAATTATTTTCCTTGTGTTTCCTTCTTTACGTAAAAATACGAACCTGTATTATATCTTACAAATTGAATTTTTCGTCGCCCTTTTATTACAAAGGATGAATTTAAAACATTTAACCTGGTGAAATTATAATCGAGAGAGGATAGCTGATCCATAAGTCAAGAGAACTAACGATGTGATTCTCTAAGGATGTGCCTTGCAGAAAAAAGACTTTCGTCACCGTATGTGTCCGGCATGTAGTGAAAAGTTGAGATAGTGTTCCTCCTAATTAAACGGTACAACTCCTTGGCTCCATACAAGGAGCGTGTAGGAATGCCACTTGTTACGAAAATTGCGGTTGAACGGCAAGTATCTGTGTCCGCTGTTTCGATTTTTAAAGAAACGTTTTTTATCCAAATTAGAAATTATAGTTTTCTGTTTTTCCTTGTAATGAGAGTGAATGTATTGATTTGCGTGAATGTGTAGTGTGTAAGAGGGAATGTGAGTACCCCTTCGACCCGGAGTTAGGTTAGTTATATAACAGGTGTGATGGAGAAATACTGAGTACTGCACCACCCTAACTGAATGAATAGAAAAAAAAATGAAATAATGAGTTTAACATTGAGTGAATTTTGTTTTTAAAAAGTAATTAACGTTGGTAGCCCAGGAGCCCAACCTGGGCCTCTGGACGGATAAGACATCTGACCCCGGAATTCCAACAACCAAGGTTGGTGATTCTCAAAGCCTATTTAGATTGTAGGGGTATTCACGATCTGTGTGTTAACCCTGTTAACTCTAAACATATGATGTTTGTTGATCGACCTGCAGATAATCTATGTAGAGTTTCAATCTTCGTAGAGGTCGTGTCTAATCGTCGTAGTCACATTGCTATCCGTGAGGGCGTAGGTAACCAACATGGTAGCCATGAATTTAACAGCTGTTTTTTGTTTGCGTGTATTTTTATTAATTATTCAGAAATCATGAAATGCGGTCTGGTGTGATGTAGGTTTCAGGAAAAACATTTTTTTTATCGTGCCAACGTTTCGATCTTCATTGAGATCATCTTCAGGGCTCAAAGTATTTCTCTTCTGTGTAATTGTGCCATTCTTGCGCGTCGTGTTGAGAGTGCCCAGTGTATTTTCATTCTTAAATACGCATTAATTAAATCAGACCAATACATTTCTTTTGTTAATTTCTGACCTGTCCTTACACTGTCAGTCATAATAGATGCATCCCATATTCTATAAAGTTGTAGGCTGTTAGAGCTTAGGGTACAAGTTAGGTATGTCGACAATTGAAGTGTCTTATTTATTATTACTTTTCGACCGCATAGAGCTTCTGGACAACAACAAGCCTTCAAGGACATAGAAATGATAAATGATGGAGTGAGTGTGGTGTTCAATACTTTTTAAAANCCTGATAACTATAAAAAAGAATTAAAAACTATTAAAACCTTAGCAAAAAACAACGGATATCAAGAAATATTTATTGATAGGTTGCTAGTTAAAAGAATTAAAAAATTAACTTAAAACGAATCAACAATAGGACTCAGCCACCCCACCACAAATGAATCATTAGGTTTCCGTTGTTTGCCATATATTGGTGAATTATCGCAAAAAGTTAGTAACATTTTTAAACAAGAAGGTTTTAGAATAGCTTTTAGAAGTACGGGTTCACTTAAAAGCATCCTCTCAAAACCTAAAGACAAAGTAGACAACTTGTCAAAAAGTGGGGTTTATCAACTCAATTGTAATGATTGTGATATTAAATATATAGGACAAAGCGGTAGAGAAATACATACAAGAGTAAAAGAACACTTGCCTAAATCGAGCTAATTTTCAGAATTTAAGGACCATCTAAAATAAACAAAACATAATTTAATTTTAAATACAATAGTGTTACATAGTTTCAACAAAGGGAAAGAACTAGATTGGTTTGAGAAATTTCTAATTAAAAAATGTAGAATTGAACATGGTGATAAATGAATTAATAATATAACCGATTTTGATCTACCTCCCATTTTAAATATGTACATAAATAATATCAAAGATCCAAATAATTAATCTAATTATTTTAATTGTTATTATTTTTATACTAATTTATAGTAATATTAAGTATTTATTATTCTAATATTTATTTGTGTTATAATTTCCGCGTTTCGCTCTTTCAAATTGAGCGTCATTAAAAAAATCAGCTGATAATTGGAACGTCGCGTTGGCGGAGGTATCAGCGGTTCAGTTTGGCAATTCATGTCGAGAGACGTGGTTGTAGAAGTCCTTCAACCTGATGATGCGCTAAAAGGCTCGAAATCCGGATCGTTGCAAAACAACTTACTGTGAGTAGGAACTATCCTTTTAAAAAGTATTAGCCTTCAAAGACTGTTATAGCTTTATTTTTGGTCCTACCAATCGCCTCGCTAAGAAAAGAAAGGAGCGTTCACGATCTTACTGGACATTTCTCTGTTCGAGTAAACACGAGATCTTACAAGCATCGTGAATACCCATTATATATGTATATTTACAGTACCTGTACAAATCTTTATATTTTAGGTAAATAATTCCTGTTCCTTGAGTAGCACCCTCTGCTAACTCTATGAAACCCAGTCTTATTTATTGTTAACCCATAAACTATTTTTAAATATTGCTTAATTTCGAGAAACATTTTGTATTTCTATTGAATAGATTGAGATATTGATAGGCTACTATTCTAGGCTAGAAATTGTAGTTTCTTGCATGACTGAATGGTTTTTCGTTTTTTGTCTCTCCTAAAATGTAATAACGCTCTTTACCCCGAAAACTGGTTTTGACCGTTATTTTTATTTGAGTAGCGAATCGGAAAATGAAATGATTATAATTGTGTGATATATTGACATAAAGAAAAAAAGCTGTGAATTGAATTCAATTGGCGCATTGCGGATAATAGGATACGTAAGCCGCGAGATGGAAAATTAATCAACCCGCAACCCTGATAAGCCGGTCGCAAAAAAAAACCACAATTTCTCCTTTTTTTATTCGGCTAAAAAAAATTTTCACATAAAAACCTGATATTTAAACAATTGAAATTTAACAGACCGCTAAAGACAATTTTGAACACGTGGTAAAATTAAAATTTTCAAGTTACTGCGCGGATTTTTTTTGCAGGCTTCGCCGAAGTGGGTGAAAACATTAAACACACACGGCTGGAAAATGGCCAACCATTGTTCTGAAAAAGGGGGTGCGGACAACAAAAACTCATATCACTCAAAGCCCACGCTTTCCGAGCACCTTCCACGCTAGTACACTGTAATAGTGTTAAACTATATTTGATCCCTGTAATTTTTTTTTAAATTAATACCACTGCATGATTCGGTTTTTCAAATTAACATAAGCTTTAAATTTCATAAAAATGTTCTGTAATTAAATAGATTTACAATTTAGATGAATAGAAGATAATAGTGTTTAAATTTATATAGACATTTTCTTCAACTTCCTCGCGTTTTTGTTAGTATATTTTTAATCGAAAAATGTGAACATCATTGAATATACTAAATTTTTAATTATTTTATCAGCTTCTACTTAATTATATAAATACAAAATTAATTACACACCATTTTTTCTGCTTACAATTGGAATAAAATCGGGGAGTCGGAATGGGAAGTTGGTGGCATGGGGGATCGAAGTCACGGTAGCTCAAGTGGTAGAGCAACGGCTTATTTGGCCGAAAGTCGTGGGTTCGAATCCCACCTGTGACACCAATTTTCCATTACGAAAAAATTGTGTATAATTAATTGAGTATCATTGAATATATTATGCTATGTGGATGTTCTCAAAAGCCATTGCCCGGTACATAAGGTCTGGGATGAAAAGAGATAGCCCACCCTAATATTTTGGGTTTATGTTAAATTTTATTTAGATATGGTCACGGGTGAAATGATTATGACGTTCCTTATGAGTTTTATTTAGCAGTTGTTTTATTTTCCTCATCAGATTGAGCGTACTCATTTATGACCCTCATTACCTTTTTTACTAAAGCGATTTGCTAAGCTGTCAAGCAGGAATTTCAAGACATACTTAAAAATTGCTCTTTGTTTGACGGATGGCCAAACGTGTATTTTCGTTTTTCTTTAGACTTTTTGATTTTATGAAAGGTAAAAATGTCTTTCCTATTCCGTCCTATGTTTGTTGATATTTCCAAAATCGACATTCTACGATTTTTCTTTCTTGATATTATTACGTGTTAAGAAACAAACTTAGGTCAAACAACTGGCACCGTTACAAACTATCTTTCATCGATAGTAGCAACAAGTGTGTGGTATTTTGTGACCTTAATTGAATGATTGTTTGTAGAGTGCACTCTCAACAGTAACACATCTGCACAAGAAACAAACACTTTGAGCCCTGAAGATGATCTCAATAAAGATCGAAACGTTGGCACGATATCGAAAATATTTTTCTAAAACCTACGTCACACCAGACCGCATCTCATGATCTCCAAATAATCATTGGCTAACGGTCACTAAACACCAAACAATGTCATTAGCTTTTGTTTGTGAAAAAGCACAGGTTGTCAACTATAACATAAATCATTCCATGCATACCTGGACATAACCACCTGATATAAATATATATGTCTGGTCACTTTCAGTATCCCAGAGTACTCGATATTCCTCGGGGAGGGTCATCATCTGATGATCTCAATAAAGATCGAAACGTTGGCACGATAAAGAAAATATTTTTCTAAACCTAGATCACACCAGATCGCATCTCACGATCTCCAAGTAATCAGTAGCAACAAGCTGAGTACCATAACTTGGTACACAGAGGATTCTTTTATTATTATTGTTTACAAACAACACATATGGTATCTTTTTGTCCCATCTACACTTACTATTATTATCAGGGATTAAAATTTTACTGGCAATGGATTAAAAATTTTCTATTAAAATTTAGCTGAAAAAATCATTGACAATATGTTCAAAAAAACTTAATGAACATACACCATTGTAAAGTTTAGACAAAAATACAAGAGTAAGCTATCTTTTCGTACCGTACCTTAGCCCGATCTAGCATCTCTAGAATTTATCCACTTCTCGGTTTGTCTTTTATGGATCCATTCTGTGATGGAGGATTATATTGTTAGGTCTTGCAGGTCCTACTCTTACTAGATGACATTTTCTTCAAGATGACCATAGACCACTAAACATAATGGATCTAATAAATAAAAGAACTTTCACTTCACTAAGAGCTCCTCGTGACCACTTCATAATTCGATGAGAATCGAATCCTGATTACACGACATTTGAAAAATGGGTAAGAGGGGGGAAAATTCGAAATATCGCAGGTTAGATGGGGAGTTGGTATTCGAGTTGATCGATGTCACGAAGGCTCGAGTGGTAGAGCAGCAGCGTATTGACCCAAAGGTCATGAGTTCGAATCCCGCTCTTGACACTGTCTTTTTATCTCGACCAATACCTTTCATAAATTGATTATATACAGTTGTGAGCCTGGTTAAACAATGTGGAATTGGATTACTCTTGAGACCAACCAATGAGAAAAAATGTCTTCTTTGCGTTCGTTCCTAGACATATTAAAGTCTTAGTGAACAAATGTAATAAAATAAAACGGAATTCACGGAAAATAAATTTCATTAACCTCTGGGCACTTCAACTTCAATATTTCTTTATATCGGGTACCATTCCTGTGTCTCAAAGCACACGGTTTAACCAGCCTGGTCTATCACTAGTTGGTCAACTGCACCCCAGATAAGCTTAACACTAGATTAGGAGAGGTAAGACCACAGTGATAATCCAAACGTTGGATTACTACCAACCCTTATTTATTGCATGAGTTAAGAGTTGTTGAAAATTAACCGCAGCTTCCGAAACTATGAACTCACGGAAACTGACAAAAAAACAATTTTGTAAGGCTCTAATTTTTACCTAAAATTTGCGTAAAACGTGTTTTTTTTTGTTTTTTTTTGCAGTATAAGTAATTTAGTAACGTAGTTTATGTGGATCATGGGTTTTGATCTGCGAGTCTGTGAACTCATGTCGAAACGGGACAAGGTCACTTAATGAGTCTGTCCCCACTCGCCGATTTTTTATGTAGGTAAAAAGATTTAGTAGTAAAACGATAGTTTTTGTGTTCGAATAACTTAAAAAATCAGCGAGTGTGATACAGACCTAGTAAGTGACCACATGACGGTTCAGCATCTCTGTTCATGTTGAACCATCGCGGGTGAAGACGGATCCAATGCCAGTTCAGCCTGAATTCACCAATTCGCAGACCAACACCTAGCTTCAACTCTAAGAAAATAGTTGTTTAATATTTTGCTCTGAACGCAATCAAAACATGATAGATTATTAACAAGAGTAATGCCTTCGATAAAGGACTACTCTGTTTAGTGGACACCTCCATTTACAGGACAGTTACAGTTGCACCGACATGGAAAATTTATTTCATTTAGCACTCAAATGTTTATCAGATCTCGTTAGATGACACTTCATCGTCCTACAGTTTCTTTTTTGTCTGGAAGTGCCTTATATTAATTAGTATGTTCTATGACTTTTGTAGTTTAGATCCGAATCCCACACCTAAAAATAAAATAAGGAGCCAGAAGAAAATAATACAACAGAAAATTACTAATTTGTAGTACATTATGAAAACAAAAAAGACATCAGGATTAATAAGTTTTATCAGGTATTTTGGGTGATATTGTTAGTCATACATTTGGGTTATTTTTCATCATAATATTAATAATTTAATTTGAATACCAATTATCAATTCTACTTGATATATAGCCAATATTTTAAAATCAGCCAAATAATTAAAATATAATGTTTTGTGGCAAATTTATTGAATGTCAATAACATTTGTGGAAATCTATAAAAGTTACTTATTTAATTATAAAGCACATCTCTTGTCTATATTTTTCGGAATTAATCTGTAATACATTGTCATTCCTATCTAAATAAACTAAATTACACATAAATATATTACGATATAATTATTGTACTCGCTGTTCAAAGAGAAAACTGACCAAATAAAAAAATCAAAGCGGTAATTGTTAGAAAATGAACTCCACCAGTCCGTGGTAATCACGAAAGAGCCTGCAATTTAAAAGAAAGGTTTTGAAAGAAGTCAAAAGAAGTATGAAAAAAAGAGAAAAGCGATATTGAAGAGATAACGACTTGGTCGAATTCCAATTGCGATTCGAAGTACGGCCTAAACTACATGTTTAATTATTTTCATTGAGTTTCTAAGCTGTTACAAGAAAGAGAGAACTTCCCGGTCGTTATTTTTCTTTTACCTCTCAAGAAAACCTTTGAAAAGATGCACGTTTTTAATTTCAACCGCACCCCGCAGCGTAGATCCAATCGGCTTTTGAGGGGAAGAAAGAACGTCTGGGATATTCCGCCGGGTGCTGTATCAACTTTACTTAATTATGCGGCATCAATGCAGTCAATGGAACTCCCTCATACCATCTTTCATCTGTTTTAATGAACTTTCTTTATACTCTTCGATTTACATTTCGTTTAGGCCCACGTTATGGCCAAATCGGCGGCACGTTCATTACACAGCGAGAAAATGTAGCAATTATTGTATTTATGATGATTATCCCTTCATAAAACGTTTCACCTTGGTGTTGTAAAACAAGCGATTGTAATTTAGTATAGCGGGAAAAATATTTTAAATATAGAAAGTTGGTTAGTTTTTTACCTAAACACACCATTTATTTGTATGACATATAGTTTATTTTATGTATGACTATTTATAATTTTTAATATATAATAATAATAAATATTATATATATTAGTATTTAATTCACCATTGATCTATTTATTATGAAAAATGGCAAAATAAAAAAAAATTACAGATCTCTCTTTTTTACGTTGCGCTGAAGAATGAAACTTCTGGATACTTTGCATGACCGTATCGATAATCAACGCGACTGATATTTTTGCTGTTGCGGCAAAAAATGACACACACCGTAAATATGTATATATATCATATTATCAAAATTCTTAATAACCATTATAATTTATTTTCTTTTTTTTATATATAGTTTACTATGAGTACTCAAAATGGAACAATCATCTGACCTAATAACTTGAGAACTCCAAAGAAAAACGTTAATATTAACTAATCTTTTTAAGTAAGGTTTTGGTTGACATGAAAAAGTTAGTGTCACGAGCGGGATTCGAACCTACGACCTTCGGCTCAATACGCCGCTGCTCTTAAGCACTTGTCACGATAGCTCAAGTTGTTAAGGCCCGTGACGCTAACGTTTTCATCTCAACCAAGACCTTACATAAAAAGTATAATTAATTGAAATTTGGTAATTTTGTAATTAGACCACTAAATATAAATGGATAAATAGTTAACGAAGAAAAAATTGCAAGGTTTTTTTATTATTCCCCGGTCAATTACCTCCACTAAGTTAACAAATAAATTCAAGTTTATTCTGTAGATTATTCAAGATGTTATCTTTTATTATGTAATAATTAATTTTCAAAGAGGTTAGATTACTTGGGCGAAAAAAGGCTCTTCGGGCCTACACTTTTGCAACGCCGATACGTGTTGCCGGTTTAGCCTAACCAACTCGACAAATCTTTTAAATCCATTAGATTTCGTGGTCCGATTGACCAAATAACCTCTTTCCATTAATTAATCTTTATGTAAGATATTGATTGAGATAAAAAAACTAGTGTCACGAGCGGGATTCGAACCCACGACCTTCGGCTCAATACGCCGCTGCTCTAATCACCTGACCTATCGTGACTTCGATCCACTCGGACACCGACTCCCCACCTCAACGTATAACCTTTCGAATTTTCCTTTTTGTCATTTTTCAATAGCAGCTGCGTATTGAGCCGAATGTCGTGGGTTCGAATCCCACCCATGACACTAACTTTTTCACTCAACCCAAACTTTACATAAAAAGATTAATTAATTGAAAGTACTAATTTGGTCAATAGAAAACTAAATATAATGGAGTTAATATTAACCTCAGACAGTATTACAGCAATAACCCGGATTTGAGCCCGACGCTACCACCTTCCAGCAATGGACAGAATAAGATATATCACATGGAGCTTCGACAGGTACATTCTATTTGCAACATGCCGGAAATAAGGACAATTTTTCACTATTCATAAACAAGTATAAAATTGGGACTTTTTAACATTAAACTTGAAAAATAATTATTAATTAATTAATTATCATTCATTAAACCAGTTTTATTAATTATGACTGTGATTTGTGCTAGATACAATTGAAGTAATGGTTATTAAAAAGAACAAGCTAGAAATTGTTTAAATTGTCTCACAATCAGAAAAGGCCTGTTCAAAAAGGGATGAAACAATGACTGGAATCTATTTATTTTTCAAACCAGACCCTTTGTACGAACGCTGAGATTAGCGTGTGTTAGTGTGCAGTTTAGAAGTCGAGATTCCTCAGGATTTCTCTCGGCGGAGAGCGGGAGCCAGGCGACAAAACTCTGCCCGGACTTTATTTACTCCTCAGCTTACGTATGAATACATTTAAATGCTTTTAGCTCCTTGCATTTCTGGAAAAAGCGGTTTTTCCTCGAGAATACCTCCTTTTTTCTTCCCTGCCGCCTCACACCACCTTTCTCGGAACACATTCGTTCAATAAGCACTTCTTTTGCGTATCTTTACTCAAATCCGTTTTGCCACCCAAGGCCCTAAGGTTCAAGAGAAAAACATTCTTTATAGGTTGTAATTTTTAAAAGCGTACGGGAAAATGGACTCTCAGTAGTATGGAATTTAATAAAGTACTCTTTTCTTCGTTTTCAACGTCGTCAAACGTTTAAACAGAGATGCGAATAACCGACTTTGTAAAGGTTTGATAGGATTTCACACAAATATCGAACGCATCGTGTTTAATTTCAAGACGGGCTATACGGATATGGAGTCAACTCTATCTTCTCAGGGCAGGTGTTCTCCAAGAGAGCAATCTCAACTCTCGTATTGGGTTGTCCGGAAAATAATGCAGGATTTTAAGTTTTCATTAAAAAAAATCTATATAAAATATTCTGTTTACGTTTACAGGATTACTCATTTGTATGAATNATTATTTTGATTAAAGAACATTGCTTTAAAGTAACTAGTTTCTTTTTTTTTGTTTAATACCAAAATCCTGCATTATTTTCCGGACAACCCAATATATTACATTTATGAGAACATAATAGACCATGTACATCGCACAACGTTCCATCCGTTTATTCATGCTGCAAAAATTATTACAGCGTTTGAAATATGCAAAACAAGATTACATCTTAGTCGGTATAAATAAAAATAATATAAATGCGTTTAAACTAATCGTATAAAAAACCACAACGACCTCATTGGAAGGTTATAATTAGAACAAGGATGGGATAAAATTGTTCCACTGGAAGCACAAGATATAGTTTTTATACTTCCGAAATTGATTACAAGTTGGAAAGAAATTATATTTTGGTATTAGTTTCATGCAAGCAGTTTAAAAATCCGAAAACTAGAAAAATTGGCTTGAAGTCGGATGTAAATATGAATTCATTATGTTTAGTGATCTATTGACCAAATTACTTCTTTCAATTATTTGTTCTTTTATGTAAGGTCTTGGTTGAAATGTATTGTATGTTTTATGAAGTTTCATTTTAACCAAGACCTTACATAAAAATAATACTTAATTGAAAGGAGTAATTTGGTCAATAGACCAATAAACATAATTGGTTTAATAAGTAAAAGAAATATCACGTCACTAACAGCTCCCCGTAGCCACTTTATAAGTCGCTGAAAATCGAATCCCGATTACACGACATTTGAAAAATGGGGAAAAGAAGGGAAAATTCGAAAGATTGTAGGTTGAGATGGGAGTTGGTGTACGAGTGGATCGAAGTCACGATAGCTCAAGTGGTAGAGCAGCGGCGTATCTAGCCGAAGATCGTGGGGTCGAATCCCGCTCGTGACACTGACTTTTTTATCTCAAATAAAAACTTTAATTAATTATGTGATGATTAGTGACCGTTAGTCGATGATTGTTTGGAAATCGTGAGATGCGGTCTGGTGAGATGTAGGTTTCAGAAAAACATTTTCTTTGTCGCGCCAACGTTTCGATCTTTATTGAGATCATCTTCAGGGCCTGGGATTTACAAACATTGTTTATATTTAACAAATACATGTAGAATGTGGGAAAAAAATGAATTTATGCAATACAAAACATATTATTTTTATACAAATAACGTATGTCTACTCACTCAAGTGTTTGTCTTCTGTGTAATTGTGCCATTCTTGCTTGTCGTGTTGAGAGTGCCGACGAACCATTACCAACGTTTTTCCCTTCGTCGGCTTTTTCACTTCAAAGAATCCGACGCCTTATAAAAAATTTATTTTCTATACCGACTTCCTTCCCCACTCCTTTAAAATCCAACATATATAAACACAAAACAGCAATATCTCACTGGCACTCTCATCACGACACGCATGAATGGCACAATTACACAGAAGAAAAACAATTTGAGTGAGTAGAAATACTTTGATTGAATATAAAAAATACATTTTGCATTGTATAAATTCACTTTTTTCCACATCCTACCTGTATTTGTTAAATGTATACAATGTTTGTAACTCCCAGGCCCTGAAGATGATCTCAATAAAGATCGAAACGTTGGCGCGACAAAGAAAATGTTTTTCTGAAACCTACATCTCACCAGACCGCATCTCACTATTTTTGAATAATTATCGATTAACGGTCACTAATCACCACACATTCCTTATGTGTGCCGAGTTGATCAGTCGCGATAGCTCAAATGGTTAGAGCAGCGGCGTATTGAGCCGAAGGTCTTTGGTTCGAATCCCGCACGTGACGCAAACTTTTTCATTTCAACGAAGACCATACATAAAAAGAATCATTAATTGAAGTAAATATGAATGTAAATACAAGCAAAAAGGTTAAAAGTCAACACTTTTTTGAAAAAATCAACATTTTCTCAATTTCAACTGTCACTCACTCCCGTCTTTCATCTTATCCATCTCATTGATACTTGATCATAGTCTCTGCATCTTACTCGATCTGAATTCACTCACGGTCTTTGCATTTGAGTCCCTATCAACTGACACTCACTTATAATCTCTGCATCTGATGAAATCTCAACTGGCATTTACCCATAATCTCCGCATCTTACTCCATCAGAACTGACATTCACTAGCGGTCTCTGTATTTGTCTCCATATCAACTGACAGTCACTTACTGTGTCTGTAGCTTACACTGTCTCATCTGACATTTACTCTTAGGTTTCTAGTACAGGCAAGCCTTATTCCCTGGTTCTGCCAAGAACAGTCTCGGGTTATGAACTTCGCAAGATGGAATACCATGCACGGCCATTCTTCCGTAGGTTGTTGTTTTCTAGCATTCGATAAATTCCATTGTAGCTATATTTTTACTTTGAAAAAGGCTAGGTCTTGCTATCTAATTTCTCACGTTGGATGTTGTTGGATACTACCCCTTAAGCAGCCGTCAGCTAACACGTTTACTTCCACATAGGTAAAATCGTAAACCACATAACAAAAAAAAACACTTTTTTCCATATGTGGTATGCGCATTAGAAAAAATTATGTTTCCTGCTATGTTAGATTATTTGTAAAAGCTTGGTTATCTAATTCCTGTGTGGTCTTTCTCAGTCTTACATGAAATTTATAATTTTTAAACTTCTAATAATTATAATAAATGTTTTACCAAATTTATCAAAATGCACATATTAAAAAAGATTAGTTGTGTTTTCGCTGAATAAAATTAATAAACCTTTAAAGTTTTAACTACTTTACCGAGTTTGTCATTTTAAAAACGGAATATAAACGATCGGCTCTGACTATTTTCAGTCTAATTAATAAATAAACCTCTCTTCGCCTTAGAAAACCCTTTGATCGGCCGTTATAATTATAACAACGTTTTCCTAAATTCTATTAAATTAAATTGACGTCGTTGTGACAAGGGAAGCGCATCGGCGCAAAGTTAAGCCCCCGGGGCGCTAGTCGGGACTTCGTCTTAGTCAAGTTTTGTATAAGAGAAGGGCAAAGCTTCCCTCTTTCAACCCTCTGCTCGCAATATGTACCCTTTCGGTCCCCTTCTCTTTCTCGACAAAGCGCCAATTTTGAGCTCGCTTTGACCGGCTAACTTGGCTAAATACTTTAATTAAAAGAGCATTAACTCTTCACAGGCAATCGACTCCCAGAATTGTGCGATGAAGAGGCTTTATGAAACAGTTCCGTCAGAAATGTAAAAGTTCTTATAAGCAAACTCTCTCGGCTCATTCTTGTACAGCACATAGAGTTAAAATAAATTTTGTCCTCATCGGTTACATAATTAACACTACAGAAAGCACTGTTAGTTAATTCTACTGCTTACTCTGAAACATAAACATATGGTAAGAAATTGATTCTCAATCATTTCTTTTTAATTTTTGTCTAATGGTTTTACATACTATAGAATGTTCAAATGCCACAATAATCAAAAGGCAGCCATAATTCCAGTCAGTGTAAATTTTTTTAAAATTATGTTATATTTATCTATACCTCAGGGGCTGGAATATAAGTTACGGTCCATGGCAATGTTGGGACTATGTTCTTCAAAGAAATTTGAAATCATTTATTAAAAGCAAAATAATGATGTACCCTAAAAACAGATCTCAATAATGAAGTATTATGTTTAGAGGAATTCTGTGATAATGAGATTAAACGATTTTTTTTGTCACCAAACAAATAATGTTTCTTTATTTATTTATCGCTTACTACCAAATAATCTCTTTCAATTAATTAATCTTTATGTACGGTCTTGGTTGATATAAAAAAGTCAGCATCACGAGCGTGAATCGAACCCACGACCTGCTGCTCTAACCACTTGAGCTCTCGTGACTTCGATCCATTCAGACACCTACTCCCCATCTCCACGTGAAACTTTTCGAATTTTCCCTCCTTTTGCCATTTTTCTTCTATCTCAACTAAGACCTTACATAAAAACAATAATTAATTGGAAGAAATAATTTGGTCAATTGACCACTAAAACGTAAATTGAATAGTAATAATAATTTAATAAGTAAAAGAAGTATCACTTCACTCAACAGCTCCCCGTGGCCACTTCAGTGGCTGTGAATACAATCCTGATTGCACGACATTTGAAAATGGCAAAAAGAAGGAAAATTCAAACGGTTGTAGGTTGAAATGGGAAGTTGGTGTCCGAGAGGATCGAAGTCACGATAGCTCAAGTGGTGAGAGCAGCAAGTCGTGGGTTCGATTCACGCTCGTGATGCTGACTTTTTTATATCAACCAAGACCGTACATAAAGATTAATTAATTGAAAGAGATTATTTGGTCAATCGGATCACGAAATCTAATAAATTTAAAAAGAATTGTCGAGTTGGTTAGATTAAACCGGCAACACATATCTGCGTTGCAAAAGTGTAGGCACGAAGTGCCTTTTTTTCTCCCCTAATCTAACCTCTTTGAAAATTAATTATTACATAATAAAAGATAACATCTTGAATAATCTACAGAATAAACTTGAATTTATTTGTTTACTTAGTGGAGGTAATAACCGGGGAATAATAAAAAAAACCTTGCACTTTTTTCTTCGTTGACTATTAATCCATTTATGTTTAGTGGTCTAATTACCAAATTACCAAATTTCAACTAATTATACTTTTTAGAGAAGATCTTGGTCGAGATGAAAAGTTAGTGTCACGAGAGGGATTCGAACCCACGACCTTTGGCTCAATACGCCTCTTAACAATTTGAGCTATCGTGACAAGCGGTTAAGAGAAGCGACGTATTGAGCCGAAAGTTGTGGGTTCGAATCCCGCTCGTGACTCTTTTTCAAGTCAACCAAAACCTTACATAAAAAGATTAGTTCACCGATACAACAGGAGGATTACTTCCTTTACAAAATTGCATCTAGTTACGATTTACTGTAAATAATATTTATTAGATTAATAATTTATTAAGTTATTTATTTGTTCAAATATAAACCAGTAAAAACTTAATCTTGTATAAGGTAAAAACTGGAGAAAAAAAATAACCGAAGTACCTGAACGTACCGCTTTTATTTATATTTTTATTTATCATTTTTACTACGGTCCTATGTTCATTGCAATCCTGGTTTTACTGCGAACCTATGCCATTAAAATAATAATGTTTATTGTTTGGTTGGCCAATAGACTGTAGACTGAGTAGGTTTAATAGACAGCCAAAAGCATGGCAAAAAAATATTACTACTTCATTTTGGACCACATACCTGATCCCAATCATCAATTTGTTAATCATAGTTGGTCGATAATTCTCTGTGTGATAATTAAGATTGATTTGTCCTAATGATGATCTTTAACTTGATTGAATGCTTGACAATAATAACACAATACTGTGATCCAGGTAACTAATTTTCCATAGATTTGTAAGCATGTAATTAAGAAAGTAATGAATAACATGATACAATGTTTATGTTTTTGAATAATCATCAAGCTTGATATCGTTTCCTGACTAATTCTACTGCTTCCATTCTTTTGATTTTTCTTATGTTCAATTTTATACCTAAGAGTTTGTTTTTTTTAACTTTCGATTACTTTTATTACTTATCAATAGAAGTTTTAAAGTCTTAATGTTGTAACCAAAACAATTTTATCAATTAAACGGCAATTTTTTTTAACTGACCATTGAAAAACTAAATGCATGTATTTACAGCTCATTACTCGGGGCAACCTGTCGATAATTAATTATTATTTCATTTAATAAACAACTATTTCATAAAAATCTGACAATTTCAGACAAATTTTATCTCTGTTTAAAAGAAAAAATAAGAACATATAATGAAAATCCGTTTTCTGTTTCTCGCGAAAAAATAAGAAAAAATCAAAAAGAAAACTTGATGATCATCTTGGTACCAATATGTCATTAATTTTTCATTTGATGCCGTAAATGTTATAAAAATTTAAGAAAAATTGAATTAAAACATTATTTAAAAGAAAAGGTTTATACAAAAATTTTAGAGAATAACAAAAAAAAATATTTAAAGCACATACTTTGCACATTATATGCGGTATTTTTTTATTAAGTGTTGGTTATTATTAAATAAACAATTAAAATTTTCAATATTTTTTGATACTTCAAATTGTACATGCTAAAATTCTCTTTCAAATTATAAATGCTCATTTTTGTTTTTCAAATTTAACTATTCATATCAAGTCCGTTTGTATATGACCTCACCAAAACCCGCTATAAAATTATTTTTATCGATTACTGAACTACACAATAATCTTCTGGTGCGACAGTTATCACTTCCAAACCTACGTGAAAATCCTGCAAGACGATTAAAGGGAAAGTGGCCCCGAGACTTTCTTATTGAGTGAAGATGACGAGGTTTCAATGTGAAGGAGTGTTGCCACTGGGTAACTTCTACAATTGACACAAACGATATATTTAGCACATATAAAAAAGGTTTACTTAATGAAATGTTTGTACTTGTAAATAACAAACAAGTGTAATATAATAAATAGAATTCGTCAGAGTTAGTTGAGAAAGTTCTTAAGGATGTTCGAAGCATCACTAAACCCTTTTAAAAGTCTGCGCTACATTTTATGCTAGAATAAAGCAAACCGATGCCCCACTTGAAGATATAACCATCTCACGGAGGGGTGGAAAGTACTCGGACATTGGCCGTAATGGGCGCCGTTTTTTCTGATGGACCGAGAAACCATCGGCCCGTAAAACATCCGCCTGCCCCTAGCACCTTCCCATTTCCTAGATGGCTAATATATCGTCTCGGCTCTTCATTCCTTGTCAAATCTTCCTCGGACCCTTTCCAGGATACGCCGTTTATCCGGATGGCCTAGTTACTTCCCGCCCATCTGTTGCATCCTCCATACAAATTGAGTGCCGATATCTGATATACCGAGGTCCGGGTTACAAGTTTTATTTTAACCTTAAAGTTACGCCTGGTTTGACGGTTAAACAAAATCATATATGAAATGATTCATATAATGTTTACATACGCAA
Source organism: Cimex lectularius (assembly GCF_000648675.2). Taxonomy (NCBI): domain Eukaryota; kingdom Metazoa; phylum Arthropoda; class Insecta; order Hemiptera; family Cimicidae; genus Cimex; species Cimex lectularius. Next base: position 1,857,001 of record NW_019392667.1, read on the forward strand.
CATTGCGTCAAATTGTAGACCACATCATCATTGTCAAACGTTCAACAAGTTGCCACGCAAATCAAGAAAAAGACGAATATAACCTATATAATACACGAAATGTACTATTCACTTATTGAACTGATCATCACTGATCAATTTTCTGGGTCCGCCTTCTTTTCACGACGTTTCCGCTTCATGCCATCTTCAGGATTGTCGTCGTGAAACGTGCAAAATTAGCCCATCCATATTCACAGACGGACCAACAAATATGTGTCACTTAAAACATCGTTCAAACAAATTTGAAATTTAAAAAAGGTATAACTTAGAAAAATCAAACCACCGGAACATCAGAAGAAACTTTATAAAAAAGCCAACAAAGATGAGTTTGACTATTTTTTTTTTTTCGACCGATGTCAAGTGGTAAGATTGTCGCGGGGCCATCGACGCTTCAGTCTTCTGTTTGGATTATTAGGTAATGAGGTGGATGACAGGTTTTTGACTAAAGGGTCCGGATGATGGGTAATTTGCTATGGAAAGTTTTGTAGCGGCATTGGGCTAGCTCAGTAACAAGTGGGACATTTACGTCGGTATAGATGGTGTGATTGGATACATAGAAAGGGACGTTGTCTATTTTTCTGAGGATTTTGGATTGAAAGGGTTGGATTCGATTGAGGTTGGAACGCTTAGCAGTTCCGTAAAGTCAAGTCCGTATGTCCAAACGGGGGCCAGGAGGGCAACGTAAAGTTTTATTTTGTTGTTACTGAGAGTTTTGATCGTCTGTCGAGTAGTCGTTTAAGTATGAAAAATCGTATGTTACAGATTATGCGCTTAAGTCGTGTGTGGGGGTTCCAGATCAGTTGTTTGTCCAGGTAGAGTCCAGTATCGTACATGGTTTTCAATTGGGATGGGAACGTTGTTGAGATACACTAGTAGCAGCGTTTTCTTGTTTAGGGTAAATATTATTTGTTGATTTGGTTTCGTTGATCTCGATTCTCCACTGTCGGAGCCAACATTCCAGGATGTGAAGGTGATTTTGGAGATTAGGGGAAGCTGTGACAGGATGAGGAGAAAGGATTGCGGTATCATCGGCAAAGGTGTTGGTGATAGTGCTGATGAGGCAGGTCGGAAGTATAAATTGAGTAAAGGAAAGGAGCGAGCACGCTGCCCTGGAGGACACCTCCTAGTATAGGATGGATAAGAAACAATGAACTTCTGTGGGATACTTGAAAGTAACGATTTTAGAATAAGGTAATAGATTGCTGGTAGGATGTTCTTGAGCTTCCACAGCAGCCCAGAGTACCATACTCGGTCAAAGACCTGGTGTATATGCAAGAACAAAACTGGGCAATACGGTTTTAGCTCAAGGCAGTAGGAAATAACGTCGATTATGAGATGTCCTTGTTGTACAATTGAGTGGTAACACTTTTTGACTATTCAATGTTTTATTTTTAAATTCCAATTTAAACAGAAGTGGGAGATTTTATCACAGTTTTATTTATGTGAAATCCTTTAAAACGGGCCAAATGGTTGTACGATAATCAATGAAAGATTGTCTAAGAGATAACTAAAATTATTAAGTTATTATTTATCCCCCTTAAATTACATACACAATTATAACTCGGTGGTAAACGTATGTTATAAAAATGCACGCTGAGAAATTATTTTGTCTATACTTTAACATTCACTGGAATCATAGCACTACAAAATGCCCCAGATTAAAATTAACTTCACTAATTTTCGTGGTCCGCTTGAGGAATTAATATCTTTCAAATAATTAAGGATTTTAGTTGAGATAAAAAAGGTTTCACGTGCGGGATTCGAACCCACGATCTTCGGCTAGATAAGTCGCTGTTATAAGCTAGTGCCATTGACGTTTTTATCTCAACTAAAAACCGTAATTAATTTCAAATTAACTTTATACTTTCCCCAGTTAAATTAAAAAGTTTTGCTATGCGGTTAGCTAGTGGACAATTTTCCAAATGGGTTGATAATCACTGATCTTCCTGTTTCAACAGCATGCCGTTTACTTTATGGAAAATACAAAGTGACATAATAACATTATGATATAATTTATGAATATTTAGACACAAGCTTTATTCATCTACTACTGACATTATAGATATTTCTGTAAAAAAACTTACACAGAAAAAACTCACCGTTGTAGTGTCATACAGGTACGAAATCATACTGGTAACTTTTTCATCATTCAAGTAAATACCAGCGTTTGTATTGCAGTTAATGATCAACTCACCTGAAAACAAAAATTACAAGTCAAATTTCTATGTAATAATAAAAAACAAACGAATCAGAAAAATTAACAACTTTGATTGATATTGTTTCTTTGTAGTATAACACAAATTTGTGTTGTCCAAGAGATCCATGGTATAAACAAACTTTCACAAGCTTTCAACTAATTGCTTTATCATTCTTCATCAGATTGACCGGTACTCAAAAAATTTCAAAGTCTGTACTTTACCAATCGGTCTTCTTCAATGTGAGATTTCATTAAAAACATTAACATGTTACAGACCTCAGGTATCATGTTTTTCACGTGACATCTCATTTAATTTAATGTTTTAACTAGATGATATCAAAAGTGGCCTTCTACGATCTGCCTATAAAAGAAAACCACCGTGATAGAAAATTTTCCAATTTTTATTTGAAAAAAAAGTTTTCAAAAAATATTAATTACTTGAAAAATAAAATTTTTTCTATAGTTTTAGATATATTAAGCGTACATTCGTTGTTTTCAATAATGCTTCATAAAATTTGGCGCTTTCTCCCAATTAAAAATTAATGTTTTCAAAAGATAATAATTGTTTAACAAATAAACCTTTTTCTATATTTTTAACCTTATTAAGGAGACTTTCTATGTTTTCAATGATGCTTTATAATATTTAGTGCGTTCACATAATGACAAATAAACAAATTAAAACAAATATCTTATAAACAACGTTCAATGGTCAAGACGAAAAAAACATATGCAAAATAAAATAATATACAAATGTAAGGTATATCTTTTTAAGTATTCCAAAGGTTTTACGAAAAATTAAATTCCTAAAACTCAGCCTATTTGGTAAATTTATTAAATAGATAGTTTCTTACAATATTAAACGTTTAATAACTAAATAAGAGCAAAAAACAAAGTTATAATTTGTATAAATTAGCGTAACTTTGAAAGACTTGGTCAAACTTTTATCTCTCAACAAGGTGAGAAAGCGAGAGTAGAGGACTAAGATATTATTATTTTTATTTTTTTTTTACTTCAAACATACAATGAGACTGTTATCTATTCCAATTTTTTCTCGGACAATAAGATTTTGCATTCGGTGTTTTTGTTTTCCCAGTTATCCAATTATACGAAACAAGGGTGTTGGAAGTTGGCCAGTCAGTATGTCACAACAGGGACATCGTAACAATAAACTACCAATGTTGAAAAATTATTTTATTTCATTCTAAAAAACCCGATTCATGTTTGTTTCATAAAAATTGGCAATTTAAATATTACACAAGTCAAATTCGTAGCGCGTTATAATGTTGGTGAACTGTGGTTATTCAGATTGGAAACTGGGGCAAATTGGCAGGCGCTGCGATTCATCTTCAAATTTGCATAAACGACAACGGTCAAATGGAAGCGGGAAAATTCAAAATTTGCATCAAAACAGGTTCTTCGTAATTATATTTTATAAACGTTTTGATATAAAACTTAATATCGCGTTTAGGACAGAAGTGAGAAAATTTGTCCATCCACGAGCCAAATCAAATTAGAATTTCGTATTGATCTTTTGAAATATGGCGCTGGTTATAAAATTAATTTGTAATGCAAACACCAAAATATACAGTATATGTATCGTTAAGATGTTTAAATAAATATAATTTGACTATAGTATTCTCACATATTTACTTTTAGCAGGATCAACATCGCCAAATTAATTTGAACCACTGGTCGTTGGTAAAATCCGATTTAACTTTCGCTAAAATATTATATTTAATTGCAATCCAATACAGTTCCCAATCACGAATGATATAATTTCAAATGTCTATAAAGTTAATTACATGGTTATATGTGATACGATAGAGGTAAATAATAATAATTTGTTTATTTATTGCTATGTATATGTACATATACATTAAGCAAATAGTAAGAAAATTATATGAAAACTTGATAGAACTCACAGACCAGGAGGCCAGTGTTGGAATCTTTTTATTGAGTAGGGAGTGTTAAGGCATAAAGTCACGAGGAGACCATCGTATTAGACGCCATGGAGGACTATAAGTGTGGGAGGTTAAGGAGTTTGAGCTAGTGGGTTTAGCTGGAAGGATAGTTTAGAGTGGAAATAGAGACAAAAAGTTCCAATCAGATCTTGAGGATCTTTATGGTTTTTATGGATAATTTGATTAGTGACGAAGAGAATATTGACGAGGAGGAAAGTTTAGAATGAAGGATAGGATCCGTTGGATATTTGAGATATTGGCCGAGCCCACAGTTCGACTCCGTACGGTCAAGTAGATCTAATGTTCGAGCGTAAATGTTTCTTGTTGGTTTTTGCTCGTTCGACCTGAGTGAACAATATGGTTGGATGGTAGTGAGGTTCAGATGTTGTTGGATTACTTCTTCGGCTAGGTTGGATTGGAATGGGAAGAAAAAATTGCTGTATGCTGTGGGTTTGGATGTCAGCAGTGTAGATGGTATAAATGATTATACCAAGAATACTTCCTTGTGAAACGCCAACATTGGTTGGTTTGATGGTTGAAAGAATAGTGCCGGTTCGCAATTTAAACCATCGATTTTAGAGGACTTCATGATGAGAAAGTGTGATGGAAGATACGTTTTAACTTGTAAAGGAAACCGGGGTGCCACACTCAGTCGAATGCTTCCAAATACAGCTGTTTCATTTTTATTTGTTAGTTGATTATTCAGAATTCGTGAGATGCGGTCTGGTGTGATGTAGGTTTCAGAAAAATATTTTCTTTATCGTGCCAACGTTTCGATCTTTATTGAGATCGTCTTCAGGGCCTGGGATTTACAAACATTGTTTAAATTTAATAAAAACATGTATGATTTCTGAATAATCAACGCTTAACGGTCACTAATCACTACACATTTATTTGTCAGTTTTATTTATTTTTTTTTAGAGCCGAGAAAATCGTGTCCTGTATAGTAATAACCAAACATATTTTTTAATAATTAAACACATGAAACGTAATTGAAAATCTAATTACCAAAAAGATAAGCAATAACTTGTTTGACCTGAAATAAAATCCGCACTGTAAAGCATATAAATATTTTCGTTCAATATTGTAACTTATTTGAAAAAATAAAGTGTACTCTAGTACATTCTATTCTGCTATATTCCAATTTTTTGCTTATGATCTTTATTTCATATTGGGAAAGTACCATTGTGCTGTTATTTTTGGTTTGTTTTATACAAGGTATGTATATTTCTGACCATTTGCGCAAAAGATGCCGAAACTTCGCTACAAATAAAGGAAATTCTATTTTGGTTTAAAACACTATACAATAAATATACATACCACTTAAATAGCATGATAAAAAAATACAAATAATTAATTGGCCGGATTACTCTGTGTCAGATTATTTTATTATTCACTCATTATTATAGCATGTTTGCATGTTTTCGGTTCGTTTTTTTTTTCTACCAAGTCATGAAGAAAAACAGACGAGAATAATAGTAATAACTTTGCATGCAAATATAAGAATTTTTACTATTTTTAACATATAATTTATACAATAAGGACGATTTGTTAAGTCTTGTTATTCGTAGCAATGATAATTAATATCAAGCGGTTAATTGCCTATACAATCAAGTTCAGATTGAAGAGGAATTTAGTTTGGTTCGGAAACTACAACAAAAAAGTTGGCCAAAGTTCTTTCCATAGGTTGCAAAAAAAAAAAAGGATTGCAGATCAAGTGATTTCTCCCCTGTTGGTTTATCGATAAGAATATCCATTCGGTGGTTCGGTAAGGGCGATGATTATCTTTCGGCTCTCGTTTCCCTTAATGAAGTTAATGAAGTCGAGATTTGCCTTGTTAGCCAATGTTTGAACGGCGCATTAAAATGTTCCCATAATTAACTCGGTTTCATTTCAATTACATTAATTTTTCCGCGCCAGGCTATTTAGAATTATCGCTGTTAAGTCCCCTTGGCACGACTGCGATTTTGATATGGCTTATTCAAACTAATTTGACGACCCGTTAATGGAGCATACACAGTTAAACCAATACACGCCTCCTGGAGGTTCGAGCATAATGGCTAACATTTCCATCAAATTTCTATTTAACAAGTCCGTTGTATTATTGAATTTTTTGCGCTGTATCGACATTGAAATACGATTTGTTTTTGTTTGTTTTCAATTATTTTCTATAGTCTTTCATTACAACACCAAGATAGAGCACGGTTATTTTTTGTGACAAAAATTGGTCAGTATAAATGCTAAAACAAAACTCGCCTATTACGTGCATTTTATTTTTCATTTCTCATACAAAAGAATATTAAAATTAATTTAAAGAAATTTCAATATAGGAAATTGGTCAAAATGAACTGTATTCGTACGTCTCCGGTTCATATCCGGCCCGGAGGACCATTTCGGACGCAGGAGAGCAAGTCACGACGGGAGCAAGTTGGGGATGCAGTCCCTTATCGGCCCATTTAAAGATTACGTTAAGGGTCAGCGTTTCAACGGAAACAAAATATTTACGCTAATTACTTTGGCGTAAACAGTGTACAAACAATACTAACACAAGTAACACACAAATCCTTCTCTCTTTTTGTGTGTCTCTTCTCTTTTTATTTCTCTCTCTCTCTCTCTCTCATTCTCTCTCTCTCTCACTCTCTCTCTCTCTCTCATTCTCTCTCTCTCTGTCTCTCTCACTCTCTCTCTCTCTCACCTCCAATCTTTTTCATTTATTCATAGTTTTTCTATTCTGTACTTTTTGTTATGGTTTCTTCCTGGCTCTTCCCTTTCTGCCCTATATTTTGTTGTACTTTTATGTTTCTTTCAGTTTTCCTTTACGTTCGTTATATCACTCTTTTTTGTTTCTCTCATTGATCTTCTTTTTGTTGTTTCTAATTTCTTCTATCGTTGTCCCATTTTTCTATTTTTCTGCATTCTTCTCTTTCAGTGGATTTTATTTTGTTTTTTCCGTAATGTAACGTATTAATGTACTTATCACAAAGTATCTCTGTTTCTCTTTTCGCCCTGTCTCATTGTTCTTCTTTCTTCTTCCTTTGTCCAATTTTTTATTGTTACTTTCAGTGTCTCGACCTCTGGTACTCTCTCTCTCTCTCACTCTCTCTCTCTCTCTCTCTTTGTTTCTCTCTCTCTCTCCCTCTCTCCATTTTTTGTCCCATTGATCTTCTTTTTGTTTATTCTAACAGTCTCTTCTTTCGCTGTCGCATTTTTGTTCTATCGCCCTACTTTCTTCTATTTCAGTACACTTTTATTGGGTTTCTTTCTGGAATGGAACGTATTAATGTATTTATCTCAAGGTATCTCTCTGTTTCCTTTTTTTGCCCCTTCTTATTGTTCTTCTCATTTCTTCTTCCTTTGTTCAATTTTTGATTGTTACTAATGTGTCTATTTCTCTCTCACGCTCTCTCTCTCTTTCTCCCCTTTTTTTACTTATTTCAACTCTCTCTCTCTCCTCTCTCTCTCTCTCTGTCTCTCTCTCTCTCTCCTTTTTTTACTTATTTCAACTTTCTTTCTCTCTTTCTGGGCGGACAAAAATATACAGAACCTCGGTAATTTAGCCCGTAAATTTAATTTTATTTAATAGTCAAAATCAAAGTCAAAATTGAAGAGGCATATTCTATAAAAAACGCTATATTTAAAATCTTACTTCTAAAGTGTGCGTGTTTATTTCTAATACCCACCCAAAAAATTTCGTTGCGGTAGAATGTGTCGTTTAATTTCAGATTAATTTGTGTAAGTAATTAAAATAGTTGTAAATTAGTATGTTAAAGCTTTCAAGGGTACATCTTCTGATGTGGCTTCCTCCGCCGCATCTGTCTGATGAATCTTTCAGAGAGAACCGGATCGATCCCGGCCCTCCAACCCTGATCTAGCTTCCACAGCCACTTCTCAGCAACATGTGGCTCGTAAGTTTTTACTCTACATGCTTTCTCGAATCACGCTCGAGCCTCGGGGTAGCGTTTGAACATCGTTAAAATTCAAGAGGAGGTTCAATTTCCTGTCGAAGTGACTCATTTCTTTTGAAACTAGGCTTCAGCCGGCCGAATTGCAATATTGTGAAATTGCTGAATTTCCCTCCCTGAAGAAATAATTATAAAATTTATATTATCTTCTTTCTAAATCAAATTTAACTCAGTCAATTAACGATGCTCTGCTATGAAGGCATAAGATTCAAATTTAACATCAAAAAATCAGTTTGGTAATTTGACTATAATATTTACTAATTAACTAATGTTATCGAAAAAAATATCTTGCAATGGTCACTTTCAATTTATTTCACTAAGTTAAAAAAAAAACAGCAATACCAGAAAAGGGCGTCGATGGCCGCAACGGTTTGGGCGCTCATCACTGTAAGGTAAAGGTCCCGGGTTCGAATGCAGGGCCGCTGGACATACTTATGGGCTTTTTTTCAAAAACACCGGCACTCTGAGCGTTTATATGACCTCTGCTGTTGTGAATGGTCGTGAAAAAATTCATTGAGCCCCATTCCCGATCCGACAGAAACATGTCGTGAATATCAACTTTTCACTATAAACCGAGTATCGCAGTATGCCGCCCAGGATTAAAAAAAAAGACTCCAGAAGTAGTTCTCAATAACAAGATCAAAACGCAGTTTACAACGAAATACGCATGAAATACGAGAATAAGAAAGAAAACATTTAGAGAGCTGGCAATTTTTTTGAGAGACATGTCTTTTCGTTATAAACTGCTCAAAAATGAATCGGGATACCTGTAATTTATTCTTATTCTATTAAATTTAATTTAATTAACGATATATACTTGTTAGATGGAAAAAACAAAAAATTTAGGTTGGTAGGATTGAATACAAACACAGTGGATCAGTCAACCGCATAAAATTTATATAATGGAGTAGCAAGTGCGTACCCCTAAGAGACTCCACCTCGGACAAGGTAAAAAGGAGACACGGAAACATTGATTTTAGTGTTTCAATTTAAGGATGAGTTTATAAGTAGCGGGTTAGATAACTTTTTACAAATCAGCCATATCTGACTGAGGCTTGAGATCCAGGAATACACCAGGGCAATACTGTTTCAGCTCTAGAAGGCAGCGATGGGGAAAAAATGCGTGGTGAACAGTAGAACAGTAACTTATTTATTATTAATTTATTTAAACGGTAGTGTCGCTGGCCGCAAGGGTTTAAGCGCTTACACAACGCTCATCACGGTAAGGTTAAGGTCCTGGGTTCGATTCCAGCGGCCCTTCAAACCTGACATACATACAAACGGGCTTTTATTTAAAAAAAACACCGACACCCCGAAAGTTGATATGACCTCTGCTGTTGCAAACGTTCGTAAAAAAATTAAAAGGGATTATTTTCGAATTATCTTTTCGCAAAATTTATTTGGAGATCGTGAGGTGCGTTCTGGTGTGACGTAGGTTTTAGAAAAACATTTTCTTTGTCATGCCAACGTTTCGATCTTCATTGAGATCATCTTCAGGGCTCAAAGTATTTGTTTTCTGGGTAGATGTGTCATTCACAAACTTTTTGAGCTCTGAAGATGATCTCAATAAAGACCGAAACGTTGGTATGATGAAAAAATATTTTTCCAAACCCAATGTCACACCAGACTGCACCTCCCGGTCTCCAAATAATCATTGGCTAACGGTCACTAAACACCACACATTTTTACAAAAAAAGTCGATAAATTAATTAAAAGTTCTTCAGATTATTTAATGTTTTAGTCAACGATGAAACTGGAATTTAGAACTTTCACCTTCAACTTTTAGCAAATAACTTTGTCTAGCTAGGCAAATTTCAAAATTGTTTATAAAAATGATCAAATTTTCAATAAATCTTGAAGAACTTCAAGTCCAATCGATACCATTTTAATATTTTTCAGGGTATTATGATTCTAATGTAGTGAAAATTGTTTTATAGTTATTTTTGTGCCTAAACAATTTTAATATTGCGTGGCAAATAGTCGGTTCCACGTGATGACTGTTATAACAAACCGTTATTTAACCGGTAACAAAACCGTTAAAACGGTGAAATGAAATAAATGCAGGGTCCATACATCACGACAAAAATCTCTTGCTATTGCCATGGAGCGCGAGGTTGGCAGTAGACAAAATAAATAGGACCGTTCTAACAAAACCGTATTAAAACCCGCAAAACACTCTATTCATCATTTCGACCAAATTGATCCCAAATGAACCGAACCAAATTAAAATTTTATCATCATTAACACATGAATTGAAAAGTGGTTTTAAAGAAATTTTGTTAGATTTTCCATTTCAAGAAACGGGCCGATAATATATCTTGATTTTATTTTTTTATAAGAGTTTCCTACCCTGACTTTTTTTTCATATATATGTTAAAGTAATAATTTAGATTTTCCAGCATTTTGGAATTCGGTGCAACGCCAGTCACCTTCATATTTGCTGCTGCCTTTTCTTGCTCACTTCCACCTTTACTATATTAAATTCCGAGCTGGCAGAATGCGGGCGAAGGCGGATAACGTTTTAAACAAAGTGGTCACTGACCCCAGAACATTATGTTATACTGGCGATGCGCGATAAATAAAACAATGAATGAAAACCGTTTTCAGGGAATGTCAAGCAACATTTATGAAACCAAATCAATCTAATGTTACTTAAGGTTGGGCAAATTGCTTAAAACTGAAATAATTCTTCTACAGGACCTCTTTGATAGAGAGGATGTAAATGATCTCTCTCCTCCAGCCAAAGTTTAGAATTTAAATATATTAATTGTCCTCATGAACGAAAAACTATTTTTATTATATTTCAATTAGTTTTTCATACAAGTAATTGTTGCCTCCATGATTGAAATTCAATCCCTTGTGTGCTAAATGATAACTAGAACTTTTTTATTTTAATTAAACAATCCTCGATATGAAAGGTTTCCAATGCCTGCAATAATTCCGCCGAATAAATTTTGAAATCATTAACATCTGTGAAAAAAAATTATTTGGAGGTCGTGAGATGCGGTCTGGTGAGTCGTAGGTTTTAGAAAAATATTTTCTTTATCGTGCCAACGTTTCGGTCTTTATTAAGATCATCTTCAGCGCCTGGGATTTATAAACATTGTTTAAATTTTACAAATACATGTTGGATGCGAAAAAAATGAATTTATACAATCCTAGAAAAATTGTAGATTAAAAAATGAATTTATACAATGCTAGAAAATTTTAGATTAAAAAAATATATAAATAAATTAATTAAAAAAATGAATTTATGCAAAGCTAGAAAATTTTAGATTAAAAAAAAATTAATTTATATCGAAACGGGTTCAGGTGTGATGTAGGTTTTAGAAAAACATTTTCTTTATCATGCCAAAGTTTCGATCTTTATTGAGATCATCTTCAGGGCTCAAAGTATTTGTTTTCTGTGTAGGTGTGTCATTCACAAACTTTTTGAACCCTGAAGATGATCTCCATAAAGACCGAAACGTTGGCATGATGAAAAAAATTTTACAAATACATGTAGGATGCGAAAAAAATGAATTTATACAATCCTAGAAAAATTTTAGATTAAAAAAATGAATTTATAAAATGCTAGAAAATTTTTTTGATAAAAAAATGAATTTATACAATGCTAGAAAAAATTTTTGATTAAAAAAAATGAATTTAACCAATGCTAGAAAATTTTAAATAAAAAATGAATTTATAAAATGCTAGAAAAATTTTTTCATTAAAAAAATGAATTTATACAATGCTAGAAAAGTTTAGATTAAATTGTATATATTCAATTTTTTACCAAACATTTTTTTCATAAATAACTAAATAAATAATTACATAAATTCATTTTTTTATTTAAAATTTTCTACCATTGTATAAATTCATTTTTTTTATCTAAAATTTTCTACCTTTGTATAAATTCATTTTTTATCTAAAATTTTCTGCCATCGTATAAATTCATTTTTTTCATAACTTACATGTACTTGTATAATTTAAACAATGTTTATAAATCCCATGCCCTGAAGATGTTCTCATTAAAGATCGAAACGTTGGCACGATAAAGAAAATGTTTTTCTAAAACCTACGTCACACCAGAACGCGCCTCACGATCTCCAAATAATCATTGGCTAACGCTCACTAAACACCACACATTTATATATATATAATTTAAAAAAATAAGCGATGTGACATTAAACAAGTGCCATGATAATAATAAAAGACAACACATCAAATAGGTACTGGGAAAGTATGCCAGGCATAAAACGACCAAAAAGACAACTCAAAAAATCAAACCAGTGGGATAAATAGGAAACCATACTAAAAAGAAATTAAAAACTCTAACAGGTATAATTACTGTAAATGGATCTTTAAAATTGCACTTAAAAATGAGATAAAGTGGAAATCATACTCAACATAAAGAAATGAACAACCCAAACAGTAGTATTTAGTGAAGAATCTGCATTACAATATCAATTAAAAATTTGATTATTAACGGAAAAGCATTATTTATTATGTCTTGAAGAGACAGAGAAAAAAGCCATTAATGTCCAACTGTCCTGCAATTAGAAAAGCTATGGTACTAAGAAAATTCATTCCTGGGCAAAATCACAACCCTGGAAAGATTTCTGTACTTTATCAAATAAATAAAATCTTTGAGGAAAATCTTTATCAGCGGTCGGACGCAACAGACGAAAGTTTAACAACAAGAATACCAGAATTGCATCCCTGCGACCCCAAGGTAAAAGTAGGTAAACGAGGAATACTAAGTCGACACCCATTATTTATTTATAAATAGTTGCCTTCTTTTGTTTAGGGTTTGTCTATCTGAACGAATATTATCATCTTGAAAGCTTGATCTGTGAGAAACTTGTCATACAAACAAAAAATCAAAAACTGGATAGACAGGAAGAAGCCACCCAATTAAAGGCTCATTACCCAAGAGTCCTCAACAAAATATCTAAATATAAGACTTTTTTTTATTAATACAGAAAATTAAAGCTGTTTTTCTCACGAATTGTAAACAATTTTTTTTTTTGAAACCATATACTTTTCCACGCACCTGTGTAATAAAAGGTTTTCAATAATAATTCGTATGGAATAATACTTTTATTTTTATATATGTCCTTTTTAAAAGGTAAATATGATATGTACTAAATTGTTCTTTTGTTCAGTTTTTAAAATATTTAAATGTTAATTTTAATGCAATCTTGATTTTTAATAAACCTTGATAAATTGGTTAGTACCGTCCAGTGCCCAATAAAAAACCTCATTAAAACTTACCCCATACATTCTGGTTAGTTAGATATTATGAAAAGTGTTAAGCAACCAACGCTTCCCGTCGTTTTTCAAAGGGAAATTCATCATTCAATTAACGAATGGAAAAGTTACTTAGGACTTCTTTTAACGCCTTAAAGTTCCCAAATGCCGCTTTGTGGGCCAAATAAATTTATTTACTAATTGGTATTGATTTTCTTTTAAATATTGGGGCTACTGATTAAAGAGGAATCAAGCGCAGCATGTAATGAATCGAACCTGGTTGAAAACGAAAAAAGGTGCTACTGCTAAACTGTTTTTCCCAAATTGGATCACCTAAAAGTAACAACAATTCGTCTAACTTATAAGCAGGACATGGGCGACACCGTCCTGATAGCTTTAAAATTATGATCAGAATGCATATCATATTGAATTGTCAGCATGTCGAAGAAATCCTCGTTTTTCAAAAAAGAATTGTAGACTGATTTCAGGCTCACAGCATGGTTTTTGCTTTCTAAATGTTTACGCAGTGGACTGTATAAATTCCAAGTGGATCAATTTAATAAATGAAAGGAAAATAAATGGAATGCAAATATGACGTGTCTCACCTCGTCCTTCTTGACAGACCGTGGACTTTGGGTTTCAATGTTTGGACGGGAATTTGAGGGTAGATATCCTTTACCTTCCATCCGTTCTCCAACTTCTTGAGGAAGTCCACCCAACGGATCCTTTGGTCGGAGAGCGATAACTACACACGAAACACTTGAACTCCGAGTGGATCGAAGTCACGATAGCTCAAGTAATAAGAGCAGCGGCGTATTGAACCAAAGGTCGTGGGTTCGAATCCCGCTCGTGACACTCGCTTTTCCTTTTCAACCAAAACCTTACATAAAAGATTAACTAATTGAAAAAAAGTAATTTGGTCAATAGATCACTAAATATAATACATTATATTTATTTATATCGAAATTTAGAAATTATCCAAGTACGACAATGTGGAAAGTGATAACAGGTCCTTTAAAAGTATACTTTGAAGTGTTTTTTTTAAATATTGAATTTCTGATCAAACGCATTGATTCAATTTCAACCAGAAAATTGAAATAGTTACAATAATGAAATTTATATTTTGTGGTAGCTCAGGAGATACCGATAAATATTTTGATAAATTCGGAAGCGAATTTTTCTCAGAGGAAATAACGATTATTGATAAGTTCCCAAAAAATACATTTTTGCTACATACATTATACATTTATTATATACTAATATATTTAAGAATAGAAATCAGATTCTTTTGCTGTCTGCTTTGCTTCATAGGTGGAAAAATAATACAGCTTTCGCTTATTATTCAGTCACCTACTCTTTACCACCGCTTTTATATATTTTTATTTTATACAAAACTATTGGAATGATTTCTTGGGTGAAAGGAAAAACCTGCATTGCAGGATAATTTCGATCAGGAGCCAAAAAGCTTTCGGAGTCGGCAAAATCAGATTGTCTCAAAGATGGCCGATGTTCTAAATATTATATCTTTTTTACCTTGTTTTTTACTTTAAGAAAATATAGAATAATATTTTGAAGGATGATTTTGCATGTTATAATATACATAATAAAGGTTTATTTGTCATTGATCAAAATCAATAATGTTTATTATTTTTAAATTATAGTGTAACAGCTCTTGGACTCTACAAGCAACTTAACTGTCTTTACAAATTTTAAATTTTAAAATCATAAGAGTGGTAAACTAATCAATTAATTACACCTTGCACAAAATTACTGATGTTTGTATTGTATTTCAAGACAGTTAATGTTTATTTGGAGATCGTGACATGCGGTCTGGTGTGACGTAGTTTTTAGAAAAATATTTTCTTTATCGTGCCAACGTTTCGATCTTTATTGAAATCATCATCAGGGCCTGGGATTTATAAACATCGTGTAAATTTTACAAATACATGTAGGATGTGAAATTTTTTTTTACGCTTGTTGGCTCGTTTCACCTCGAAAAAATTTCTTTCTATCCGACTTACTTTCCCCACCCCTTTAAATCCAACGTATATAAACATAATACATCATTATCTTACTGGCACTCTCAACACCATACACAAGAATGACACATCTAAACAGAAAACAAACACTTTGAGTAAGTAAAAATACTTTGATTGAATCTAAAAAATTTCTAGGATTGTATAAATTCTTTTTTTTTCATATCCTACATGTATTTGTATAATATAAACAATGTTTATAAATCCAGGCCCTGAAGATAATCTCAATAAAGATTGAAACGTTGGCACGATAAAGAAAATGTTTTAATAAAATCTACGTCACACCAGACCGCATCTCACGAAGTCCACATAATAATTTAAACCAAGTTATTAAATCCCAGGCACTGAAGATGATCTCAATAAAGATTGAAACGTTGGAACGTTAATGTTTTTCTAAAACCTACGTCACACTAGACCGTATCCCACGACCTCCAAATAATCATTATTGACTTTCCTCGCTAAGAAAGTAATCGCGAGGCCATTGATGCTTTACGTGTCTTGGAAGATTTTTCAAAGGATTCAGGATGAAAGTTGCTGAACTATGGTGGTGGGATGAGTATCGAAGGTTTTATGAAAGGATCTGTAGTAAATTAGTGTAATTCGTGTGAATGTGAAGTTATTGTAAAATTATGATAATTCCTGTCGTACAGGTCCTAAATGCCCGTTGGGTAATGCTGAACAATATAAAATTCTTTGGTTGTGAGGCCCTTATTGGAAGTGTCTGCTTGGAGAAGTTTGACGTGTTTGTACGAGGTTCAAAACCCTGTGTAATGAAATCCTCGTCTATGTCAAAGCCAAATTCCAGAATCAGCCATTTTCATTAGAAGCCGCTGTTTGCCACTCGAAACACAATATACCATTATCCGTCATAAAATAGTAACGAGGCCTGATTATTTTCCGCCTAAAAATAAACTTATTCGTTCCCTTTAGAATTTATGCAAATATGCCAGATTAGCATATGCAAGCGAGTAGAGCGTTACAATGTTTAAAATGACGGAGGAAACAATCACTTAACACCAGCCCAGGTCGTATAATTATCAATAAATCTTTTGTCTAGTTTATATATTTCTGAAGGATAAACAGTTAGGTTTGATTGTTTTAAACATTAATAATCAAATGTGATTTTTGAATATCATTTCTTTTTTTGTCAATTATATCTTAACGTCTTGTCAATAGACGTTAACGAGAATGGTACAAAAATACCAAAGTTTATACAATATGCAAAATCAATTAAGGTTTTGGTGGGGATAGAAAAGTCAGTGCCCCAAGCGGGATTCGAACCCACGACCTCCGGCTACTCTACCACTTGAGCTATCGTGATTTGGATCCACTCGGACACTAACTTCCCATCTCAACCCCACCTTTTGAATTTTCCCTCGTTTTTGCCACTTTTCAAATGTCGTGTAATCTATTTGATTCTCAGCGACAAATGAAATGGCCACGGAGAGCTTTAGTGATGGTATACTTCATTTTAACTTATTAAATTCAGTATTTTTCGAGGTCCGCTAATAGAATACACGACATTTGAAAAATAGCAAAGTAGAGCAGCGGTGTATCTAGCCGAAGATCGTGGGTTCGAATCCCGCTCGTGACACTGACTTTTTTATCTCAACTAAAAACCATAATTAATTGAAATATATTAATTGGTCAAGCGGACCACGAAAACTAGTGGAATTAATTAATTATATGTATTATCAATTTTAAACGTTTTCATTTTATGTTGTACCATCCGAACATGAAATATGAGAAACAGAAGAAGATTAAAAAAGAGGGAAAAAGGGCGAAAAGAACCTAGGCAAAAGAGAGAAACATGATAGAGTGAAGATAAGGAGAGAGAAACTGGGTAAATTAAGAAAAAAAAGAGAAAGTGAAGATAATAAATAATATAATAATTATTCAGAATCGTGAGATGCGGTCTGGTGTAATAAGTTTCAGAAAAACATTTTCTTTATCGTGCCAACGTTTCGATCTTTATTGAGATCTTCTTCAGGGCTTAAAGTGATTGTCTTCTGTGTAATTGTGCCATTCTTGCGTTTAGTGTTGAGAGTGCTACCTTACGAGAATGGTACAAAAATACCGAAGTTTACTTCCACAATACGTAAAATCAATTAAGGTTTTGGTGGGGATAAAAAAATCAGTGCCCCTAGCGGGATTCGAACCTACTACCTCCGGCTAAATATTCAGCTACTCTACCACTTGAGCTATCGTGACTTGGATACAATCGGACACTCCCATCTCAGCCGAAGGTCGTGGGTTCGAATCCCTCTTGTGACACTGACTTTTTTATCTCAACCGAAACCTTAATTAATTGAAAAGAAAGAAGAAGAAAATGAAAAGCGGACCACGCAACCTAATAAAATACGTCCAATGTTTTAAAAAAATATTCAAACGTTATCAAAGTCCTCAAGCTCTAGCGTGGGCCGTTCCAACCCTTATCACCTGATCAGGATACTGATGGTAACCGTGTTCCACGTTCTCCATAAACCCATAAAACATTAATGGGGAAATTCGCTCAATTTACAGCCCAAGACACAACAGTCGGCCGGGATATTCGCCGCGTTCCTCGCTCATAATCACAAGCCGAGGATCCATTAATCACGCTGTCTCATATAAAGGAAATTAGTGTAAACTTTCGTCTGTTGTTGTATTATTGTTCGTAAAACAAGACGATCCTGTCCTATGAATCATATCTTGGGATTATTATATACAGGCCGACACCGACACGGTCTCACCTCGCCCTGTTGACAGACGAAGGGTCATTAATCATGTAGCGCTACAACGTGAAAAGTGAAGAAAATAACGCATATTCTTATTCACACGAATAAAACTCGCCATCTTGTATTTATCGTAGAAAGTTATATTTGACATAATTTTTTGTTAGAGAATTTAGTTTTTAAACCACCAATTGACCTTTAAACCGGTCTTTTAACGTCCATCCATCATACGATTTCTCTTTCCTGTGATAGATCGGTAACTACCATTTATTTCTATTGGTTAACTTTGACAGATTGACAGATTGTCTTTGAAATTTCACAAACTCGGAATTACGAAATGTGATAATCATTTTATCAGACAAAAAATATATTGAGATATGTTTGGTCTGGTGGGCAATGAACCTGTAATAAAGTAGTTCTACTGTTCTGCTAATTTTTTTATCTCTTGGGCTACTTTCAACCATAAATAAATCTATATAAATGTTTTATAAATATATATGGATTATGCTGCATATTGTTCCATATTACTAATATTTTATACCTACTTATTTGACAATGAGTTTGATAAACAAAATGCGTTGTACATAATTTACCATTTTATTCGTAAAGCATTTATAATATTGTTTTTTAAATTGTTAGGGACGTGAGCAAAGGTACAGAAATTGTATTTACCTAAATTAATTATTCTTTTTATGTAAGGTCTTGGTTGAGATAAAAAAGTCAGTGTCACGAGCGAGATTCGAAGAGGTGGAGGAAGGAACTTCACCTCTCGAATTTGAGATGGGAAATTGGTGTCCGAGCGGTTCGAAGTCACGATAGATCAAGTGGTAGAGTAGGAGCGCATTTAACCGAAGGTCGTGGGTTCGAATCCCGCTCGTGACGCTGTCGTTTTTATCTCAACCAATACCATTCATAATTATTAATTAATTGAAAAATGTTAATTGGTCAAGCGGACCACGAACTTTAATGGATATAAAAATTATTTATATTTATTAAACTTAAAAATGAAACCATATATGTTTAGCGGTCGTAATTGACCATATTAATTATTTCAATTTATTATTCCCTCTTTTTGCCCTTTCCAAATGTCGTGTAATCAGGACTGGATTCTCAGAGACTTATGAAGTGGCCACGGGGAGCTGTTCAATGAAGTGTTACTTCTTTTACTGCTTAAATATTAATCCATTTACGTTTTATTGGTCAATTGACCAAGTTACTTCTTTCAATTAATTATTCTTTTTATGTAAGGTCTTGGTTGAGATAAAAATGTCTCTAAAAAGATCGAGAGTTGGTGTCCGAGACGATCGAAGCTCAAGTGGGCAGCGGCCTATTTAGCCCAAGGTCATGGGTTCAAATCCCGCTAGTAACACTGGCTTTTTTTATCTCAACCAAGACCTTACATAAAAAAATAATTAATTGAAAGAAGTTACTTGGTCAATTGACCACTAAAACGTAAATGGATTGTATTTACATTTTCATTTATATAATGCTTCCAGGGAGTTGTAGTTTCTTTTTCCTTATTTTCATAAGTACATTATCGTTATAGAAAAATATTTTAAAAACTCCATAATAATTTCTAATACAATAAATAAACAGTAATAGTAATGAAGAGACCATACTATTGCGATCCGATCCGTTTTCACTAAATGATCAATAAAGAACTTGGTTTAAAAAAAAAAAAAAATTTTAATGGAAAAGCGCTAGTGGGCCGGGTCGTCCAAGAAGCCCGTATGCGTCATGAGCATAATTTTACGCGGCCCCCTAAAGTTCCAAATCACAGAAGAAGGATTATCCTATCCAGAATTGGCCATGCCAATTGACACACGGAAACTTATTTTTGAGCCGAAGCCCGTGAAGGTTGTTCAATGTAACCTACTTAATGGGTACTTAAGGGTGTCATTCCATGGCTCCATATAGAAAGTGTGTCGTAATGCCGCCCGATATTAGAATTGTGCTTGAACTCTACAGCGAGTATTGGGCTCATCAGTTCAGGTTTTAGAAATAAACATGTCTGTTACATTTTATACAGTATTGATTTACACCCTTTTGTATATACTAAAAGTGAATGTATTAATTAGCATGAATGGAAGACGTCAGAGGGCATCTGGTTGAATACCTATAATCAATTCTATAGTTTTTAGACTATTAACCGTATAGTTTTTATGATCTTATAAAAAACGATATTCATGTTTATTTATCGTTTGAATGTGTATCTTTAGAAAAAAAATCTTTTTTCTTTGGGGTGGAGGAGAATCTGCCTTTGGTTGAACAAATTTAAAAACTGCAAGAACTTATTCATTTGGAGGACAATCATATAAATATAAAACTTTACTTTTCTTCAATACATTGTTGTAAAACATATATATAATAGCTGTTAGGTTTTTGTGAAGGTAATTACTGTGTAACCGCAATGAAAATACACAATTTTGAAAACGTTAGGTTAATCTGATTTATCTGGCCACTCAGGAGGATGGCCAAACTTCAAGGTTAATTCTCTTATATTTAATAGGGGTTGGAGAATATGGGCTCTCGTCAAATGGGAACTCGGAGAGAATGAGCACGGCTATAAAGTTTAGAGTGGCTTATCATAAATTGCACCCAACCACGGCTATTCATCATTGTTGCATACAAAAAGTTGTTGAGTCCATGACAAATCGACAATTAAACTGATTATTAGTTTTATCGAAACAAAGTAATTTTAAAAAACTTACAATTTCTCGATTGATTTCATATTGAAGAAAATTCACAATTTGTCAAAAAATTATATAATATAACAAATATTATACAAAAAAATACTCATGAAGTGACATAAGTATGTCAAAGAAAATTTTTAAAAACTGTTGAATTGTATAAAAATAATAATTAACCAAAAATAATTATTTTACTTTTAATAATAAAGTAAAGGCGGGCGTCGGTAGCCGCAACGGTTTATCGGCGCTCATCACTGTAAGTTAAAGGTCCCGGGTTCGAATCCAGCGGCCCTGCATTCGAACCCGACATACTTACAAATGGGCTTTTTTTCGAAAACACCGGCACCCCAAGGGTCGATATAACCTCTGCTGTTGCGAACCCTCGTAAAAAAAAATAATAAAAAAGTAATAGTTCGTATAAAATAATAAAATAAATTTAATGAAATAAATAGTTTTTATAAAAATAATAATTACTATAAAAAATTTATTTAACTGGTAATAAAAAAGTATATTAGCTTCAAGACATCAACTAATTATCACAGGCTACAACTTTTTTGCCAGTATAATCCGGAGGTGTGTGTTCTAGTCCTCTCGTGAAATGAATTTTTCAATTCAACCAAACTTTACAAAATAATTAAAGCAATAGTTAATTTGGCAAACTAAAAACATATAATATAATTACTGAACAACCCGCAGTTCACTAACCTCGTAACTAATTCTTATATATCACTGGGAATCTCATATGATTACTCGATATTTAAATATTGGCATAAAAGGAGAAAATGTGAAAATTGTTTTAAGCCGAGATTATTAGTGGGTGCCTCGGGAACAGAAATCAAGTGGTACAAGAGTAGGGGTACGAATCCAGAGTGTGTGGGTTCGAGTCCTACTCGTGACACTAATTTTTCAACTCAACCATACTTTACATAATAATTAAAGTAATATGATTCATAGGACTAACTAAACACACTAGGCACTAGGCATACAAAACTTTGGAAAATATAAAAGCATTAATGTACAAAAAGATAAAAATACGAGAAGTACACAATACTATAACATATATTACATATATATCAAAAATATAAACAAAAACTTTTTTTCTTTTTTTCTACGACAGTTCGCAACAGCAAAGGTTAAATCAACCCTCAGGGTGCCGGTGTTTTTTGAATGCAGGGCCGCTGGATTCGAACCCGGGACCTTTACCTTACAGTGATGAGCGCTGAGTCAACGCCTAAACCGTTGCGGCCACCAACGCCCACAAGAAAAACTATTAACAAGTAAATAAATAAAAAGAAATATATAAATAAAAAAACATAAAAATAAAGCATAAAAAATAATGATACACAATAAATAATAATGTAAAAAATAGACGTACATTTCAGATTTTTTAAGAACATATAAATAAATAAATAAAAATAAACATGATGTATTGGTTAATTTGTGACGAAGCATAACGTCATAAGGAAGATCAGTTGAATATCACAGTCAATGTTGTAATATGGTAACTTTTAGTTTTCCATGAATCTGGGCATCTAGTTTTTTATTAACTTGTTGGTCATTCTTGCATATAATCTCCGCGACTTTACCTACTTTTTACAGGTTCAAAGATTACCTTTTTGCTCTATAACTCTTTCTACAGGTCTTATTTCTGGTTTACCGGAACTGTTTTTTTTTATTCTTTCAAATTTCTTTTTTGAAGATAATGCAGACTTCATTGTTGCGATATTTTTTCATGAGCTGCCACTTCTTTGAGTCATATGTCTCTTTACATTTTATATTTCATAAATTTTAAAAACAAATGGCTCGTTTCTTCACCTCTTCCTCAATCGCATTCTGGTGATTTGAGGTTCAACTGGCACAATACGCTCACAAAATCTCCGTATCCCAACATAAATTGCGGGATATGACGGTCAACTTTCGTGTAATTTTCTAATCTAGAATTTATATTCGAAATTAATATAAAAGCATATCTTCATTCCATAGTGATACATCATCTAAGTTTTTTTATTACTTGTTAATATTTTTATTTAAATATTTGATTGTTTTTGTACAGTTTAAGTTATACGATCTGAAGAGGGGAAGTGGGCAACACCCCCAAAATCGATTCTTGTAAATAAATAAAAATAAATAAAGAGTCCCTCTGTAGAATAGAGTGGGTAGTAAGATTATTTAAATTCAAAAAAATATTCATATGGCGTTTAATCTTTTTTTAGTGTGCGGTGATTAGTGACAGTTAAAGATTATTTGAACATCATGAGATGCAGTCTGGTGTGACGTAAGTTTTAGAAAAACATTTTCTTTATCGTGCCAACGTTTCGATCTGTATTGATTATTATTACGACGCAGAAAAAAAAAAACACTTTGAGCTCTGAAGATGATGTCAATAAAGATCGAAACTTGGCACGATAAAAAAAAATGTTTTTCTAAAACCTACGTCACACCAGACCGAATCTCACGATCTTCAAATAATCTTTTTTTAGTCTAATATTGAAACATTGCGTTGAAAAAGTAAAAGAAATGACTGATCAGAATTATTTATAAATACAAAATCATAAATGATAATGATTTTATCCCAAACTTTATTGATACTTGAAACGTTTTATTTTGTTGTAGTTATTAGTCAACATATGTTTTTTTACGGTGGTTATTTTGGCAGATAAAAAATTATAAATTAACTTGTTTAAAAGAGGTTATTTGAATTTTGTTGGTATCCAATAAGGTTTTTGCATTTCGCTTTGTACGTTTGAACTCTGGCAAAAACCACATGAAATGCTTTACGTATAACCTACATTCACGTATGACCTCTTTGTTGGTTAAAAAAAACTTTAAAAACTTTTCTTTTTAATTGTTAAGAACATTCATGTTTTTATTCAAAATTTCATTTTAACTTAATTATTAAATTAAATTAATTTTGGTTACAACATTTCATCCTTTGAATAATTCTATTTATGCACAAAATGTACATTATAAAATAATTAAATAAATTAGCGTTTTTATGGCGGAGAGGCAAGAGGCAATTTATACACCTTGTTTACTTTGTTTCAGAAGAAGGCAAATAGCGGCTATTCGGTTTAATTAACCGCCTCTAATTGTGAACGTACGAATTAATTTTAACGAATAGGACTGGAACGAAAAACTGTATTCAATTGTGTATGCTTTTCTACCGTGTGTTCAGAAAATAATGAATAATTTAACGCCAGAGTGAGAATAATACATATTGTGTTAAAACACGTACTTTTTCGCTTTTGTCAATTGTTCCCATGGCGCTTTTTAAAGAAAAAAAATTACGGTTATGCTCTGCCGACGATAAATTTACCATTTGAATTTACAAAACAAAGTTCAAGGCTTTTAAGACAGAATTTACTTTTTTCCTATTTCTTGGTAATATTCGTTTTCTCACAACACGTGCCTTGGGATGCAGTACAGTAGTTTTTAGTACGGTTTTCAGACCGTTAAAACAATTTGTAAGATGGATAATTAATGAAGATACAAATATATATTATTATTATAAAAAATTAACTTAGAAACAGTATGGCCTAGATAGCTATATTTCTAAGGATTTAAGATTAGTTAAAGATAAACGTGAAAGTAATGAATAATATTTGCAAGTTTAGTGTCATGATGTTATTGAAGTTATTACTTAAAAATAAAAAATAAAAAATTATAAACCATCGGCAGATTTTAATACTTCAGGAGGTTATCTAAATGTCAAAATGGATTGGAAAGTCCCTACTGTCTAAAGTGTGTTTCAAGTTTGTTCCACCTTGTGCTACTCTAGACCACAAAGTCCCCCGTATTTCAGTAACTGTTAAGTGTACTGTAACAAAACAATTAATATAAATGTTCAAATGTCTTCGTTTTTGAAGAATCTTTAAGCCTGATATCGTTTCCTGACTGATTTTCAAACTTTCTTTTTTTTTCTTTTTTTTGCGTTAAATTTTGTATTAAAGAGGTTGTTTTATTTTGTATTACTTTCATTATTTATTGATAGAAATTTCAAAAGCTTAATATTTAACTTTTTTCAACCGTTTGTAACAAAAAAATCCAATTGTTATATTTGTGATAACTGAAATTTAAGAATAGTAAAGATTAGAAATACATTGATTGAAATTGAAAAAAAAATATTTGTATTATTCAGAAATAGTGAGATGCCGTCTGGTGAGATGTAGGTTTCAGATAAACATTATTTTTATCGTGCCAACGTTTCGATCTTTATTGAGATCATCTTCAGGGCTCAAAATGTTTGTCTTTTGTGTAATTGTGCCATTCTTGCGTGTTGTGTTGAGAGTTCCCATTTGCATTGTATAAATTCACATTTTTCCATATCCTACATGTTTTTGTTAAATTTAAACAATGTTTGTAAATCCCAGGCCATGAGGATGATCTCAATAAAGATCGAAACGTTGGCACGATAAAGAAAATGTTTTTCTGAAACCTACATCAAACCAGACCGCATCTCACGATTTCTGAATAATCATCAACAAACGGTCACTAATCATCACACACACTGAAATTTAAGAAATTGAGGTCATGTGTTTACAGCTCATTTATTACGTCAAACTGGCGGCAAATATTTAAAAATTATGACTCATAGTTTTAGACAAATATTTCATCTAATAGACCACAATTTTATAAAAATGTCGTAGCGTTGAAAATTATAAGCAAATTT